>NW_025336346.1:23401025-23545475 GCF_004798865.1 Varanus komodoensis
CTTCTCTTTAGAAGGCCAGATACTGAAGATGAAACTCAAATATTTTGGCCACCTAATGAGAAGGAAGGACTCCCTGGAGAAGAGCCTCATGCTGGGAACAATAGATGGCAAAAGGTGAAGGGGACGGCAGAGGCTGAGGTGGCTGGATGGAGTCACTGAGGCAGTTGGTGTGAGCTTAAGTGGACTCCGGGAGATGGTGGAGGACAGGAAGGCCTGGAGGAATGTTGTCCATGGGGTCGCGATGGGTCGGACACGACTTTGCGACTAACAACAAATCAAGAATATCTTTTTCTAATATCTGTAGGGCCAGGATAACAGCACTGAGTTCAAAGCAAGAGACTGAGCTCAATCCCTTTGACCATTGTCTCCAGGCCACCTGTCCATTCCCATCATGCTGCTGGCCTGGCCCAGGGAGGTAGTTGTCTTTTTCTAGTCAACATCACAGGCAGCACTACTGGGCAAGGTTCCCGACCAGATGGGTAGGTGGAAAGGCAGGCAGCCTGTAGATATGCAAGCCACAGGTCCTGCACTTGGTGAAGGCACTTCAGACTGTGGCGCATTGCTCTGTTCCAATAACACATGCTGTCACTAGCACTGCACTGCAGCATTTGCGTGAATGGGGAAGGAGAAGGTGCCAGTAAGAGAAATGGGTGAGCAGTGGTAAGGCATTCAGTGACAGATCTGTTTGTGCCATGCAGTCTGCCCCACTCCCCTCAAGTGCATGTGAGGACACTGTTGCATTGCCAGTGTTGCTGTAAGATTCAATTCATGTACGTGGATTTGGGGGTGGAGGGATGAGGTATTCTTTGCCTCACGTATCTAGCTGGGCTTGAACTGATGCACATCGTGGGACTTGTACTGGTGTCCTGGAAAGATCGAAACCAGGACGGTGTGGAACCAGGATCATAATTTCAATGACCTCAGTGGATTTTCCTTCAGCATTTGTTTGTTTACTTCATTATTTGTATATCCTACCTTTTTTTCCTGCGGGGAACCCAGCATGGCTTATGTAATCCTCTTCCTTCTCACCGTGTTAAGCTCACAACTTCCCTGTGAGGTGGGTTAGACTGTGAGTCATAGACTGGCCCAGTGACTTCCACAGTGGGCTTCACAACTGAGTGGGGACCCGAACCTGAATCTCCCGAGTCCCAGTGCAGCACTCAAATCTTTGCAGCAGTGTGTCTCTCACAAATACAACTGTGGTAGCATTTACCCTGTGTGATAATAACAAACACTATTGTGTTGGCTCTTTTAATTTTGAATAATAGGCAAATAATAGCTAGGCAAATAATATGGCTGGGATAGGATCAGGAAGCATAACTGAAACCTAGTTTGTACTAGGATAATCAACCCTGTGTTGGATGCAGATTTACTCATACTTGGACACAGTGAAATAAAAAGGACAAGTTAGGAATGTGTTTGGATGTAGCACTTCAGACCAAGTGTTCATCTGACTGCAGGGTACCCTATCCAATGCTTCCCACACACATAGAAACCTGGCCTGTTTTCCAGTTTTCTGTGTGGAGGGATGTTTTGGTATGGAAATGCATGCATCCACACAGTTTCACTCCCCCATTCTCCAGTTTCAGCTCTGAAGTGCTTCTACATCATAATTTTAGCTGTTCTAATACCTCATCAGTTCCTTGTTTTCAGAGTGACACTTCTGACATATTTGTAAATTATGTAGTTTGCAATCCTGTGCAAAGATAGATGCGCATGCATATTTACATGTACATAATTGTGTGCAGGGTCATAACTAGTGTAAATTCTGTGAATTCTGTTTGTGCAGCATTGTTCAAAGAGTTTAACACTCTAACATCAATAGTTCTTATTTTAAAAGAGATTTTTTTTAGCCCTGATGTGGACATAGTCTTCAAACACTTGATATGCAGCATGTGGTAAAATACCAAAAACTGGGGAAGGAAAGAAGGATTTCCAAGGTTTTTGCATATCTTCTTGCCATTCATCATGAGTAGCGAAAGCAGAATAATAAACTAAAATAAAAGGTGTAAATTTGCATAATTTGCACAGATTGCAGCATTCAGCTTTTGAGGAACTACAAATATTGCTTTGTTCATTATACAGTACTCAGGCCTAGTTTTAATATTGGAGAGGAAGCTCTACCAGAAGGAAGGAGTATACTGTTATTTCATCCCCTTTCTTTGTATTTTCAACTATGCTTTGAGGTGTTACTTCCCTCATTCTGCCCTAGGCTTTGTTATCAGTCACACTAAATATGTTGTTGTCTAATTCGTCTGCTTCAAAATGTTCAGACCATGCACCACTAAAATTATAAAATCTCTCATGAGGGTGAAAAAAGAAGCTAGAGGTTGTCTGTGAATGAATTTTAGAGAAAATTCTGGATTATAGGAGGGTTATGTCTAGGAGGAATCCAGATTCAGATCTGTTAAGGCTGTTAAGAATAAGTGCTGCCAAAAATATCTTACAACAGATTGCAGACATTATAAATCTTGCAGCCACAAATCTTGTAGTATAATCAGGTACTTTTTCAATAGAGCCAGTCTAGACCTTTACATAGGAAAAAAACCCCTCTGTTTGTAAATTAACATGTTGGTATCTTTTTAATAAAAAGCAGAATTTATTCAAATAAAACATACTGATTTCTGCAGCCTAAGCAGATAAGATCTTGGCTTTCATTATATTTTGGTAGCAGAATACCAAGGAGATTCAAACTTTTCTCAGTTCCTGATGCCAACAAAACTTTTCTGATTATTGTAGCCAAAATTTTCTAAAAGCAAACACGTCAGGTTGTCTTCTACTTGTGTTATCATAACTTCATAAACTACATGTTTACATACTTCAGAAAATTCAATTTCAAGTATAAATAAGATCTATTTGGTTGAACAGTTTTCTACACACGAGATTTCAGCCAAATGCTTTAAAATTAGTTTGTCTTGAATAATAGAGATCTTACTGGATCATTTCTTGACTAGCAATTTCTTACACCTCTAAGGCTAAGTAATCAAAGCACCTGCAAGGAGGCGTGGGAAGAGCTTTCCTCCTTCGCTAGAGGAGTAGCTTCACAGCCAAGCATGTGGCCACGACCACCTTGCACTAGGTGCCATCACCTCGGTGTGAGTTCCCAGGAAGGATGCCCTGCTGGCTGCTTGACGCTTGGCCATGGCGCCGGCTGCAGTGCTGCTCCCCACCACTCACAAGCCAGCTGGGCTCCATGAACAAGCATGGGGGGGACTAAATTGACCTCTCCTGCCAGGCAACACTGTCTCCGGTAAGGTGGGTGGCTTCACTACAAAGTGTGCAGACATGGTCACCTGCTGCCAACTGCATCAGCAGCTCCAGATACAGGTGCTTCTCCATACCCCTGCATCCTAAAGACGTCATAGAGTCAGAAGGTACTATGTAAGCACGGAAACCAGTGTGGTGTAGTAGTTCAGAGTTCTGGACGAAGACTCAGAAGATCTGGGTTCTAGCCCCTACTCCGCCACGGACCAACCCTGGTCTCAGCCCAACCTACCTCACAGGGCTGTTCTGAGAGTAGGAGATTGAGAGTATGAGGATGATTACATGAGTCATCCTGAGTCCCTTGAAGGAACAAAAAGATGGAATATAAATTTAAATATAATATACAGATAGAATAAACAAATCAATAACAGATTGATTATTCTAATATTATTAATTTTGTACAGTTGCATATCCATTTGTATTTTCCTTTTCCTCTTTCTTTTTCTTTAGTTATGAAAAACATATATTGTTGTTTATTTTGTTTTGTTGTTGAATGTTTTAATGATATTTATGTTATTATATTGTTAATTATATTGTTATTTTTATCTTCTGTAAGCCATCCTGAGGCTTGTTGCAAAGGACGGCATAGAAATGTTTAAATTAAATTAAATTAAATTATGTAGGTAAAAGTCCTGGAATGGGGTGGGGGGGGCAGGGGCAGAATCTTCTGCCGGGGGAGTACTCTCTCTTTTGAAGGCAGATCCTCCATTCAACCACAAAATGCTCTCAGCTCAAGAGACAACTGCAACTCTGCACCCAGTAGAGACACACACCAGATATGTACCTTTGCAATGTTATAAATGTACATTGCCGGCCCCCCGCACACCCGACAGCCTCCACATGTCTTCCTTGTTTCTGAGACAGGCTGCCCAACTCATTCTCAGACACCCTATAAAAAAGCTCTTGTATGATTATTTCCCAATTGCCTGTGTTTCTTGGATTCACCCTGTCAAACTCTCAAATTGAAGGGGAGGGAGGTTTACAGTGGTATTATATATTGTGCGTGTGCAGTAAAAGAAAAAGAAAAGAAAAGCTTTGTTCTGCGTAACAATGTCAAGTTCTAGTTCATGAGGTGGGCCATGTTTTGCTGCTGACACAAGATTATTTAGGGTGCTTAATTGGACTAGTGGATTTATGCCACCCAGAACGTACACAGTATGTCATATAGTATAGGGCTGTACTGACACCAGCCTTCGAAACTAAATATGTGGCAAGCCTTGTTCCAGCCTCAAGAGTGGATTGATGGGTGCAACAACATTTGAGACACAGAAGATGGTACTAATATTGTCAGGATCAAAAAGTGCTCAGATCCTGATAGAAGACAGCTATGGACACTTTGAGTCTATTCACTTGAAAGAGGTGAACACTGATCAACTTTCATCAACTTTGACACCCTTTTGTCAGTGCTGTCTGTGCTGTGGTGGGTACAGTTCCATCTCTAGCGGAGCTAGTCTGCTTCTTTTGAGGAAGTGATAAAACAGGTTCCTTCTCCAGTCCACCACTGATTTTTTCCATATATTTCACAGTACCAAAATGGGATTGAGGTGCCCAGACCAATCCTTGTCCCTAGAAACCTCAGCTCCCCCATGGTACCAAAGGAGATACCAGATGGCCACTTAATAAAATATTCTTCCTGTATTGCAGGAAAGATATTGGTTCGCCTCTGAACACCTTATGATAAATACTTTCATACCTCCATTACACACATAGGCATGACCTACATTTCAAAAAAGAAAGCAAAAGAGAGCGAGAGAGAAAGAGAGAGAAAGCTGTTCACAACTTCTAGAGTATCTGCAGGATGCATCATGGCAGCCAGTGCCTGCTCACACAGGACCCCAAGAGGTCCAGGCCTAATGGGACTGTGCATAGACAGAAAATATCTGTTCTCCCCCCACTTTTTTTTCAGACCATGCCCTTCATCAGGAACCAGTTAGATTCCATCTCAGCAGCATGTCTCCCCCTGACAAGTCCACAAGTACTTATAGAGATTCTTACATGCTATACAGACAATCTTTCTTCCTTATACTCCAGCTCCAACAGCAGTTTAGCCTTATGATGTCGGCAGATGTGGTTGTACCGCTTGCCAGACTTTGGAAGTTTTGCACTAACATCTGCTTTATCCATACTTACCATCTTATAGATGCTGCTCAGTGGCCACATCTTTGAATATCCAAACCCATCAAATACAGTATTGACTTGTGGACACACCGCTTCAACTTAGTCATTTTGGATCTAGAATGGGTGTGTTGATAGAAACTTTATTTTCATGAGACCAGCAACACCTTGGGTGACACACCAAGCAAGAAAGCTCTCCATGCCCACTAATGACTATTGATCATTAGGGGGAAAAGATCTTTGAACTCCTTCTGACCTATTTGACACTCAGGAAAATACTATTTGCAACATGTTACTCTTAATTGGATAGGGACTTGTTTTTACCTTTCCCCCTTTTCTGTAATCATTAAGATATGAACAAAGGTTGGTCAAGATGCTATGGACTGCATTCTAATAACAATGTAGTAGGCCAGATAACCCTGGTTGCTACCTGTTGAACATTTCCACCTAAATCTTCATCCAGCCTCCCTCGAAACTGGACCTAATCTGGATATGTCTTGAATCTGTCCAACAGAAAGCCCTACACTGCAAAAATAGTAGGGGTTTTTTTCTGATGGACTATCTTTTTTCCCTCTTGCTCCTTAAATGAGCAGTTCTTATGAGGTCTGAAGAACATTGCTCCACCAACTCATGCTTTAACGCCTATCTAGAGCCTCTCTGTTGTCCTACAAGGCCTTACAAGAGCACTGCTTGAACCCACAGTGACAGTTGACCATCTACTACCCTAAAAGGTCCAAATACAAACTGTGCCATCACTTCCAAAGTGACACCATATCTGTTATGGTGACAAGCCCAAAGGTTGCCCTCTCAGTAATCACCTCAGAGACTAGCAGTTAGTATGGTGAGGATAATTTTTGTGGCTTATGACCCACCCAGTCTACAACCTTCAGAATCACAAAAGGAACACGTTTTGCAAGCAATGGTGATATGGACTTCACTGCGCACCAGGAGTCCTCTACTGGACTTCTGTGAAAGCAGCTGCCTCTCCACTCTGCTAACATTCATGAAACATTACAAGTGTGACATCCATACCAAAGCACATTGTGCTTTCAAGAAAGCAGTCTTTTTCTGCTCTGGCAATGACACGCCCCGCCACCCAGTGATGCCTAAGCTCGCTAATCACCCATGTGTGTGATGTACAGAGACCACAGAGAAGACAGGCAGGTTGCTTACCTGTAACTGTCATTCTTCAAGTGCACATCTGTGCATTAACACAACCCATCCTCCAACCCCTCCCCGGTGTCATATTCTAAGCTTTCCTCCTCCTCCCAGTTGCAATGGGATTAGGAATTTGCCCATTTTCTATACCTAGATTTGGTTCAATTAAGGGCCAGGCTGGTCAAAATGATCCTTCCTTGGTCCCAAGGCCATAAAGGTGGTCTTGAGCAAACTCAGAGAATGGGTGGGAACTCCTCCCATGTATACCAAACACCAGGGTTGGGAAGGGGTTCCTGCCAAAACACCCTCAGCTGTGAAATCCTCTGGACAATGGCTCCACACAGGTGCAGAGCCCATATGTGAAAAATGACAGTTACAGGTAAGCAGCCTGCCTTTTTAGGTTGTAGGGCAGTTTTTCAACTAAACAAATTTGGGGATGGTGGCAGTGGCCAGTCAGATTTCTGGTAATTCAGTGGAGGATCCTCTGCCCTGCCCTTACTAGTTTTTGTCTCCCACCTCACTGCTGTGGTGCTCTTGAGTTGTATACTTCCTCTGAGATGGGCTTCATTGAGTAGAAATGTGTGCCGTGCTGCGAGCTGAGAAAGCAGCTGCTATTCAGAACAATTCCCCTCTTATCAGAGGAGTGCAACAGCCGTGGTTGACAAATCTTTGCTAAGAAGAAAACTATTAAATGTTAAGATTTAAATATGTTGTAGATATCCAACAGGAATTACAGTCATTCTTGCCACTGGACAGATAGATAGAGTAACAGTCTGATCCTTTGCCTTTCCATATGCTTCTAGTTTTAATGTTGTTATTTACCCCTGTTTTTTGTTCAGACTCCTTGTGTGTTAGGTTATTGTGCTGTACTTTGATATGTCAGTATCAATACTATGCACATTCACCTGGGAATAAATCCCATTTAACACAGTGGAACTTGGTTCTGAGTAGACGTGTACAGGATTGTGCAGTTTTTGCCTTATTTTATAACCGTGAGCTGCCATTGGAGTCTAACATGAACTGAAAAGTAAGTTATTTTTAAACCAAATAAACAAATAGTAGAAGAAACTGAAGAAGAATGGTTGCTATCTTGTATTTGGCAGGACCTCTATGCCATTAGTAGCACCGTGACAAAAATTTAGCAGGTAAAGTTGACCCAGTACTGACAGTCTATGCCAGGGAAAGCAGCCGAGAAAGAAAAGGTAATAACATAGAGATTTTTGATTAGATGTCTTTGAGCTAGTTTGTTTATTTTACTACATCCTTAAGAGTAAGTTGAGTTTTATCTTGTGGAGGATCTAAGTAGGTTCTTATTAGATCTGTTCTTACTCAAGAAAGTATAAACTGAAAAGTGGAACAATATTTTTGAGTATTTATCAAAAATCTTATTTCCAAATCCCCTGTTCAGTGAGAAATTCCACCTTTCTCACTGCTAAGTAGAATCAGTGAAAGTGACCATCCTGTTATATTACTTATCTGAAAGTGCAAGAGTTTAGGATTTGCATATGAAATGTACCATTGCCACTTGTGCCTCTCATAACTTTCCCTTGACTTTATTGGGTTCTGGAGCTTTCCAAAGATTGTTGGAAACTTGGAAGAGCAACAAAACTACTGGGAAGCATGGAAAAATGCTCTTTTGGTTTAGAACTGTTAACTGCAGTCGATTAATTTAACTCTTCTTAGCATTTATATATGGAGGGATCCAGACTAAGTTAATCGCACTTAGGTCCCTTTGAAATCAGTGTAAAAGGTTAGCCATAATGACTAACTTTAGTCCATGTGATTCAGTGCAGCCTGAATGAAACTAACTTAGTCTGAACCCAGCCAACAAACATTTGATCGACACGCTAAGTGCATTACAATCTTTATCTTCGTTGTGTTCGCTGCACCTGGTAAACTGAGCTAAGATGATGTGAGGTAGATGTAAAGGGAGTTAGTGATGGAGTTTGGGGGTGGTTTCCACAGGGTCTCACCTCAATATGAGATTAATCCAAACCCTTCTAATTTGGACTTGTAGTGCCTCATATTGAGCTTTACCCATCATCACCACTACTGCCATTGAAAACACTGCATGCTTCTTGTGTCATGGATTGTTTTGAGAACGGCTGCTTATTAGGGTCACAGCATAATAATACTACAGCATAAACCCCAAGGCTGGTGAAAGTACTAAACTCTGCCCAAAAATATCCTCTTGGGGATACCCTAAATACTCCAGTGGGGACTGGGCATTATTACTGGCAATGAAATGCTCATTAGCAGTGGGAAGAGAAATGGGAAACCAGGGTTGGAATGGATTCCCGAATGGCATCACTCCAAGCTGAAACTTTTTGTTGCAGATGCATCTTTTCTCCCTGCAGCAAACCTCTTTTGGCTTGCTTAGGAAAATAAACATTATGGTCTACATTATTAGTATTCTGTGCTGTGGTGTGTTTTGAAACTATCACTTCTTATCAGAAACAAGACGCTAAGCTATTAGGCAGCATGGCTTGGAGGGGAGGTGTTGGACTGGGACTTGGGAAGTCACAGGGTAACTTCAGACTTGTCACAGACACCAAATCCAACTTGTCTCACAGAGTAGTTGGGAAGATGACATGGGCAAGAGGAGTATGTAAGATGTCTTGAGTTCCTTGCAGGAAAAAAGGCAGAGTGTAAATGCAATACATTAATAATGTATAAAATGGACCACTGTTGTACCTGTCAGTATGTGTTTTGACAACAGTCATTTCGGTTTTATTTTCCTTTAAACTTACTGATATTTCTAACACTATTGTGTGTGCATTGTTCCTGTGAGAGAAGCTTGTGTGTGTCAGAAAATAATTTTAGAAAGCCCTGTGCAATATCAAATGTCTTCAATGTTTAATAAATAATAGAGTCTGAACAGGGATGAAATCTTGAGCCATTTCCCATAATTTGTTTGGCTGTGCAGGACTAACAGAGAAAGATGTGTAAAGATCCAACATTTTACTAAACTAAGTAGACACATTATTAAATACAAGCAAAGGAATTGTCCTAATGACTACAAAGATGTTATTTGTAGATGGGTATTTTCAGAACAGAGTGGTACTTTATTGCTTCTGAAGCACTTTGAAGATCAGAGGGACAGTGTCTTAATAGCAGTATTAAGAGTATATCCTCCAAAGTGTAAGAAGCCAAATTTACCATCGATCTAAAATTCTGTCCTCTGGGAAAGTTAGGATATTTTGAAGTCATTTAGCAAAGCTGAAGCTAAACAAAAATGAGAGACACAGCTTGAATGGCAAAAGAGGGATTCTCTTGAGAACAGAGCAGCTAAGAAAATATAGTTTGAATAATATAGTATATTCTGAATAAATCAGATGACTTATTCCAAACAATTTCAAAAGCGACATTTTAGCTGAGCTTTCTAAATTGGTGGAATGCCCTTGCAAAGAGGTGCTTTGACTTATGTCTCTTGTCCCAGGAGAGCATGGGCAGAAAAATAGTGTTTTCTGAGAAGGGTGATTTTAGAGGACACAAAGGATTTCATTGCTTAAACACACGGTATTTTGGCTATAACATCCTTTTTAGAGACTGTTACTCATTAATCCATCAGTCTCTTCATTGTTTGGGGATTTCATTGTATAATCTTGAGGTATTATATTTAATATAGGATGAAGAATAATCAGCCTGACCAGTCTTCATAGCAGGATAAAGGATGTGCATTCTTCAGAAAGGGCGGCCATTTCCCCAACAGCTTTAACTAGTTGAGCACTTTCTGTCTTAGTTACATGGGATGATGGACCAACCATAACTCCCGTTCCTGTAACACAAAACACCTGCCCTGACAACACTCATGGATTTAGCTGTGCCGAAAGTGCAGAGACTCATGTAATGACACAGAGTAAAAGCATTAGAAGCATAACAGGAGGAATGCTAACCCTGTTAAGCAAATCCCACTGGAGGGTTATATTGGCATTTATTTTACCTTCCCCTATTTTGAACTGTTTAAAACAAAACCCCTATGAGGGGCCTTGAAAAGTAGGGAAATGGTGTTACATTTGTGGTGAAGCTGTTTTATCAGATCACATGCTTCCTTTGAAACCCCAAATGTATTCATGTACGTTCCTTCAACCTGTGTGTGTTTGAGACAGGACTTAAGAACACAGCAATTCTTAAGTTTTTATGGAATCATTTTGCTACAAATTCTCTCAGGGAAGGGTATTTCTAAAAGGGTAGCCACATTTGTCTGTTGCAGAAAAAACAACAAAGAGTCATGAGGCACCTTAAAGATCTAACAGATGTATTGTTGAATAAACTTTCATGAACTTTTATAGAAACGTTGAACTAAATCTGTGATCTAAAGTAGCCATACAAAACCACATTGAAATACTTTGAAGCAACTAGCCTTAAATGACTGTCTTGAGCTTGGTTTTGTGAGTTAAACAGGAATTGTATCTGAGTTATAGTATTACTTGGATGTATTTCTTAACTGATTTATGAATCTACTTGATAAAATACATTAGTGCCAGAATAAATCAGTAAGAAGTTTTATGTGATCAGGTCTTATCTCAGTGATGTAGATTCTTAGTTATTCCCATGAGGAAAAATAGTTAAGGAAGCTATATAGTAATGAAAAGAAACAACATACTTTTCTAATGAAGAGAAAGGTTTTTGGTTTTCCTTGTCAGTTATTCAAACCAGTTGTTGAAAAACTGCCTCTTTTGACAGCTAATATCTCTGTGAATGACTATCTGATGAGGGAAGATTGGGGTGCATGAATTGACCTGAGACTGTTCATTATGTGGTAAGGCATTATCAGTGCTGGAAGAAATAGAAAATGATTCACTTCTTGTATGTTCAGAATTTTTCCACTGATGCATAACAATTCCTGAGAGAGGAGAGTATATATCTGTCAATGTTTTAAGCCAATTCATATGTATTTTTATTTTACATGCACATGTGTATAATCACACATTTATGAACTTCAAATTGTTTTCTATGACCTTGTTCCCATGTTCCTTTAAATGTATAAGTATCCAATTTCTCTAATAGAAAAGTATAAGCAATTTAGCAAAACCCTTTGTGTTAGCATTTTCTTCCAAGAAAGATTCAGGCTTTATCAAGAATATTATATTGGTTGCAGTCAGACATAAAAAAGTGTGGTTATGAGAATGATATAAATTTATCCCAGGTTCATCCACACACAAACACAAACTCTTCTCTTCTTATTTGACATGGTTATAAGGAGGAGATGGAAAGCTTTCAGTTCTGTTTTAGATTAACCACAGTTTACAGTGTCGTTTAATCCTGGAAGACAAATGCTGATGTTAACTGTGGCTAGCGACAAGAAGTTAGCATGATAAACTCATGTTCTGAAATTATCTTATTCCACTAACCACAGTTTCAATTAACTATAGTTTGCCTAGGTTGAGAGAACATGGGAAGCAAAAACATCCAAACTCTTCCATGTAGCTACACTTGTTGTTAGTCGTGAAGTTGTGTCCGACCCATCGTGACCCCATGGACAACATTCCCCCAGGCCTTCCTGTCCTCCACTATCCCCTGGAGTCCATTCAGGCTCACGCCGACTGCTTCTGACTCCATCCACCCACCTCATTCTCTGCCTTCCCCTTCTTCTTTTGCCATCTATTGTTCCCAGCATTAGGCTCTTCTCCAGGGAGTCCTTCCTTCTCATTAGGTGGCCAATGTATTTGAGTTTCATCTTCAGTATCTGGCCTTCTAAAGAGCAGTCAGGGTTGATCTCCTCTAGGACTGACCATTTTGATCGCCTTGCGGTCCAGGGGACTCGCAAGAGTCTCCTCCAGCACCACAATTCAAAGGCCTCAGTTCTTCGGTGCTCAGCCTTTCTTATGGTCCAACTTTCACAGCCATACATTGCAACTGGGAAAACCATAGCCTTGACTATACACACTTTGGTTGGCAGGGTGATGTCTCTGCTTTTTAGTATGTTGTCTAGATTTGCCATAGCTTTCCTCCCCAGGAGAAAGTGTCTTTTAATTTCTTGGCTGCAGTGCCCATCTGCAGTGATTTTGGAGCCCAGGAAAATAAGCTGCACTACAAGAGGAGAAAGGAGAACGTGCCACCTGAATTTGCCATGCAATACCTGGAGGATGTCTGACTCTCCCTGAGCAGAACATCCCAAAGGAGCAGGTGGCTTCAGGAGGTCCCAGGGTGATTAGAGGGATCCTATGCCCTCAGAAATGGCAGCAGTAAAAGTGGAGAGAGCCTGACTTCTGAATCAGACATGGAAACTGAGCCCCTTCCTAGTGCTGGGAAATTTAGGCATCTGTGGCTGTATGCTCACCTAGCTGCAGGGCAAAGAATCAGTGCGCATCTGAGAATCAGAATTCATAGTAAGTAAAGGGCTACTTACTTTGAATTATCCAAGGCAGTTCTGAGCTGCAGCTGAGATCTGGGCAGAACTCAAGCTTAAAGCTGGGTAGATAGTTGTGGGGAAAAAGTTTGTTTCAGGTTCCTAGGCTCACGTGTAGCATGCCCTGTAGAACCTTTCATGCTTTGACTTTTCATTATTTTTCAGACCTTGCCTTGAGAATATATCTAAGCCTAAACTGATAATTTCACTGCCTCCCACCTCTGCAGCTTGGTGGGCTGTATCACTGCACTGCCTGAAATATCCAGTTAGCACCAAAGACTGGGTAAAACTCTACTTGTCCATCAGTCCATTGTCTGTTACATCCACACCAGGCCACTGTCTCTTGTTCCTTGCAAACAGTGCCTTATTTTCAAATACAGAATGAAAGATTCAGCATTTTCACCATTGTTTGCAACTGTTTCTTGATAATTGTGCAAATCTGTATAAGGTGCCTCTGCCTGATGTTTGGTGATTCCTCCCCTTTTCCCTATGCTTTACCCCAGGCATTGCTCATACATCTTCTGGTCCTTATGACAGCCTTGAGGACACAGTGAATTGCGAGTGAGAGGAGAAGGCAGGAAAACCCCAGTGGCCTAGTTGACATGGTCTGGAAAAAAATTGGATTATTGTGAACACAATAGCATGTTGGTCTACTCTGCCAGTTTGTTTCTGCTGTGTGTGGAAAAGGTCAAATAACCCAGGAATGCTCCAGCCTAGGTTCCAACTGGATTTGGGACAAAGACAAGACCAGAATTCCAGATAAGGCAGCAAGCACATTGAAAAGAAAAATCTGGGTGGTTGGAACTTGTGACATGCAAACTGGGCCAATGTATCAGCAGATCTTTGCTATTATAAAGTTAGATAGAACCCAATAAATTCAATTTAGTTCTAAGTTATGCCAAGAACAAGCTCTTTTCTGGGCTGTAGTTAATAACAATAACAGTGTAGCTTTATGTTTGAAGCTCTTATTCTGTCTTTTTTGTTGTTTCATAATTTGGCATACCACCCTTGACTTTCTACCAGAAATTACAAAGTCCCTAATTATCATATACCACTGTTCTAATGTTTTATTTTAAAATGTTAATGGCAAGTTAAGAAATAGAAACAAGAACTTTGGAGCTACATTTGTTTTGATTGCAGCTGTTATTTCCATCTGGAACAATTTCTACCTGATCTAAAGTAAGAACACTTTCTTGATACCATACTCAACTAGTTTATAACTGAGTGCAAGTTAGAAGTAAACATGATCTATAGATAGCTAATTTCCCGGGATTTGTAAAAGATGAGCGATGCTCACTTTTTCCGCAGCTGGAATATTTAAGGTTCATAGTACAGATTTGGACACATTTATCTTGTACCCTGAAATTATGACACATTCATTTAGAATATCAAAATTATTTTCAGAGGTAGTCATTATTTATTTATTTATATATTTAGAATTTTTGTATGCCGTCCTATTCGCATGAACCTCAGGATGGCTTACATACAATAAATAAACACAACAAAAATAGTGCACATAAAATCCAGTCATATGTTCTTGTTCAAGAGTAATGATTTTAAGTATTTAATTTCTGACCCTTTTCTCAGGTATCCAATATAATAAAATAGATATCATCTAATAGATGCCTTATATGTGTTATATACCACTGAAAGAAGATATTATCTGATACATTTAAATAAAAAATTGTTCCTAACTTTAAAAGTTTCAATTTAATACTTTTGTACCCATACTAAGTTACTCTATTTCTTAGTCCCTAATTCTCAAACTTCAACCCCATAGTTACTCAGGCTCCTTTATCACTTAACAATAACGGTTAGATGATGAAAAATGGTATAGTCTTTCATTAAAAAGATGCCTATAATCCTCTGCACACACACTCCACTCTGTAGAACTCTTAAATGGCCACTTTGGGTTGTCCAGTCATCACACCTTGTAGCACAAGCAAGTGAGACTTAGTGGCACCTGTCTCCTCTTCTCCCCACCAGCTTCTCAAGGACAACTTCAGAGCCACAGCCAGTGAGATTTTTTCAGACCAGCTGCACAAGTGGAGGGAGGACACTGAGTTGGGAGTCCCAGCTCTGCCCTCAGAGCAAATTTCTGTGGTCAGTGAGGACTTTAAACAATCCTGTGGCTGGCTAGACTCAGACAAGTCAGCTATGGGATTGCTTTGTAAAGTCCTTTTCCAGTAATGCATCTCCTGGGAAGTTTCATATGATCCAAATGAAGTTACTGTAAAATAATTTATGGTGGCCTGCATTAGCCACATAAATTAACTCTAAACATGAGGGTGTGTTCAGTCCTCTAGCCTTTAATCAACGTGTATCTTTGCAAAGGTTCTCTAACAAATTGATCTCAGCATCATGATTTAGCTGGTATGAAGAACATGTAGTTTTTGAATTAACATATGACAAAATAATTACCTCTCATAAGGTTTGTAATGAAATGAAAACCATTCTTTTTATATGTATTTCCTGCATGGAAACAATATGTACAACCCATTTTAGAAAGATCTCCTCTTCCTAGAATTATCTCAGCCTTGTATTTAAGGAATTGCCTGGTTGGGTGTAGCAGACACCTTAATGCATTCACAGGAGTGCAGGGATTCCATGAGGAGCCGGGTGGTTGAGGGAGGGTGGAGCCAACTGTCCTCTGCTGCGCCCAAGAGGGAACCAAGTGAACTGCCAGAGCGAGGAAGCCCTTCCTTCGTGTTTATTGTAGAAATGCATCAAATTGAGGCACGGGGAACAGAGCGCCCTGTCCCTCTGCCAGCCCCAATAGTCCAGTGAAGATTTTTGCAGGCTAGTAACTTTTGTGGGCTTATTTACAAGGATGGATTATTTAGTCCACTAACATTTAAAGATATTAATTTTAATACCTTCATCATTTTATTAGGCTTTTAAGTTACCATTATTTATGTAACCCATAGCCTGAGAAGAGGGAGCTTGGGAAGCTGGTCTCTTTACAGAGTCTGTAACATCTCTGGCTTTTTAACAGTTTTATGTTCAATTATTTCCTGTTTATAATATTTGAAAGGATTATCTCATATCTACCATATATTTGCCTCTCTGAGTTTGAGAATAAGAAAGTTAAACTCAATGTACTGTCTACATTCAAATATGATAAAAACTTCATTCTGCCTTTAATAACAGCATCACATATAGCCTTATTTCCATCACATATATGCCTCTTCTGTTCTGAAGAATCAGGATCCCAAATGTGTTTAATTTTCTGAGTCCTTATCAATGCAGTACTGCATTTACAAACTGTAAAAACATATTTCAGGGTCTTCTGCAAAAGCATAGGAAAGCAAGACCACCTATTTAGCCCAGCATACTGGCCTTGACAATTTAATTCTCCACTTTAGTGCTTGTCTTGCCAGCTAGCGAACACTTGGTTTCTAACGGCTGCTGCACATACTACCAAAATAATTACGCAACATGAAAATCTCAATTTTGGCTTCCCTTCCTGCTTGTGACTTTCCTCTCTTGGTCTCCACTGCTAGCTGTCATCTACACATGGGTGACTGATTAGTGATGGGGATTGGTAAAGGCAAAGCAGTAAGGTAAGACTAGAAAGATATGCAAATTTCAAGGTGGAAAAGGGAGTGGGATTAATAAATATACACACATTTAATGGCAGAACAGAAAAGCAGAGAGGGAAATGACAGAACCCACAAAGAGAACTCATTATTTGCTCCTGAACTGTTCACCGTTAATAAGCCATGGTTTGTTAGAGCAGCCAGATTCAGGCAACATGATAACCCACAGTGCAGGGTTCAGTGATTACCTGCATGCAACCCACATTCAACCACTGAGTATGTGTTGTTATATTGTTTGAAACAAGGCATGCATTCTCAATGTGGTTTATTCATAGAAAACAACACATGATGAAAAAACTGCTCCAGGTTCAGACATCACAACAAGGCATTCTGAAACAAACTATGGTGCCAACCCAACGTATTGGCCTATTGTGTTGGGCAGACCAGCTCATTTTGACCTTAAACTATTGTGAATCTAAAAGACATTATAAGCATTCTCTTCAATGGGAAAAAAAACTAATAGAAAGACTAAAATAAAGCAGTTAACAATTCTTTCCTCTATTGCAGTTGCTAGTGAACTGATGATACTGCTATTCTTTAAAAAAAAAACCCTGCTGATTTCATTTGATGTCACTGGCTTTTGTACTGTGAATGCTCATTTGTAAGCACAATGATGATTCATTAGGAGTTGACAGAGGAAATCAGTTAATGATTTTACATAAACATCCATGCACTTAGCCACTGAGTCTTCTGACAGATTTGAAAGCTTCAGTTTTAAATATGTGTTTGTCTTTGTTTTCACACAGTGGAATATAAACCTTGCCCTGGTTTAGAGCAGCATCTCTCCCTCTCCCCCCACTTCTCTCTTTTCTTACTTGTATACAAATGTTGTTCTCTTCATTTGAAACTCTTTTTAGATCTCCTTTTAGCTCCTACTCACTAAGCTCAGTCATATTTCTTAAGAGAGTAGCAATAAATGGTTCATGGAATCATAGAATACTAGACTTGGAAGGCGACAGAGGGTCCAACCCCCTGCTGTTACAGGACACCAGTTTACACCATCCCATTCAGATGACTGTCCAGATGCTTTCTGAATGTTTCCAGTAAAGGAGAGCTCACAACGTCACCAGGTAGCATGTTCCAGAAGTATATGAAGCCTTCTTGATGTGAACAATGTTTTCAATGGACATTTAAAGATGCCTGTCTTCACTATCAGAAGGTTTAGGGTGCTAAAAGCTGAAATTGGTTCCATCTTTAGTCCAATAATTCTATCTCCTTACATTAGAAGAGAGAAAGCAGTTGGTTACAACTCGGGATATTTTTCTTTTCAGAGTGAAGCTGTATATTAGGAAGCCTGCCTATCACTTCAGAAAAATATGGCTTTACAGATAACAACTACCCATGAGTTGTTTGAGCCATAAGTAGCCATGAACAAGCAGGAACAGGCGCTGGTTCACAACTCCTTGCTGTGATAAACAACCCAAGGATGCAGTGTTATTTATCATGATGTTCCAGCCCAGACTCCCATCTCACTGATGATAGCAACACAGAGTTTTGGGTAGTTCATGGGATCAGGCTGCTTTTTTAAAAAACCAATAACAGCTCCCTTTGCATCTTCCACAATCTAGGGATTCTTTGACAGTATTGGAATCCAGTCAGCACCATATAAGAAGATAAGATCAGAAGTAAAAGGACAGTGAGGTACGATTCACAGCAAAACTGAAGTTAGGATAGGAATGGAAATTTTCACTGAACATACGTTTTCCTGTTTTTCCCCCCAGTCTTTTTCCAGTAAATGAAAAGGGATTTGCAGTGGCAACCAGGAATGAATCTATACTTAGAAAATGCTACTTTTATTTGAGTTATACAATATTGTCATTCCTGAACTGTTGGCATATCCCACAGTTTAGTTTTACAAATGCATCACATTTTGCACGGTGATAACAAGGTACTCCACTTGTATGGCTTATGTCGCAAGATAAAATAGCATTTTAAAAAATGGAGCAATTTTGGAAAGACGTTTTCTTAAATTAGGAAAACGTTCAACCCTGCACCCCTCAGTTACTCTAAAAATATTGTCTGCCTCTAATAATCTTACTGTGTTGTAGATTAATTCTAATAAAAGCTCTTGGTTTACTTTTTCTCATGAATTAAATGTCATATGTGTAGAACAAACTATCAAACGCTGAGCACATAAAGACTGTTGTTCCAACCCACAGCTTATCATGTCCAGAAGAGATAATCTGATTCTAGCTATGTCATGTTCCCAGGATGAGGCATGCTAGGAGCCAGCAGTTTAATCCTCTGATAAGTTGCACAAAGAAGGCTAGGAGAGGCCCCTTTGACTTACTTTTGTATTGTGGCATTTCTGCATTTTTGCAGCAAAGAAAAAAGGTTACCAGGATAGAAATATATCTATTTGCTATGCAAAGAAGCTTATTTTTGATCCTTAACTTTCACATGTGCACGCGCGCGCACACACACACTTCAAGTTGGTCAAAAACTGTTTAAGATCACACAATACAGGAAATAAAAATCTGTTCAATACATCATTTTCCTGAACGCTGCCTTACCACTCCTCTTCCTTTCTGTGTTTCTTCAGAGACAGACTTCCTGAAAACTGCCTCTCTTGTTCGGTTTAATTAATCTTCCTTATGGCAGCTACTTTGGTTAATCATCTTTTTATCTTCTGCTCCACTTTCAGAGTTAAGAGAAAATGCAGTGGGAGATAAAAGATCTTACAGTTTTAGGTGGCACAGCCCTTTCTTTGTCATCAAGATCAGATCAATGAACGAGATGGTCTCCAGAGATCTGAATCAGTTGTTACTTTTTGATTATAGCTACAGTAATGGTACTATAATCTTCATTTAGTTATTTCTCTGCCAGGCTGTACATGCAACATATGTTTACATGTATATAGTACATGCAGTTCTTTCATTTGCACAGAATGAGTCATGAAACAGTTTTGTTGTTGTTGTAGTAGTTTGTTTTGGGGCAAGCTTCTAGGTGCAAGGGACTGTTTTATGACATCACATTCCTAGGCACTTGGGATGTTTTCAGCCTAAGGAACTTTGCTAGCCCAGCAGGCAGCACTGTCCGGAAGCTCTTCTCTTGCTCATCTATGTCTGTTTCATCCGCACAGAAATGTTACAAAATTCCATATGGCTAAGGAAGTGAAACTAGAACCATAAGCCCATGAAATGTCACATATTAGCCCTGTTCTAGCATTTTACCAGGGCTGCATGGCACACATCCTCTCCTCTGCCTCTCTTTCCCTCTTTGGACAGCAGTAGATGGTGATGAGGAAGTCTGCTGCTCCAAAAAGGCACAAGGGCCAGGCAAATGCTCAGCAATGATTTTTCATAAGTCAGGGTAAAGGAAGGCACTCTAGAATAGTGTTAAACAAAATACAAAAGACAGGAGAAGATGAAGGGTGCTAATTAATGAACTTGAATTAGACTGTAGTCCACAAAGCTTATGCCATGATTCATTAGTCTGTAAGGTATTACAGAACCTTTGTTGTTTTTAATGACAGTTTTGCAGTACGATCCCAGCACTGGTATGAAGACCCAGGACTTCTGACAACACTTTGGACAGAAATGGAAAGAAATCCATTTCCTGTTACCAGGAAAAGCAGCCATGGGCTTAATTATTTCACAGTATCTTGGGAACAAGCACTCACAAAATGTACAACCAGGCTTGCCTGGCTTCAGAGAGGGCAGTGTCTAGGAAAGGCTGTGACTGTGTAGTAAGGAAATGACACAATCATATGATGGAACTCATAATGTTAGGCAGAAGAAAAAAATAACAAAAAATAAATAAATGAAATTGTTTAAAGGCTGCATCATTTTTAGGTGCTCTTGATAAAAATTATGGCCACCAACAATGCACTGTTTGGTCTGTTAGTGAACTAATTAGATAGAAGTGCAAACCATCCCAACATATTTTTCACCCTTATTAATTATTCTTTGTTATCCCAGTTCATATGTTACCTTCATCCCTTCCCCACTCCTGTTCCTAGGCCCTATTCCTGATCTTCTAGCAGTGTGTTTTAACAAGAAGATGTGCGTGTGGGCGTGGGGGGCGTCTGTTTGCGACAGAAAAGGGCTGTTTCTGTATTTAAAGCACCAGTCCAGTAAACAACAGATGATGGTACTTGAAGCAGCATGCCAGAAATCTAATCTTATACAGGATAGTTTTCCGTACTCTAGATTACACCTGCACACTGCTGCTTTACTTTTCTCCCTGTTGAAATTAATATCCCTTCATTTTTTTAAGGATACAGAACTCTGGACCTAGGCGCACCACTGGGGTAATGAGTGCCATGTAAGAAGTCATTTCCCTTGCCTAAAGGCTCTTGGTACAGTTTTCCCTATTATCACTTGTATGGGAAGAAAGTAATACTCAACACAGAGCAGAACTTGTTCTCTGTTCCTGATACCAGGAAGTTCAGGTTCAGTAGATAAAGACCTACTGGGCTGATTCACACAATCAAACAGCCCATCATAGGCCATTTAAACCATGGTAGACTACATTTCATGCGGACAGCCAATTTGAATATTCAAAATCCAGCCATGGCTTGTCATGTCATATAGACCTGCTGACTATGAGTTGTACAAAGGTTAAACAACACTCATATAACCCACAGATTGATTTTGGATTGTATGAGGGTTGGGTAATCCTTACATAACCCATAGACCCTGTGTTCACACAACATGAGAAGCTGCAGCCAGACATGGAATACGCAAATGCTGCCTGACAAAGACTACAAAATATCCCATGATTGTCTGTTTTGATCACATGAACCAGTTTATGTATACCTTTCTTTGAGGTTACTGCAAGCCATGCACCTTCTCCTTGTTCATTGTATCTGGTATATGAAGAGACATGATATACACATTCTTATACAGATTGCAATTAAACCAGGTCTTCTGGCTCTTTATATTATGGTGAAGCATGAAAGTTTGTACTCTGCCGCCTTCAAAGAAGAAATCTAGACCTTCTAGTTCAGGAAACAATTATTTTCAACAGTGGTTGCCAAACTCAAAGCTGTTAAATAAAGAGAGCAGCTGTTCATAATTGTCCCAAAGACCTTTTCATATACTTTCCATATACTTATACATTTGTTTCCAGTTTGTAGTGTACCGTCTGTGTATGGTTTGCCTAGGAAACACTTTTGTTATGGGGATATCTTATCTCTGAGCTAAGTGCTATATCATAGACTGCCTTCACTATTGGACTAAGTGTGAAAGGACAGGAGCAGGTTAACTTAACACTATGCCTCTTGAACTGAATAAAGGAGGCATTAAGGTGAATCAAGCAGGAATTTCTGATTTTATCATAACCATCCATTCATTCTTAAGGTTGTCTTCCTCACATTTAGAAAACCAAGAAACTCCCACAAAAGTCCTTTTTTCTACTTGGAAAGGGTTCACCTGTTAAATCTATTTCTGGCTTGGCAGACAGACACTTTTTTGTGCCTGGTGTTGTATTAGCACCAGCATCCACAGCTTTATCCAGCAGAACATTCAGAAGATTTCCATAACCTACCTTCTGAGAATAACTAATGATGTAGGCAAGAATACATCCATTATATTAATGAAGAGCATATTGTAGGCTTGAACACATTATTCAGCCTGGTGTTCGCCATACTTTCCCATCTGCTAGAGAAGACTCATTAACCACATTTGCATATAAATGTAAATGACTGAACCATATTTGTTCTTGTTTCATATGGCTGGGTAAACAAGCCCAGGAAAGAGATAGCTTCAGACCTAAGATTATGGTTTATATCCTGATAAACCAGAATTCCTAAGCCAACATCAAAACCTTGTTTAAAACTGGTTTGTGGGTCTGGTTTCTCAAAAATACATAGCAGGTTTGTGCTCTCCCATCCTCATGTGTTTACTTGCATAAAGGGAGATATAAAGCAGGAACAAATGGACTGAGTGGGTCAGCATGTTGTTTGTTCGCATAGTGGTATTTTAAATCCAAGATTTAAATCAAGAATGCAAACATAGCTTGCATGATCTGCTGGATCAAGCAGTGGATGAGGGTTGGAGGTGAAATCGTGGGAATAAAAATGGAAAATTTAGGGGAAAAACTTTTTCGCCATTTTTTCCCTGAAACCTTATTTTGGTTAAAAAAAAAACTGAAACATTGGAAAAAAATTAAAAAAGGGCATTATGAAATATTTTCTTTCAGAATGATGAATAAATATTTTCAGAGAAAGTGCTTGCCTATCTACTCTCCCATAAAGCTTTCTATGTATTGTGTAATAGGTGTTTGTGCAAGACTAGAGTATCAGATTGTTTCGTACAATTATTGTGCACTGAGGACAAGCAAGGCCTAATTTATAAGCTTAGACTGCAGCTCTCCTATGCATGAGCAATGCATATTTCTGACTCCGAGTCATACATTTCTGACTCAATGGCACTGCCATTGTCATAAGAGAAGGTAAAAGATTTCAGTTTCTTCTTTACTTGTGGGATTCCACTTGTTAATATAGTTGGTAAATCTGCTTCTCTCCTCTTGACTGGACTTTAAAGGACTGGGAGAGACTACACAACAACATAAAAGAGCTGAAACTAATCTTATTGGGGATGTAAGAGTTTAAATTGGACTGAATTCAGAAAATTGCACCATCAACTCGATTAGTTTGACTTCATAGCCTTTATATAAATCATAATTTAATACCTTCTGAACTGATACTTTGTTGCAACACCTCTGCACCACCAACAGCTTACTGTTTGCTGGCAAGCGAGCCAGTAAATAAATTTTTCTTTCCTTCTCAGTAAAATGGTGAGACTAACATCTAGCATATGGAGGCATTTCCATACTGTGAATTCTTCTGAGGGAAAAATGTGATTTGCAAATGCTGTCATATGAAATATGCGTTTCCAAATGCTACTAGGATGACAAAACATATCCATGGATCATGTAAGAAGAGTCCTAGAAACAATAACACAACCTTTCATGGATTTAAGTAAGGAGGACCATAGTGATGAAAATGCAATTAGTTTTTCCCAGGGTTCTTGTTCTAGAAGTCTTCTTTCTGTTCCTTCTGTAGCACCAGCATCATCACAAAGAGTTTCCCCTTCAGCAACAGCACGTTCTAGTAAACAAATGTTGTGCCTTATATTTGTCTTCTCCTCACTCCATTGCCTTTTCAAGCAGATCAGGACAAAAGGTTTTCTAAGTAAAGTTTTACTTCGTTAAAGCTGGCTAGCCGGAATGCTAAAAAATACAGTGTAATAACCATAGATTCAGGTGAAATTAGAAGATGATCTATTAGGAAAATGTGACTTAATGATACAAAGTTGATTTCAAACTGACTACCTGCCCTTCCTGTCCAACCCAAAGGAGCTGTCTCTGCATTCAGGGTGGTGCTTGGTTCTTATGTGTCAATCTGATGTTTCTCACTTTTTCTGCTCATTTTACTTGAAGGCAGAAAAAATTGGACTTGGACTGTTGATGTTCTGTGAAAGCTGAACTCAGTTTCCCACAGAATTTGCAAAAGTATGTTTCTTCTGAGCCACTTTTCTCTGGGTCAGTTGGCCTTGACATTTCAGCTAAGCTTTCCAATCATACCTCATCTGAATCTGAATCAACAAATGTTGAAGGCTGTATTATATGAAAGGAGGACTCTGTTCCCACACATTACAAACAACTGTTTCAAAAATAATCCAGTAGCTTCATTTGTAGACAAGATAATACTTGAAGATCTGGCAAAAAATAGACCAAGCCTTGTAAGAGCAATATATTCTCCTGAAATTCCCTCATAGTCTATCAATGAAAATGCATACTGTCAGGAAGCTTTTAAATTACTAAGACCATCATACCATTTTGCCAGCAGACTTCCTTTGAATAAGTCTCTTTAAGAATCAGAATATGAACATGTAATTGAATCTATGCAGGAAAAATCAACAAAGCAGTGTATCTTGCAGTACTTACAGACTGATGGACACAAGGAAGGGAAAGAATAAAACTTGGTGATAACAAATGATAACCAGTTTTTTACAGAATCACTGAAAGAAGATTGAATGGACATACTGCAGAATATATCCATTGTAAAACATTTGAAGTTCTACAGAAAATTGGGAATGGTAAAGCATTTGGTTTGCTGACTGACAAAACCAATAACATGAAAGCATTATGAGAGATTATAATGAAAAATATCCACCTATTACTGCAATAGGGTATGCATGTCATGAGATAAACTTTCTTCTTAATGACATCAGGAAACTGGACACCCTCCAAAATATGTATAGATGAGCAAGACAGGTTATAAAACATGTAAAAGCTGCATGTTTTATTGCTGCAACCTTCAAGAAGAAGCAAGGAGGGAAAACTCAAGGAATACAATAGTGATACTAAAGCTCCGTAATAGAAGCCTGCCTGCCTGCCTGCCTGCCTCTCTCTCTCGCTCGCGCTCTCTCTCTCTCTCTCTCTCTCTCTCTCCCCCTTTCACACACACACACACACACACACACACGGGGGGGGGGAGAGGGGGGGCTCTTCAAAAAACAGGAATAGTTGAGGCTTTTAAAGTACCCAGGAGTGTAAGGGACAAAGAATTTAAATGAGGATGTCTTTTGGATTCTAGGTCTTCTCGCAAAACTCTCTGAAGAGTCTAAAGCCCATTTTACTGCATCTGAGCATGTACTTTTGTCAGGAATTCCTTACCCAATGGCCACGATAAAAACAACTATTTTGAGAATTTAAATGTAACTCCATTAGCAAACACAGATAACACTAATTGAAAGATCTTATTAAGAAATGGAAAGAATGTGGTTGCCATTCAATTTATGCTGCTGCAAATCAGTTGGATCCAAGATTTAAAGGAAAAAAATACAATAGCATTTCTGCTGCATCTGACTGGATTACAAAACAAGCAACACACTTAAGATTTGATGTTGGAAAGGAAATTTAAAATGGCGCAGAACACAGAAACTCTTCAGGGATTTGATCCAGGAATGCAGCCTGGGATTCTGCCAAACATATCCCTCCTGTGACTTGGTAGCAAGCCTTTACACAACACAGCTGCAAAAAGGGCAAATGCTATTTTAGTTTGCATTAATAGGAGTATCACTTCCAAGTCATGTGAAACACTAGTTCCCCTATATTCAGTGCTAGTAAGACCTCAGGTGGAGTACTGTATGCACCACAGTTTAAGAAAGATGCAGAAAAGCTGGACAGGGTTCAGGGGAGTGCAGCAAAGATGATCCAGAGACTGGAAGCAAAGCCCTCTGAGGAGAGGTTGAGAGAACTGGGCATGTTCAGCCTGTAGAAGATGGGGTGGGGGGTGGGGCATGATAGCAGTCCACAAGTACTTGAAAGGGTGTCACAGAGAGTAAGGACAAGATCTCTTCTCACTCATCCCAGAGTGCAGGACACAGAATGATGGATTTAAATGGCAAGAAACCAGATTCAGACTAGATATCAGGAAAATTTTCCTCACTATTAGAGCAGTTATGACAGTGGAACCAATTACCTAGGCAGATAGTGGGCACTCCCATACTGGAGGTATTCAAGATCTAACTGGACAGACATCTGAGAGGGATGGGTATGATTTGGTGGCCTGCAGCAGGGAGTTGGACCTGATGGCCTTCTAAGTTCCTTCCAACTCTACTATTCTGTGTTTCTGTGACTTCAGATTCCTTCATCTCCTATCACATGGAAAAGAAACAGGCCAGTGTTTGGAAATGCTCCCACCAAATCAGAAAATGAATGGACATGTGAAAGGATGCAGAAGCTTGTCTAATCTGGGCAAAACTTCAGTGTTTAGAAGTCTATCATGAACCATGTCTATAATGGTAGGAGAGGACGTCCTTGTTACAAATTATCGCACTGGGTCTTTTTGTATTAAAAACATATATCTGTTAAATGTAAACACACACACATGCAACCCACTTTTGGCATTTTTTTCATTCTTTTATATACTGGGAATACCTCAAAAATGGCAGTGGCCTGGGCATCTCTCTGAGAGGGCCTGGTCCATGGTACATAACTATGATGACAACAACGATGATGAAGACGTAGACACTGAAACTCATACTAAGAGCGCAGAAAGTGAGACTGATTAAATCAATTGAGTTCGGCCTCCCCTTTTTTCTCCATTTTTTATGGGAAGAAGTACTTTATGTTTGTTCAACACTGTGGGGAGGGGACTAGAGGAGACGCAACTCTCTTTGTTTTACTAACACTGAAAATTTCCTCTGTATTGTTTTTTGCCTGCTTCTCAAAAACTGGTAACACCAAAGAGTTTTCTTACACTTCAGGACACCAAAGAAGAAATGAAACCACCTTTGGCTTGTAATTATTGGCTGAATTACTGCACAACGTGTCAGACATCATGACTTTATGCCAAACCAATGTATGCACAATTTAGTTTATGTTCCCAAAGTGACAAAGTGGCTTTGATCTGCAATGGATACGAAAATTGCATTTTCCCATTTTTCTCCATGGCTTCAGAATTTTCATAATTTTTATATTGCAAATGCTAGTACAACATCAGACTCCAAAAAGGGTGGACTTGAACTAGTTTAGTTCCACTGAATGTAATGGGACCTGTCAGCTTAATCAAATACTGTTTAAGCACTGTGGATTAGGCTACTCATTGTTCCAATCTGATTATAAAACCCTCAGTGCAGATATTAGTATGAGAAAGAAATCACATGTTGATTAAAATGTGTATAAATATTTGGATAAGTAAGGGAAAGTGTTGAGTTATAAAAATGAAAGAAGCTCATGTACAGTAAAAGGAAATTATGTTGCCCCACTACAGGAGAAAATATTTTTAAAGTTTCAAATATGTGCGGTTGGGGGGGTTTACAGAATTAGGCAACGCATAACTGCAGTATATTTTGCAGAATCTCATATTCATTACACATTGTCTTTTCAGTTTGGTATCATGCAAAAATGCAGTATCTTTGAGGCTGTATTAGACCTTTTGCACTCATTCTGTCATTGAAGATTTTTAAATCCACCTTTTTCATCATGCCTTAGTGTGACTTGCAAAGGAAGATAAGTCTTGGCCAAATGCCCACCAGCCTAGGGAAGATTGACTGAACGTAATATTTGTTTCTTTGGATAGAGCATAAAATATAGGTTGTGACAATAAATTTGCATTTGAGTGCCAGTAATGGGATGACTCTTCTGCCTTGGCAATAGTTCATGATCAATGCAGATTATAAGTGTGCATTTGCCCATGTGGAACATTATAAATTTATTATTGCTATTTTTGTTGAAGGACATCAAAGGCAGTGGAGGACCTGTTGGGAGACCAGGAAGTTGTCTACCCATTAGCAATAGTCTAATACTTCTTAGAAACCCCCTTCATCTCTAGCCTGTCAAACTCTAGCTGTATAGCTAATGGGGTGGATTAGAAATCAAATAATAGATAGATAGGCCGGTATCAGTGGAACATTGTTTTTGTAATCTGCAATGAAAGTATTGTCAGAGTTTCAATAGACTTCTAAGTTTCTGTAAGTAAAAAAATATAGGAATATATTTGAATAAGCAGGATAATCATTCCCATTCTCAACATTGCACAAATGTTGCTCAGTGGAAAATAATATTATAAACATGTTTGAAAGTAAACACAGTTATACGTTTTTCTCTTTCTTTTATACGCTGGTTTGAGTCCTACTGCAAAGAGAATCATGACTCATCTTAGAATTTCATTTTTTAAAAATATCTACCTGAGACATACACAATTGCTTCAAACAGATTTTAATATTTTTCACAATTGTCAACCATGCTGGGTATCAGTGTCTAACTTAAGTACCAAAAATATTCAGAAGGATGTTTAGCTGAAACTTTATTTTTGAGGACACAACATACCAAAAACCCAAATGTTGATGTCTTTGTCCAATATGTGAAATAATTATACTATAATGCAGCTTAAGGTTGTGAGTAGCCTCCACTGAACAAAGTCAAACTTACTTTTGAGTAAATATGTGTAGGATGGATGGCAGGCCACCTCACTCCCATCTGGCTTTTGTGAATAACAACAATAACACAGGCAAAAACAAACAAGCCATACCAGTATTTATATGCAACAATTAGCAAAGATAAAGGGCAGAATATTAAACATAAATTAGTATATATTAAATATTAGATGTATCAAACATATGTTTAAGTCAGGAGATATAAATATCACCTGGGCTAGTCCTACAGGTAAAGGAGAGAATAGATTAATCCACTGTGGAGTTTCATCTATACAAAGAAAGACAAAGTTATCTGATCCATCCTTTCAAATTCTGTGCCCAGTACCTTACTGTTGAGAGCAAGTATATTTGATGCTGACAAATGCAGATATAAAGCTATACCTCCTGCTCCACATGGGCATCATGACTTTTCATGAAATCCTTTAGTGACTAAGTAGTGGCACCTTCTGAAACTGGGGAGGGGTACTTCATCTACCACCATGGTCTTAGTGTTCTTCAACTTTTCTTCAAATGATTTGGATAAGGTGGTACAAGAAATGCATATCAAATGTCCAAATGACACAAAATTGAGTGGGATAACTAATGCCCCAGAAAACAGAACAAAATTCAAAATGATCTTGAGAGGATGGAATACTGGCCTGAAAACAGCAGAATGAAATTTAATAGGGACCAATGACAAGTTCTGCAAGTGGGAAAAAGAAACCAAATGCGCAGTTACAAAATGGAGGATACTTAGTCCAACAATACAAGTGAGTAGCATCTTATTTAGCTTGAATCACAAGCTAAGTAAGAGTCAGAAAAATTATATGGCTGGGGGAAAAAGGCAAATGAGAGCCAGTGTGGTATAATAGTTAAGAGCATGGGACTGGGACTCAGACGGTCTGGGTTCTAGTCCCTGCTCAGCCATGGAGCCAACTGGGTGACTTTGGGCCAGTCAAAGTCTCTCAGCCCAACCTACCTCACAGGGTTGTTGTTGTGGGGATAAGATGGAGGAGGAGAATGATGTCAGCTGCCTTGAGCCCTTTGTAGGAAAAAGGCAGGATATAAATCGAAAAACAAATAATAAATAAATAAATGCTGCATTAATAGCAGTATCACTTCCAAATCATGTGAGGTACTAGTTCCCTAATACTCAGCACTGATTAGGCTTCAACTTGAGTACTGCATGCAGGCTCTGGGCACCACATTTTAAATAAGAAGGGAGACAAACTGAAAAAGGTTCAAAGGAGGGCAGGAAAGATGATCAAGGGAGTGAAACAGAGCCCTGTGAGGAGCGAATGGAGGCACTGGGCCTGCTTAACTTCAACAAGAGAAGACTGAGGAGATATGACAGCACTCTCATATTCTATAGTTCTATGATTTACAGTTGTTTTATATTTTATCTCTCCTTAAAGCAGTATAGTGCACAATTTTGCCATAAAATCTGAATAATTTTGATTGCTGTGCTTATATCTGTGACTGACAAGGTTTTACCATTAATTACCATTCTGAATGTTTTTTAGAAATGATTTACCAGCTGTATTTTTATGATCA
Organism: Varanus komodoensis; assembly: GCF_004798865.1. Lineage (NCBI taxonomy): Eukaryota > Metazoa > Chordata > Lepidosauria > Squamata > Varanidae > Varanus > Varanus komodoensis. Next base: position 23,430,938 of record NW_025336346.1, read on the forward strand.
TATATGGTATGATTGTTATCTTGCACACCATTTTTGTACATTTGGCAAAATTATGGGATTCTGCTATTAAATATTATGTTGAAAAAATATAGTATTGCACATATTTGAGGCAAACATATCTTCTCCAGAATCTATGCTTTTCTCTCATGGAGCTACATCTGAAAATGCTTCCCCTTCTTTTGCAAAACACTTCACAACATTATATCCATGTAGTAGACTGAGGTAGACCTTTGGTTGGAAATGATTACTATTAAATAGTTCCTGACAATATCTTTCCCCTAAGATATAATTAAATAATATCTTCTTATAAGATGCCATTGAATAATAAAAAATGTAATTGTGGAACAGTACAGTCTGTGCATGCAGCCTGGACCTGTGCATATTTACTCAGAAGTAAGCATCATTATATTTAATGGGGGGCTGCTCTGTGGCTTTAAATGTTTTATCCTCATCCACAGGGATGAATGCAATTTATTTGACAAGCTATTTTAGTGACAAATATTCAGGTCTGTGTTACACTAAACTCCTTCAGGCACAACTGAAAGATGAATCATTCTCAGCTATAGAACAGGTTTACTTTTCCTTCAAATTTATATTTATTTATTTATTTATTTATTTATTTAATATCCTGCCTTTTTCTTCCTTAAAGAACTCAAAGTAGCTTACATCATTTTCCTCTTATCCCTACAGCAACAACCACCCTGTGAGATAGGTTGGACTGAGAGTTTGTGACTTGCCCAAAGTTACCCAGTTGATTCCATGGCTGAGCGGGGACTAGAACCCAGACCTCCTGAGTCCCAATCCCATGCTCCTAAACACTGTACCACACTGAGTCGCTGATACTGCATTTGTGATGTAAGGCACAATACTATGCATGTTAGACAGAAAAAATGCCTTCCATTTCTTAACATTCCCTAGCTAGCATGGTTGACTAGGAAATGCATCTTTTCCTGTCTAAACATAGCAACAGTCGAATCCTTAATGGCATCTTAGTAGATTAGTTTAGCTGATCATTCTTATTTGAAAAGTACCCTGGGAATATGGTTTACTATAGTTGGTAGAAAATGTATGTAATAATAAATAGACAGACAGACAGTAACTTTATAAGAAAAATATAGCATAACAAGCAACATATTCTTGTATAATAGGACAGCTTACAAAAGCTTTTAATTATAAATAAATAAATTGTGTGTGTGTGTGTGTGTGTGTGTGCGCGCACCATGTTACCCACCTTAGATAGTGGCACCTTTTTGGGGGAGGGGGATAGATAGCATTATTACAGGTAGTTTCAAAGGTGACATACATACTAAATTATGTTTTACTACCGGTAGTACAGTGCCAATTGTGTTAACTGGCTATTGGCATTGCAATGGAAGTCCTTTACACTAACTCAATGTAATTTACATTAATGCATGTCTCACATAGGATACTTCCCTATTTATTAAAAAATATATAAACTTAAGCTGCCTTCTAGGCTTAACCTTTCCAAGCTGGCATATAAATATTTTTAAAACCATGAAAGATACTAAACCAGTAGTAACAACAATAAAACAAGATGTCCTTCTTCAGTATGTTTGTTTCAAATAGGCACATAGAACATGGAAAATAGATTTTTTCCTATATATAAGAATGCATGGAAGGATCTACTTTATTCCTTATGCACCCACCCATTTTTTTCCTGGAGCCATGTCAGGCATTTTGTTTACAAGATAGAACCCATGGGATACAAATCTTAAAATAAATTTTAATATACAGTGGGTTACAAACAGCTTTCCTGTACCAGTAAGTGTTTACTAAAGTGCCCTTCTCTTTTCAGTTGCAGCCTGAACAGTTGGACTGCGGAGCAGCTCACCTCCAGCATCCATTGTCAATCCTACGACCTGTCACAGCAAGGCCAGTGTTCACCTCGCCCGGCCTCACATCAGTGGCGGTCTCCAGTGTCAATAACTACACTGTTGTATTTCTCGGAACAGCCAATGGAAGACTGCTGAAGGTAAGAGTGTCAGGGTTTGAAAGAGTTAATAAAGCATCTAATGGCCTTCACAATTAATAATAAAATATAGAATCTTTGAACCCCTTTGTGGCCATGCTGACACCTTTTGAAAGCTGTTGTTAAACTGCCATCTCAACTTTATTTGACTATCATACATAGCAGACAAGGTCAGACTGGCTCACTTCCTGAATGGGTGACTGCCAAGGAGTCCAAAAGCCAGAAGAACATGGTTTTAATGGTTCAGCCTCCTAATGTTATAAGACAGTGAATTAGTAAAGTCATGATTGTTTGGAGAAGAAATAGGTGAGAGCTTGCGGTTGTTGAAGACACTGAAGTTTCTTACAAATAGTAGAATTGCTAATTTAAGCACATTGACTGGCTACCCTTTTTTCAACTGTTCTTTCTAACTCCAAAATTCCTCAAGCTCTTCCATAGCATGCAGAGTAATAGAATTATCTGACTGTTTCTCTTGAAATAACCAAATTTCAGTTGCATCTTCCACCAACTCCCTCTTTGCTCCAAACTGCTGATTAGTGCTGTTTAATGTGCTATCAGTGCTAAACTGTAAATAAGCGCTGAATGCTATGCTTATCTCAAACATTCATTATCTGACATGTTCAAGTCCAGCTTGTCTGTTAATCAGAGTTCTTCAGTGGTGTTTGCTTTCCATATCAACTGGTCTTTTATCTCTTAGGTGGCTGTAGGTATATTGTGAAGTCTACTGAAAGACATTTAAGTATGTGAAATCTCTATATGGGTTGCAAAATATGAAGCACTGATAGGATTGTCTGAGCAATCTTGGATAGTAGTTGTGACAGATCCTCTCGACAGTAGAAGGGAATGAATCTTATAGAAAATTCAGTCATCGTGACTGGCCTGTCCATTGATCATCCAAGCAAGCAGGAGGCCTTTTATTCACACTGACATAACCTTGCACTCATCTGACCCTAGTGTTGCCACATGTCCTTGCCCACACATGCATTTTGACATGTAATACATACATGCGATGTAGAATTCAAATGGAACCTACCAGGGATGTGCAGCATACATGGTGGATTTCTGCACTAAACTGGGGAATAGGTGCTACTTCACTCTCACACACTTAAATTGGGGAAATCATGTCATACACTTTCACTAGATTCAGAAGAAACAAAACAAGATTTATTTTTACAAAGATTACTCGCAAACTCATAGATGTGCAAATACTACAGTGAAGAAAAATGACTTCATTAGCACCACCTCCACCCCCCCCCCCCCATTTGCAGGCAGAATACCTGTTCCGTGACTTATTTATTTATTTATTTATTTATTTATTTATTTATTAAAACATTTTTATGCTGCCCCATTCGCCGAAGCCTCGGGGCAGCTTACAACAATATTTATTATATTTACATCCCACCGTTTTTCCTTTCAAGGAATTCAAGACAGCTTATATATTCTCCTCCTCCTGCTTTCAGCCTTTTCCCTCAACAACAATCCTGAGAGGTAGGTTGGGCTGCAAGTTTGCAACTGACCCATAGTCACCAAGTTTGCTCCATGGCTGAGTTAGGACTAGAACCTAGTGTGACTGAGTCCTAGACCACTTTTAATCACTACACCACAATAGCTCTCTACACCACATTCTAACTCTATGAGCCTTAAGAACAACTGCTCATATGCTTGATACAAGTCCCCACAGGGTACCAAAATGCAAAGAATTGGCAGGCATACCCACGCCATGTATGGCCTTGAATTCAGAGAGTGCGTGACTCCTTTTTTCCATATTTTGATCTTGGATGCACCTCAGACTTATCTTCTTGAGACAAACTCCTTGCCTCGTAATACTGTGTTTTGGCCATTGCCTATATCTTGAGCACACTGATGCCATGCTGGACTGAAACCTTTGTGCTTGGCTCTTTGCCTACTTAACTTGCTTGTCTACTGGATTCAGGCCTATATTTACCAAGCACGGAGACTCACCTAAGCATAGCAGAATATCTGTAACATAGGAGAAGACTTTACAATTGCCTAAAGTGTATCTCCAAGCAGAACTGTGCTACACATGGTGGACAAGGCAGGAGATGTTGATTCTTGATGGCTGCCACCCATAAGTGTCAGCTGACAGTGGGGAAGGTGGGCAGTTCTGCTGTTTTAGATAGAACAAGTGCTGGTGGGCTGAACCGGCATGGGAGCCTTTAGTGGAGGAAATTGCACTCTCCCAGTAACGAGAAATCAGATCTTATCAATCATTATGCCATCACTCTAAGCAAGTTCTTCTAGGAATCTGTGAAGCACCTTCACTATAAAAATAGATCTTGTCTAGCTGCTATGCAAGGTATCGGATAACAAGTACACAGCATAGCTACCACTAGACTACAGTTGATCCATGCTGGAGTATCTTTGCTCCCTGGTCATTCAGCGCTTCTATCCTTCCTTCAGTGCTCCCTTTAGCCCTGGGTGAAAGCGGCTCTTGTGCCATGGCTTGGTTGTGCTTCCTGCAAAGTGCTACCCTAGATGATTGCTTGAGTGAGCCTGGTGGTAAAGCACATTGACAAGGCCTAATTGTGCTGATACAGCATACTTGATCATACAAATGGTGATCAAAAAATTAGAATTAATGCTTGAGAAATGTATAACTTGTATCTTGAGCCAGGGTTCTGTTCACTTAACAGGAAAAAATCATCACTTGACAAGCTTACTGCAAGAGGCTTTCATTCTTCAATAAAGAAGCAACTGGATATTGCTTTAAGCTGTATAGTAATATACAATATCTACTAATTCTTAACTTTTAATCAGCATTTGAGGCTACAGTGTAATCAAGATGTCATTTAATATATTGTAGAAATAAATGCCTGTACTTGAAATTTTATTGCACAGCTTTTAGTTATTAACAATGACCTCTTATAAATTGTTACTTGTCTTGATTGGTACTTGTAAAAAGCACACAAGCACACACACTTGCTCAGATGCATCCTCCACTTGGACTAAATACTTCCTGATTGGTCCTTACTGTTGCAGAACTGCAGAGGAGGCATGAATCCATGATATGCCTGTTTTATCTATGTTGAAACAATACATCAGGGGCCAGGATTTAAGGCAGGGTAAATATCTCCAAGCCAGGAACAGCCACCAGCTGCCATAATCCTAACATACAACTCTTGCTGGAGAAAGAGTTTGATATCAGCCAATCACAGTAGCCATTCGGTGTATCTTCTGCAGTGGCAAGTACATAAGTAGATGTCACCCATCAAGGAAAAACATGACTAGAATCTGCTTTGTATCAGTCTGGAGATAGTAATGCATAGCCTAGAGTATTAGATCAGAAAACAGGGAGAGGATAGGAGGAATCCAATTTCTGTCAATGCTTTCCAAGACAGGAAGGTGGGAAAGATATCTGATGTTCTGTGGTTCAGTATCTGCCTAGAGGCATGGGTTATGCAACAGAGTGCTGGGCAACCTGACATGAGAGTTAGCTACACAGGGCAGCGGGTGCAGAGACTTTCCTCATACAGCCTGCATTCGCACAATAGTAGCCAGTTCTGCCTACATTATCATATCAGAAAAGGCAGTCTTATCTGCTGAACCTCCATTAGAGAAATGCTCTTGGCTGTTCTTGCTGGAATAATTTGCTCAGATAGCTATAATCTAATTCTACTACACAGCTGCAGAACCAGAAGCTTTCTTTCTTTTCCTTTTCCTTTTTCTTTTACCTTGGGGGCTCCTTGTTACTTGGCATGGAATACAGAATACTTGGTATGAGTTATAATTCAGGTTTCCTATCCAAGACAAGACAGTAAAAGGGGCAAAAGCAATTCAGCCAGTTCCCCAAGCAGCAATTATGATTTCCTACCACATAGGGAATTAATCTGATCTGGTAAATTAGAAAGTGTGCCTCAGAAGGGCATTTTACAGGGGCCATTTTCAATGGCACATTCAAAAGATTCATTAAAGTTAAAAGCAAGAAGTGTAAAGCAGCAATGCTTCTAGTGTTGTGTTAAAAGATGGCATAGCACAATATTAGAAGACAGCTTTTTGGACACAAGCTAAGGATGCTGTCATAACTTTTTGTTAAACTTTGCCTAGTTTAACCAATCCGCTAGCTACTAGTTCTGATCTAAGATACCACAACATTTCTTTGGCAGTCTCTACTGTCATGGTGGGCCTGCCTTAAACAAAGCTCTGCTAGCCACAAACTTTGCCTTTTTCTCCTAGGCTTTCCACCTTGACAGTTACTACTGAGAAGAAAATGAGAGAAGTTAATTAAGTTAGTTCCTGCATGGATTTCACAGACTTTGAATGTCATTGTTCTTGCAAAAACTTGATTGTTCTTGATGGTGTTCTCCAGGAAAAGTCCACCTTATGTAAATTCTTCAGTTTAAAAGCTGATTTGATGGGTTTTTATCATGAAATATAGAAACATGCTATGAAAAATATCAGAGGCCCACCTGATCAATGAATATGACTTTCAAGTTTCTAATGTCTCCTTTCCTTCTCTTTCTTCTTCTTCTCAAAACCTACAAAGTTGGTGATCTTATGAAATGTTTCCCTTCCTTACAGATTAATCTGAACAGTTCCATGGAGTTGATAAGCAGGGAATCAATTACTGTGGCTTACAGTGAGCCTGTCCACCCCATCATGCAGTTTGACCCTTCTGACTCCAGCTACCTTTATCTAATGACTTCCCATCAGGTAGGGTTGCTTCACAAACCTGTCTTCTTAGTACCATGAGTTGAGAAGAAGTACAGAAGAATAACAATATTCTGGGTACCTGCAGCAATAAAAAAGTTGTAGAATTTAATTTTGACCAGTTATTAGGTTTGGTCCAAACTCTTTCTATATTATTTATACCTAAGAGCTTTCATAACCATAGAGTGGCTATATCAAAACTTTTTTACAAAATGCCTGGAGAAATCAATGGTTTTGCAATGACTGTCTTCTTTAATATCTTTGTACTTCTATTATGGATAAATCATGAAAAAGCAAAGGCAACTCTTTACCGGACTTATTGCAAATTTCTCAGTCTAGTTCCTGATGCTGTTCTCTTTGAAAGTTTATGATACTGAAGATTATACCACTCTGAGTCAGTTCCTGCTGCACTGTTCATTCCATATTTGAATTTTCCTGATTGCTAAAAGTTGTGCTATATTTGTTGGAGAGATGGAAGATTTGTTGAACCCATGGATAGGAAAAGCAGACAAGAAATTATTCTAGGTATCATTAAATGTGTAGCACAATTTTGTTTGAACTCAAAAGTGGTGAATATTAGGAATGGTTCTCAGTTTACATTTGATTCTGTGTAACCAATTATATGCTATAATGCGTAAGAGATAACTATCCAAAATAGAAAGAGTTCTCTTGTTGCGTAATTACTGCTTTCCTGCTGCCTGTAAACTGCCCAGCTAAAGAGAAACTAAGCTTGCAGGTGCTTCAAGCATCAATGGTCTAACTTTCTTCCATTTTAATCTACAGAAACAGATGTGCAATCAATTATTCTGTACTTAAATTCTCCAGCTGTAGTTCACTTCATTCTGGGGCCTACAGAATACCATTTCCACTGTACAGATTTCTTTTGGGGATAGTAGATCATGTTTTTGCTGCATGCCATAAACATTTCAGATTGCAAAAGTTTACCTAGTGCAGGACTTAGTGTTCTGTCACCAGCATTAAATCTACAGGGTATGAACTGATAAAATTTCTTTCTTTGCTGGTTAATCTAGTTTTGTTTCTACCTCGCAGCCTACTCCAAGTGATATTTAGTTTGGGGGACATTTATCTTATACAAGTGTGGACAGTGCTCTGAACAACAAGATTAAGTTTTTCTTAACATAAATAAGCCAGGGCTAAGGTTTGAAATGACATGATGTAGCATGATATAGCAACTTTGTTGAAGCTGTACAGGTTTGGATCCCTTCATTAGCATTTTAAATATTACTAGAAAGATGTAATATAATTACAATTAATAAACAAGAGGAAAACCTAACCTTGAAAGTATGATTTACAAATTGTGAATAAATATTGGCTGGTTGTTTAGGACAATCCCACACCTGCAGAATTCCCTGATTGGCTAATTTCACATTGCCAGATGAATCTTCATTTATTGTGAACTGATGCTCAGAAAGTACAATGATAGCCTTCCGAAAGCATAACAGTGATCTCTCTCTCCAGGCACCCTGTTTGTCTAATGACTAGTATGGAGTGTTTGCATGTTATGGTGGGCCACTGGCATACTCTGTTGGAGTACAAGCCACCCTAAAACTTTGAGCTGATGGAGGTGGTTGTTGGGGTTCCCCAGGCTGTTGGTTCTGAGGGATTTCAACATTCATGCTGAGGGAACCCTATCTGACTCAGACTTTCATGGCGGCCTTGAGAGTGTTTCAACATTCATTGGCCCAACACATGTAATGAGGCATACTCTAGACATGGTGTTTATAGCCAGATATGAGATTGGTAATCTGAGGGTGGACACTCTAGGAGACTTTCCAGATGATATGGAGCCATTCCAGTCTGGTTTCAGGCCCAGCTATGGGACTGAAATTTCCTTGGCTGCCCTGTATGATGACCTGTGCAGGGAGAGACACAGGGTGAGTACATCCCTGTTAGTTCTCCTGGACCTCTCAGTGGCTTTCGATACCATCAACTGTGGTATCCTTCTGGATAGGCTAGCAGGACTGGGAGTAGGAGGCACTGCTTGGCAGTGGTTCCGCTCCTACCTCGACGGCCGATTCCAGAAGGTGGTGCTGGAGGACTATGGCTCTGCGCCATGGCAGCTTTGCCATGGAGTTTCTCAGGGTTCCATTCTATCCCCATGATTTTCAAAATCTACATGAAACCACTGGGAGAGGTCATCCTGGTGTTTGAGCTACGGAGTCACCATTATGCTGATGACACCCAGCTCTACCTCTCTTTTAGATCTAATCCAGGTGAGGCACTGGCTGTCCTTAACCGGTGTCTGACCGGTGCGATAGGCTGGATGAGGGCCAATAAATTGAGGCTTAATCCAGACAAGACGGAGGTCCTGTTTGTAGGCAGTTCAGATTTCTGGGTAAGTGATTTTAGCCCTGATCAGGACAGGTTTGCACTCCCCCTAAAGGACAGGGTGCGCAGTTTGAGAGTGCTCCTTGACCTAGAACTGTCCTTGGAGTTCCAGGCAGCTGCTGTGGCAAGGAGTGCTTCCCTTCAGCTTCGGCTGACTCATCAACTGTGTCCTTACCAGGATGAGCAGAACCTAGCAACAGGGACCCATGCTCTGGTAACCTCCCAGTTGGACTATTGTAACACACTTTATGTGGGGCTGCCCTTGAAGATGGTCTGGATACTGCAGTTGGTTCAGAATAAAGCAGTTAACAGGGACTGGCAGATATGCACATTTAACGCTGGCCCTTTACCATCTACGCTGGCTACCAATTGAAATACAGGCCCAATTTAAGGTGCTGGTGATGACCTATAAAGCAATAAATGGCTTAGGATCTGGATATCTGAAGGAATGCCTGCCCATCCCTTAAGATCTGGGTCAGAGGTCCTTCTTCAGGAGTCCTCACTGAGGGAGATAGGGAGAGTGGCTGCCCAGAGAAGGGCCGTCTCTGTGGAGGCATCCTGGTTATGGAATACGCTCCCCAGAGAGGTTTACCTGGTGCAAACACTTTAGACTCTGATAGGGTTGGGAAGAACCCTAGGAGATTCCATCCCTTTCATATTTTCAGACTTCCTTTGATGCATCACCTAATCTTGGAGTCTTGGCTGAGCCAAGAGGGTTTGTCAATGTTGGCAGAACAAATTGCAAACATTTGTGCAACTGGCAGTCTTCTTCTGGATCAAGCGATCAGCACAAAAGCAGGTGGCACAGGAAACGGCTGCTGCTTGTGTAGTGGTCACATGGGGCTCCATTCCCAACAAACCCCACCTGACCAACTGAGGGTTGTCTTAGGCAGATTGAGCCCAAGCAAAGATTTTGTTTTAGTATTGTGCCAGTATCTTGTTGTGGGCTCAAAATTGTGCTTCTTCTTCTTCTTTTTTAAAGCTAGGTTTGATAGGACTAGTTTCTTAAGCTGTGTAGCGGCTCCTCATAGTACAGCACAGGAAAAGATATCAAAGTAGGCTAAAGTCAAATCTTAGCAATTCTGTGTAAGTTACCTAATTAATGTATCTTTGTGAATCCATTTGTTGATTACATAGGAGTCCATGTTAACAGATGAATGCATCTCTGAGTCTGATTCCTTAAAGATTGCTGCTACCTTGGATTTTCTTTGTTATACAGATTGCCCGTGTGAAAGTAGCTGCCTGCAATCAATACGCTACGTGTACGGAGTGCTTGGATGCAGCCGATGCATATTGTGGATGGTGCACACTGGAGACCAGGTAAAATACTTTTGGGCACTATTGATAGACCTATCGATAGACCTATTGATAGGATGGCCTCTCACTGCAGGATGGCCAGCCTTGTCATGTTTACCACTCTGTCTCTTCTCTTACAACAATATTAGGGCTGTTGACACAGTTTTCAGCAGCATTTCTAATTTTCACAGCTTATTTTGAGGCAATAGTTATCTTGGCTAAAATCTAAACATTTAAAAGGAGTCTGAGGAACAGTATGTCAGCAATTTATAGTTTTTCAGAAGGATAACTTCAAAAACATAATTGTTTATGTAAAAGAAATTCAGCAGTTAAAACTGTATCCTAAAAATAAGCAGTGAGACAACATTGGATTTAACAAAAATAAAAAGTGCATTCTGCAATCAAAATCAGTAAAAATGTATAATAATTTGGGTTTATAATATTCTATCATAAAATATTCTGCCATTTATATTATTGCACCATTATTTTATTATAAAATAGATGCTCCATGAAGATACTTATCAAGGTCCGTTTGAAGTAGCTTCATTTAAATCAAAATAGGAAAATTTTAGCAAATAGTTAGGAAAATTTCTGTGATCATTCATGACTACCTGAACATTAGTCCGATACAGTCATTTCACTCATTTAAGAGTCAACATAGCACCAAGGACTGCATCATGAGGCTTTCTAATTTTTACGTGTCAGTTATAGTGTCTACTATTACCATGAGCTTCTTTCTTTGGGAAACAGAATAATGTTAGAGCTTTACTGAGCGTCTGTTGGCGTGTAATCCATATACTCTGCAGTGTATATTACATAGTCTATCTATTACAAAGCCTGTATATTACATACCTGCAAATATGAAAATAACATTGGGCCAAGACTTAGAACCAAGAAAAGCCCAGTGACTTATAGGACGGAGCTGAGGGTTCCAAGTGCTGATGTGAAGGTGCAATCCAGTTTCCTGCTTTGTTGATCAGCATGGCTGTCTCTTAGCTGTGCCTTCAGTCGTAGTGTCAGTAGTAACAGTATAGGGTTTATTGCAGTCCTTAACCCTGCTGCCAATGCCATCACCGCCAGAGTCTTTGAATGGCATATCTACCCTAGTCCTGACCTGGATACCAACAATCTCTGTCTTCCTGTCATTGATAATGCTGCCACAATCTAAAAGTCAGTCATTACTGCATCTTTCAAATTACGTGCTTCTTCACCAGTTATCATCTACAATCAGCATCCATCTCAGAATTGGTGGGCTTTTGATCACCCAGATGGAGAGGATTATGTGTTTGAACAACCCCTGTATCATGCAGTAGAGATGACTGATGCATTTATTCAGAACAAACTTCCTTGAAGTTTGGTCATACACTATGAAGGAATAGTCATAAGCGGACAACTCTGATGGAAGAAGAGCAAGAAAGTGTGATTGCTAACCCTTTTTAATCTACCAGGCACACTAGCCGCTCAAATATCCAACTTCCAGTTGTGCAGAGTAGATGAGGCATCTATTTTCTTTTGTGCACTCCCAGCAGATCCAAAGAAAGAGGCTGAACTCTTCCATGTGGAGGCATTCCTACTCTCCAGACAATGGATCAATACCACTCTAAATATGCCAGGCTACAACTCTGACATGATGTCTCTAAAGAAACATGCATAGCTGTATGCAACTGTCCTACAACCCAAGAATCCAAAGTTCTGTGTCTCTGTGCTCATGGACTATTGACAGGCACCATATACACCCTCATTCTCCAATGAAATTCTCTGAAAAATTGATAAACCTTTGTCTCATGCTTAGACATGTGTCATGTTTGCACTCAGTTGCAATCTATTCACAAGCTATATGCTTGAATGGATCTAAACTTGGTTAGGGTCACTCAGTTTCAGAGGGATATTTCAGACCTGAAGGGGAAAACTTCCATGTTGAAGTACTTCTGGGAGTAATAAAGAGTCTCTGCACCTCTCTCAGGTGGAAGGGCTTTTCCAACTCAACCATAATCTGCTTTTCAACAGTAGCTTTATGCTGTTACAATAGAGTATAACAGCATACAGCTGAAAAGATGTCTTCATAGGAAACAGGCTAGAGCATAGTAAGAATAGTCAAGACAGAACAATCAATTGACTTTACTAGAACAATATGTTTATTTTAAGATAAGATGAAACAGAAATAGACTATCTGAAATAAAAGACAACAATTGCATAGCTAGCTGATACATTACCTCCTCTGAGGATGTAAAGCCAACCGGCTTCAAAGGCTTTGTTTCCTGTTTCTTTGGGTTGGAGAGTCAATTTCTCCATATTAGCCATAGGGAAGGGTCCTAGTTAGAAAAAGTTAGGGAAGAAGATATAAAGTACGGAGCATTCCTAAACTTTGTTTCTTGTGCACTTTGTTGTTAAATCTCTGACTTGCTGATATAATGAAGATCAATGTATTCTTTGTATTTTTATATTTAATGGTAATTTATTATGTACTATTGTATTTCAATGTATTTTATCATGTTGTAAGCCGCCCCGAGGTTTCGGCAAGGGGCGGCATAGAAATGCTATAATAATAATAATAATAATAATAATAATAATAATAATAAATAAAATGAGTGGTAGTAAAATGGCAAATATGAGGATTGCTTCAGTTCTGTTCTTCAGTAGAATAATGAATTCTTTTACAAATGTAATATCATAAATGTTTTTAATTTTAGGTGTTCACTGCGACATGAGTGTGCAAAATCTGAAGAGCCCTATTTCTGGATAAGTGTAAGCAAGGGAGTACAACAGTGCCCTTCAATGACCATTATGCCCTCGGAAATTAACATTGAGAAGGAGAACAAGGTATGCCAAGCAGGATTTGCCTTTACCTAGATCTCATTTGTGATGAGTGGGATTTGTTCTACGTAATTATGGTTCACTTTGCTATGTTGCTGAGAACTGAGATCAAATTGGTCTCTCAGCAATGGTATTTTCCTCTATTGGATTTTTGGAATTTTTACTCAAGGTAAGGGGTATAGCACACACTAGTAGGACATGTGTTTTGCTTGCAGGAGGTCTAGATTCAATCCACGGTACAGTATCTCCAAGCAGGGCTAGAGAAACTCCTGCCTGAAGCTGGAGACTCCTTGCTAGTTAGTGCCAGTTCATTCAAAATATTTAACTCAAGGAACTAAATAGTCTTTGGGCATATAATTCCATGCAAAAGAAACCATGCTATTAAAGCTACCCCTGTCTTGGAAACTCTGTTTGGTCCATAATATTCAGACCAAATGCAAAGTTAGCACAAGAAAAAGCATATATGTAATGTGATGGCTGAGAACAGGCCTGAGTCTTAAAGGGCTGCAAACCAGCTCAAAATCTGGCTACAGGTTCAAGCTGGTAAAAAATAGATACATTAAATATACACTGCAATTCAAACATTATTTTAATTTTCAATGTTGAGATTATTTATGATTCTTTTGCAGTCATTTGCTACATCATTTTTCTAGTCTTCCTCACAAACAACTAAAGTGTCTCTTCTAGGACTAGAGAGCTCCAGTTTCTTGGCTCTAGTGAAAATCTTAAGTGGGAAATGTTAGCCTAAGAACACATCTATTCTTTCCTTTTTATTAGAATCCATGCAACAATTTTCCTAGGTTTTCAGAAATAAAACCAAAACTTCTTCAGTTTGCTATACAAGATGACCAGGGTGACCTCTATGCCTACCGGTGGGAACTACCTTATTTTTTCTGTTTCCATTATCCTGGTTCCATACTGGAAAGCTGCAACAGCAGAGTCAACAAGGTTGCATTCCACCTCCTCTCCCACAATTACAGTAAGCAAGGCCAAAACTTTGCCCATGCAGAATGATGTCTCCTGCTGTGATTTGTACCATTCCTCATTCTCTTTCTTCATTGGTTCTAGAACAATTTGTTAAACTGGCTTGTTAAATCATGTCCTTCCAGTATACAAATCTTTTCACTACTCATAGAAGTTATTTTTAAATCCTAATTTTTATTTGTATATTGTTATCGTTGCCTATTTTCCTGTGCACTGATTTAAGTGCTTCTTTAAAAATACTATACAGTGATTTGGTTAATTTGTTTATTTAATACAATTACTACACTACTTTTACCCCAAAGTGAGATAGCTCTTTTAACTTCCATTTTCAAAATATCACGTTGCGAGTTACAATAAAATAAATTTTTCAAGTTCCATTCTTCGCTTGTAGCAGCAAAGGGAAAATACATGAAACAAACAATTTGGCACATGAAGAAACAACAAGGATGATCCTGTGCACTTCTACACAAGCATAAATCATGAAGGTTTGTTCTGCATTGTGGTGCAGGCAACTGTAACCAATTAGGGAACATTAGCAAAAATGGGCAAATTCTATTCCTCGCACAAGTGAAATGCCTTCCTCAGAGAATTCAAGTAAGTAGGTGCAGGATTGCACAGGATTTCTCCTCAATCCTGTTTGCAATTATATCTCATTTAACTTAGTGGCACAGTCTTCTGAGTATATAACTGTGCATAGGGTTGAACTCTGGTTGGTTAACTGGATTTTGAGACTGAGTGCAAAAGAATGGCCCACCAGAAGGGCACAAAATTAATTGATTTTCAGGGTCATTAGGCGAGCTCCCCCTACACACACTATTTCAGGTATCGTAGGACAAATGATCTTTCTGATTCGTGTTCACCAGGTAATAGGAAGACTCAGAGAGTAGTGGCATAGTATGTTTCATTAATTCCCTACTACTAGGACTGCGTTATTTTATATCAACTGCAGTTCCATGATTCTTATGCAAGCAGAGGACTTAAAACTTGCATGGCTGCTTTGTTGGATTTAGAAAAAAATGTTGGTTTCCTTGCTTCAAAAGAATAAAGTGAGGGGGTTTTTTTCATCTAGAAAATAAGTAGCTTTTTGTAAAATGACCAGGGAAAAACTAGTTTACTGTTCAGATTTTCCTATCCTTCTCTTTTGTCCTATTACTTTGTGGCCTGGCATTGCATATGTTTTATGCTTATGCCATGGAAATTTGCATTCTCTTCTTCTCCAGTCTGTGTTAAAAAACTGAGTGGAATTAGAATGCCATAAAATGCCATTCAATCCCATGTTGGATGGCTGAAGCAGAAGCTTTGGCAGCAGAACTCTTTGCTAGTACCATGGGGACCACAATGCCAGGCTTGAACAATCAGAGAAACCTTGGTGAAGACTGGGAACCACAGAACAGGCTGTCGTTTCTCACTGTAGTTTCTAAAAACCAAACGTATCTGCCCATGGTTTGAAGATTTGAGGGTTGTCTGGGGTTACCTAACAGGTAAATTAGGTCCTGGTGGGCTGTTATGCTGCATGAACCAGATCAATAGGTAGGGAGATTAGGCCTTTCCTTTAATTATTAGGAGGGCTGAGTCTGCCTGGTTTATTTCAACTGCAGCACGTAAGCCTTCTGATCACAGAGCTTGGAGTTAAAGCCCAGAATGATATAACCTCTGAGTAAAAGTTATATTAGTTCAGTCATATTTTATATATATATTATTTCCTAGACCACCAAGTCAGTATAATTTAAATTTACTGTAGTACTAACTTTTTTTGTTCATACTTAGGGCATGATAATTCAAATAAATGGGAATATTCCAAGTCTGAATGGAATGGAGATGTCTTGTGATTATGGAAATGATATCCGAACTGTAGCTAAAGTACCTGCATCATCTTGGAACCAAATTGTTTACTGCAATTTTCCTCCCAGAGAGAAATATCCAGCTTTCCCACCAAATCAAGGTTTGTAACAAATAACAAAGTTGGTGCACTAAAAAATATTGGGCGTGTGATATTGGCCTTAAGGATGAAACATTATTGGAGGCAGAGTTACTCTTATTTATATTTATTTAATGAAATTGAGTTGTTACAATCATGAAATGTTTAATTAACATTTATAGCATTTAGGATTATTTGCCAGTTTGCATTGTGACTGTTGCCAAGGGGGTATACCGTTTTGTTTACTGCCTCGTGTGATTTAGACACAATCCTGTGTATTCTAGGATTAAAAATCTCCATGTTCCCTTTTGGAAAGAACATTTTGTTGTCCACAAAAGTAGATTTGGTCCTGGCATGCTCAATGGCCAATCAAGCACTCCAGGGGTGTGAGGTGGAAAAAGCTTTACTCTGTGCAAAAAGTCTCCATGTACAAAGTAGGCAAAATGGAGCCCCGAGGAAAAAAAGAACAACTACCCTTTTATCATCCTTTACAGGAATGTAAACAAGCACTAACTCTTGTCATCGAACTGCCTCCTTCCTAAGCACATGCATGGGCACATCCAGAGCGGAACTCTGGTCTGCACTTCAGTTTGATCCCAGAAGTTCTACATTTTTATTATATTAACACACACAAAAATAATTAGTGTCTTTTAAATGCACAAAAACCAATATAATGACTATGTTTATATTGTCTCAGCCTACTCACAGATCTGCTTGCTTGCTTATTTATTTATTTATTTATTTCGGAGACTTATATGCCGCCCCATTCGCTGAAGCCTCGGGGCGGTTTACATCCATAATAAACTCAATAAATAATATAAATTAACAGTATAAATTAAGTCGCCCTGGCCAAAGAATAAAATAAATACTATTAACAATTAAAATGACATTTGAATAAAAAGATCTTCGCCTGGCTCCGAAAAACAAATAACGACGGCACCAGGCGAACCTCTCTGGGGAGTGAATTCCATAGATTGGGCGCCACTGCAGAGAAAGCCCAATCTATGGGCTTGCACGA
Organism: Varanus komodoensis; assembly: GCF_004798865.1. NCBI lineage: Eukaryota > Metazoa > Chordata > Lepidosauria > Squamata > Varanidae > Varanus > Varanus komodoensis. The sequence goes on from NW_025336346.1 coordinate 23,447,975, forward strand.
TATGACAGCCCACCATTGCTTAGTCTACCAACAGGTGCTCTTGCATTATGCCAAGCAACCACTGGTGCCATTTCTGCATGGTGCATGCTATGTGGAGTGGTGTGAAGCCAGACGGCGGGGGTTATTTGAGGCAGACCAGACGGCGGGGGTTATTTGAGGCAGAGACAGCCTTCAGATAACCCCTGACTTGTTTTAATATTTGAGGGTAGGCAACAACTCCTTTCACTTCAATTCTCCTCATGTGTTATGGCAAGCCAAGTGCCTTCAGAGAACATGTAAAAATGGTGACTGTGGATTCCTGGGACAATACAGGAATCTCTGCTGGTAAATTAAGCCATCCTGGGCTGCTCTAACGTGCAAATAGGCTCAGTGACTGAAAGTGCAAACAGAGACAAAAGATTATGGGCTGCAACCACCAAAATGTTGCCTCAAGTCTCATTGTTACCTGAAACAATAAGTAGGACAAAATGTATTTAGACCTATGGCTGCTTCCGGATGTTCATTTTCTGTGGAATCACCCTGCCTTGTTCCTCCCCTTTTAAAGGGTTTTTTTTCTTTTAGCATGGCAAGAGATCTGTTGAATTCCCCAGCATGTCTTTGAGACATTTGTATTACAGCTCACAATCTCCTCATGAATTTACATTGGCCTGGGAAATACTGAGCTGTGATTCTGGCACATCTTAGAGTACCTACAGGACCAGTTGTGATGAAAATTGCATCAATTAAAAGTGGGGTCATCTGGTGGTACGGATTTCATTTGGGCTTAGCAACCGTCTTTTTCCCTCTGGATGGTGTAGTTGCTGAGTCTCAATTCATGAATGCTTCATGCATTATGTTACAGTTTTTAATTTGTTAGACAGATGTAATATTTTGTGTAAATCTGCCAGTCCCCAACTCCCAACCCCTACCCTGGTATCTGTATCTTCAGTTGCTGCCTGACTAGCAAAAATTCCACAGGCTAAGTTTTTCCAGGCATGCAAGGCTGGTAGGAAAAGCTGAATTAACCACCTGTCATCTGGCAATATGAGTGATTAACTTGCGGTTGATAAGCATACACTTTGCTGTTCTTCTGCATATGCAACTTTATATATTTATTTATTACATTTATATATTTCCCAATAGTTGAAGCTCTCTTGTTTGAAGTTATATTTTGTCAAAGTGAGATCCATTTCTAATCTCTTATGATAATTTGTGGCTCTGTGCTTAGCAGAAATATAAATGTTATGGTTTTTTTTAATAATCTAAAGAAATCTATTTTGTACAGTTTTATATTCTGACTTCCTATGACTCAGAAGCCTTGTCAGAAACAAAGTTGGAAAACTTAGTTCTGTGAAATCTTTGCAATTTTCAACTTACACGATTCTTGAACTTCCTGTTAAGGTGGACATTTGTGCAAGAAAAATGCTTCAAACTTATGAAATGTTACCATACTAATGAAATGACATATCACAGAGGCAGTAATGTTTGGTACCAAATCTGCTTTCATCCGCAAAATGGTATCTGTGCCAAAGGAAAAAAAAACTCTGTTTCTCTTACTGTATGAATTATTCTATTTTGTAATGTGACTGCTTTGGAGAAATAGTGTTTAAAACTGTTGTTTTGCATATACAGAATCCTTTGAGTTTTGGCGGAGAAAGAGAGACCCGAAGAGCTTTGTCTCATGGGGAAAGAGATAGTTTTGAGACTTTTTTCCTCAGACATTTATCTTGTCATGAAGGCAACTCTCTTGTGACCTGATATTTCTTGGCTTGTTGTTGCTATTTTGTACAGACCATGTGATTGTTCAAACTGCTGTACGGGTCAACGGCAGAAATATTGTGTGGGCCAATTTCACCATCTATGATTGCAAGAGAACTGGCAACATTTATCCAAAGACAGCGTAAGTGATCCCATGCTCTGTAAATAACAGTGGAGAAGAGATGGCAGGTTGCTGAGAAACAGTAGGTTGGCTATGAATTGCATCAGAATTTAGGGTTGGGAAATGATTTCCCTTTTTTGTTTTGTTTTAAGTAGGGGACAGATTGCATGTTAGGTAATCTAAAAGAAAGGAAGGTGCATTCATCACCACGAAGAAATTATTGTAGAGGGTTAGCTAAGCAAGAACCACTTTGTTATTGACTAGATATTTTGAATCCTGGGCAGGATTTGGCAAGGAAGCTTGTGCATCTGGCCAAGATTTGCAGAGAAAGGGTCCTAGAGCATTTCAGACCATCTGGACATTTTGATGGTTTTTGGCATTTTTTCCTTCCAAGTTTCTTAAATGTGATATAGCTTTGAAGTTAACCCTCAGAACATTAATTGTCAGGAGAGAAACAGTATGTATTTAAAGACATAGCTATTATACAATAGAAAAGAGCTTCTGGGGAAATTCTTTAGATCTCCTGGACCTGGGGGTTATGCAGCTTATACCCAATTATGAACAAGTGGGTATTAATCTATTAAGGCTGATCTTTCTCTAACGTGCTGCTCCCAGACATTATATCTCACATGCTTACATATCATGTTCTTTTACCAGGGAGTCTTTGGAGACAAGAATTAGGGACAACAGCAGTAAGTGTTGTCTGAGACGCACCGAAATGATATGCTTTGGTACAATGAGAGTCAGTGTAGGGTGGTAGTTAGAGTGCTGGACTGGGGACTGAGAAATCCAGGTTCTAGTCCCCACAAAGTCCTGAAGCTCACAGGGTAAGTTTGGGCATAAAAATGAAATGGAGAACTATGTCAGCCACCTTGGGGTCCTTACAAAGGGGAAAAAAGGCAGGATATACATGAGCAAGTGGATGAGGGAGTGCACTTGTGAAGGCGCAAAGATGGAAAGACAGAGGTTTCAGAGGCAGTGCTAGTGGGAAAGTTAAGTTGCAGAGGTGATGGTTTTTGGAAGGTTTTTTCACCTTTCAGAAGAACCTACCCTCACGTGCCACTATTGGAAGCATGCCGTAGTGTCCTTTCAGAGAGTACAAGCCAAGCAATTTTTTTGTGGCCTCAAGAATGCTATTGGTGTTCAGGTAGAGTTGGTATTCTGCATTTGATAAATACTGCTTGAATTCCATCCTATGATTGCTGATTCAAACTTTGCGCTAATAACTTGTTTTTTTTGTGTGATTTTTGTTTTTTACATTGAGTTTTTTCAGGTTCAGGTGGGTATACATGCCTCAGGGATAGATACTGAATCCAGAATGACCATATTGGGTTTTGTTTTGTTGTGTTTTTTAATGTCAGTTACTATGTCTAAGAGGGTTTAGCTCCAGAAAAAAGCAGTAAAAGTGAAAGAAAGGGGATGGAAAGCTGGAGCACCTTATTCTGAGTATGCTTAACTTCTGGGGTCTATTCACAGAAACACATAGGCATATTGTACATGTTCTTCCAAAACAACATCACGTCTTAATTTTTCTGAGTTGCATAAGAGCAAACATATATTCCATTGGTTTAACAGTCTCACAGTGCTAGCTCGATCCTGTAGAGCACTATAGAGAAATCTGAGCAGTAGGGTAATGCTTTGTCCTACCTTTGATGCTAGCAGCCCAGTCTTGCTCAGCAAAAATGGTACAACAAGCAGCTGTAGCTAGCTAATCACACATTATATGAACTGTAGAAGAAAAGGTTAATATTTTACCACCCAGATTAGCAGGTCAGGCATCATTGTCATAATGTTAGCACCAGCCTTAACAGGTCTTTATCAGTTAATAAAACAGGCAAGGGAAATAATAGTAATGGTGATGCCAGGCTTCTCTTCCAAGACCTGTTTATTTACTCCCCTTTGATAGCAAAGTTACATCTGTGCGCTTGTGAAAGCAGCATTTCCTGCAGAAGTTATTCCTGAACAAGGAGAATAAGGAAAGTAGCTCAAAAACAGATGTGATATGACCAGCTCTATAAGCGTGATTTACTAGAACAGCAGAGGAACAGCCTTTAGGCCTCCCTAGCCCTTCAAACCCCACGCAAGGAGAGTTAGACTTTTAAGATCTTTGGTGGATAGACCTGTTACAAGGCCACAGTGGACATTGCAGACCAGTGTGGGATATATAGCTCCAGAGAGAAGTCTCTAAACTACGTTGATGTGAATTAGTGAGTGTACTTGCCTTTATGCCTTTTATTTCAGATGTATCAGCTGCCTCTCAGCTAAATGGAAGTGTTACTGGTGCACTAGAAAATACACCTGCCTCTCCAATGTGACTGAATGTGAGGACTCAATACAGATGAATGTAAGCCATATCACATAGTACTGAATTCATATTACCTTTTCATTTGCATGAGACTGATTTGTATTCTCTTTCTTTGAGGGACTTTAGGAACATTGTGGAAATATCCACTCCGCATGCATTCAGGCAAGCAGGAAACTAAATGGACAATATGTTGCACAGATACACTGTGGCATGATTCTTTTGGTGATAAGGGTCATTGTATTTCTTTCTATAAGAGTGGCCCAGCTGGCTACAATAGAAAGCTTCAAAAATCTATCATTCCTAATCTAAGCTATGTGTTTAAATTTTCTCTGTATTATCTTAACCTTTTGTTTGGCCACATCTAATTTTCCCTCATCTTGTAGAGTGTCATGTTCTGTGTGTAAATATGAGCCACTGTAATACCAGTTATTTAAGCTTGCTCTCTGATGTTCATTGATGAAAAACTTTATGTATAGAAAAGTAATGTGATTTTAACACCGTGAGCCATTTATCTGATTTGAAACCAGTATTTGCCTTTATCCAAAGTTGATCTCCTGATAATAGCAAAATGTAACATAGTCTTACATTTTAACATCTAACTCAACACTAATTTTAAAAAATTGGTCTTTAGCAATCAGCTTACTGGGCATTTACATTTTAAATTTAGTACTTCTTTCAAGATGTAATTCTAAAAACCTGAACCCCTTTCACGTGTATTTAGTCTTCCCTTGATCATTTCCTTAGGAAGGACCTTGGTTTTTATGTCATATATTCTCTTCCTAGTTCACCTGTAGTTACCCTCCCCTCTCCATTTTTACTCTGCTTCAATAAAGTAAAAGTGCAACATATTCAGAAAGAATTATTTAGGCACAAATTCTCTAAGTAGTGCAGTGTAAATGTAGGAAAGTCAACAGGCACAATGTTGTTTTCTTTTAGGCACTTTGAGGAGCCTGTAGATTGCTCCCTAGTATACACTGCCAGAAACTTAGAAAGAATCTAAACTATTTTCTTGCCTTTAGAAGTAGATTTTGCAGCCTACCTCTGCTAACATGACATCTAAATGAATGCAAGCTCAACCCTCATTAGAGGTCAATTGATTTGCCTCAGAACCAGCATTGCCCACTGCTTATGCTACTGATTTTACTACCTATTTGCTTCCAAAGGTTTGATCTATCTGACAGGGCCTCTAACAACAGTCCAAATTCCATAATTTCATGTGTTTGCTCTCCATCCTGAAGAGCCACCTACTTTGGTATCTGCCATAGTGTTCCCTTCCACCAATGCAATTGCAGTTGCTGTAGTTCCATGGATGCCTACAATCTTATATCCTACTAACCAAAGCATGGTCTCCTCTGTAGCACTTCCACAACCTTTATGGAATTTGAACCTACCCTTGACACCCCTTTTGTGTTTGCCTTGCATTGCATTCCATGTCTTTGGTACCAAATGAGATATCTAAATATTAGGTTCAATGTCAGAGACAGAAATCAATGATTCTTTGATAATAGTTCCCACTTCTTTGATAATAGTTCCCACTCAAACTGAGCCTCAAGATGCAGTTGTCTGGGTACCACAAGCCAGTTATTCCATGTGAACTTCATTGAGTTTAACAGAATTGACTCGTCTTTATCACTGGTCTTTGTTATGGCTCCACCTTGTCTGTGATTGCAATCAAGATCGTGCTTCAGGAGGGAGATGCTTCATCAAGCAGATGCAACACTCTGTCTCTACTTCCTGAGAAGCCTTGCGACTACTATGTGAGAAAATGGGATTTATATTCTCAGGCACCTCAGTTCTCAGAGTTCCTTACAAATAACACTTACAGGCCTAGGTGGGAACTACAGATGGCTGCTGGGTCTATGTTAGAGCAGCATTCCTATTCAAGGCATCTCCTGTATACTTCCTCTCATCAATGTCCATCTTTCATGCTCTCGGCACCAGTGCTGTGTACAGTGATGGCATTGCCACTTTTGAGCACCATTTCAGCACCAGTCGCTGTCGCTATAGTGTTTTCCACTCAGCAAAAGTGTTCTGTTCTAGATTTTCCTGGCTAGTCTGATTTCTATTTTGACATTGTCAGCAGCCTCTCATTGTTCTCCCTGCACTAGTATCAACAAAGAACCAGCCCACAGTGCTTTGTTTGACTCAGGCTACTGCGATACTTTCAGCTTCCATAGAGGTCAAATGAAGGAATGTTCTTCAGCAAATTTGGAGAACATGTTGACTCATGCCTCTCAGGATTGAGCTCATGCTTCAAAATGTTCACCAGACTGCAGCATAAGTGATTCAAACCAATATATCCTAAAAAAGATCAATCCTATTCTGAGCAAATGCTTTTAGTGAATAATCCTGTGTTCCAGTATAAATCTTCTTTTAGAATTGTCTCCTTGTATGATCCCAGCACTATTAAAGTAGATCAAGAAATTCTGAGACTTTCCTTTGCCTTCTTCAGCATCCTGTTCCATAGAAATCATGTGTAGGGGAGAGGAACATGGCTGTCCTTTCCTGATGTAACAATCCTTCCCTGAATTTGCTGATAGGAAAACATGCACTGAGCAAGAAAGAAACAATTTACCTACGACCAATAAGGAGGACAGATGTGATGGCTATCCTTCCTCTCCATATTTCTAATTTTCCGGCATAGGTAGTACGGTACTGGCACTTTTTGTGGGGTAAATCTTTCTTATTCTTTGATAGTACAGTTTTGCTATATAATTGTACAGAAGCCATACTTCCACACCTGAGGAGAGCTCCAGGATTGTCAGTTCCAATTAGAGCTTTACAAAGAAAGTTATAATTGTAGGGAATCTCATAGGTGACTGTTTGCAAGAAGAAAACAACAACAACAGGCACCCTGTTACAGGTAAGCAAATGAAAAGGTTCCTATTACTGAGCCAGAATTTCTTCTGACTACTAGGAAGCATAATAGTTAAAATAAAATTATTGGCAGCTTAGAGAGCTGTAGTGCAACAAAGGAAATATGGGTTGCTTCAGTAATTTCACAAAAGCAAATTTGTATATCTGCATGGTTCCTTGGAAATCTGAAAGTCAGAGAAAGAAAATGTCTAGTTCATGAAAGCATAATTCATAAGGCATATGCTATACCTTTTGACTTAGCATTTCATACTAACTCTGTTAGGAAAAGCACAGCATTTTCAGTGGCCCCTGACCACAACTTCAGCTTTTCAGGCCTCTAGAATCCTTGCACTGTCAGCAAAAAGAGCAGCCTAAACTGTTAAGGATTAAACTAAGCAACACATCCAGGACATCCAGAAGGAATCATCTTCAAAAGGACTTCGCAAGGCTAATCCAGAAATCTCTGTACTCACTTTTTTATATACCTTTTAAATCTCCTGGACTTTATAGAAATTTTTACTGCAATGAGGTAGACTAAGAGAACTTGGTAAAAGCCCTGAAGATTTGCATTAATCCGAAATTCACAGAATGGCTTTAGTTAACAGATGTTGCTTCCCGGGGAAAAAAATAGAACAAGATTTCAAATGATGTTTCAAGGGCATGAACTGAATTTTAATAGGCAAGTATGTCAGCAGACACTGGCATTTGAAAGCACAAACAGAAACATGTGGATGCATTCATATATATAGTTATTTGCATCCACAGACACCTGGGAGCTGACTCCCACATTGCATTTTGTACTGGTGATATTATAACTTGTCTCCCAGCTGTAACTGGAATCCCGAGTTTGCTCCTACTAGCTGGCCTACTGCATGAGCTGAGTTCCACTCATGGATTCTGCTGACAGTAGAAGGGGGAAGGCAATTTTACAGTTTTCACCTTCATCTTATTTTGCCCTAAAAATCTACTTGAAAGGGTTAGAGGGCTCTGGGCATGTAAAGAAGATTGTTGAGCAGATGGAAGGGGGGACAGGCTAAAATTGCCTTTCTAACCTTCCAGTGGCAAGGTCTTCAACTGAATCTTGTTCCTGTCCTTATACCTTTAAGAGCTTGTCTTATATTCATGAATACTGAGCTAGGAGCCAAGCCAGTAGATAGAACTAACTGTAGATTGACAATAGTTAGAATAGTTCGTTACTGAGGCATGAAGTTCATCAAATGCATGATTCTACACTGAAGTAGACAGTCTGTTCTCAATTTATATTTCCATGGTAGTCATGTCATGAATGGAGCTGGCTGGAGCCGGAGGTCAGACTAGATGGCTCAGCATGCCCCTTCTGACTCACTCTGTTTATATGTTTCTATGTATATTTATTTATTTAACAGATCTACATGTCTTTTATGATATTCAAAAATATTCCTCAGTGCTTTACAAGAAAACCAAATGCATTAAAATGTGTTATTATATATGCTTAAGCAAATACTACATTTATTAAAACAGTACCATCACCTTAATTAGATACTTACTCCAGCAAAAACTGGGTAGAGACATGCAACTTTAATTAATACCTAAGGCAAGCTGCAGTTGGCAGCTTCCAAATACTGGTGGAAAGTCATTCCACCAAGGTGGGTGCCACCACCAAGTCGGCCAACTTCTGACACATATTTTGTGTCAGTAAGTTGAAATGTGGAATTCCCAGGGGCTGTTCACACATAGCACTAAGCAATTCTACCAAGTTACTTTTCTTCCTTTATTCACACATTTGTGAAATAACTGTTTCTGTGTACTTCCATCTTCCCTCCAAATGGCCGCATGCATCCCATCAGCCCCTGAGGCTGGAACTAACCCCAGCACACACCATGCCCGCCTGCATCACTGCCTCTCCCCCACTGGCCTACATGCTCCCCAGGCATATTCTCAGCCAGCTGCTGCTTTCTTCCTTCTGCTGCTCTGCGGAGCTCTCACCTATCCATTAGGGTGGCTTGGTGGCTCCACAGAGGCAACAAAGCAACGGTCAGGCAGGAGCGCCCCACACGAATGCCCATGTGATCACTGCTGCTGGAGGAACTTCCAGTCCTCCCTCGTGGCGCACGGTCCTGAATGCCTGGCAACCACACCACCCCCTGTCTGTCACCTGGCCAGTCTCCCGCCTACCAACCTCCTGGCTGGGTCGCCCCTTCACAGGCTGCCTGGCCAATGGCCGAGGTGTCCACCTTGCATGGCAGCACTTTGCTGTTACCTTGTGTGAGGCTCCAGGGATGGGGGCATGTCCTGCCTCTCACACAAACTCTCACACACTGCCCCCATGTCATGTGACCAGCCAGGTGACAGCTAGGTGGGCAGTTGTCAAGGCGGCACACAAGATGGCTGATCAGCCAGGCGGTGGGCATGGCAGCAGGGCAGTGGTTGAGAACTGGAGAGCGCATGCCGGGTGGAGGACAGGGAATGCCAGAGCAGCCAATCAGCGCCCTGTGCACTGCCGTTCAGCTGCTGCTGTGTGAACGGGGCAGGGGGAAATGGTGGCCACAACTGCTGCAGCCACTCTTGCCATGGAATTTGCTGACCACAATGGGGAAACCATGAAAACACACTGTAACTGGCTTCACACATAACATGAAGCAGCGTGGAAACATGGAAACCTTAGAACAAACCGTTGGTTCTCAGTGGTCATTCACAGTACACAAATGAGCTGTGCTTCACCATGCTTCAGGTATTCACACATAACAACAGGCAAGCTGCAGCACAGCTTGGCATTATGTGAGAATACAGCCCCTGCTTTGTGTAAAATGCTGTTGTAAATGTTAGTTAGGTTGCAGTGCTGTGCATGTTTAGATAAGGCCAGCAACTCCCAGCCTTCTCCTGTTTTCTGTGTCTAATCATGCGTAGGATGCTGCCTTTCATTAGTTAAAAGCAGTTAGACATTGTGCCAGTCCTTGCTGGCCAGTAGTGACAGTGAATATGTTGAAATTCATATCTTGGAGTGGGAGCAGGAGTGGAGTTCCCTCCCTGTCTTTGGCACTACCTTTTTTGGGGCTTATTTTAGGTGGATCATCTGTCTGTTATCTTGTTTTTCACCCCTCAGTGCATTTTTTAACATTCCCAGCTAAAAGAATTAATGTCTTTTTAGAAACCTGCTTCATAACCTAAGATCAAAAGCACTATTTAAATGCAAAGTAATAACAGATTCCTAAAGGATTAAAGACCAAATGTGAAAAGGCCTTTTCTGTCTCAGGTACATTCAGGCAATCTATACTTGCTGTGCAACTGAATATGCCGGGTTCGTCATTCTAGTATATGTTTTCTGGGATGATTAAACATCAGGATACGTGGCCTGCCATATATAGTTTCTTGAACTGGAAAGAAAAGACAGGAGCACTGAAGAGAAAGTTGAGAACAAGAATTTAGTAGATTAACCCTTAAAATCTGCAATGAGGAAACCCTAAAGCCTCCTATTTTACAAAAATTTTGCCCTCTGTGGAAAAGAGAACCTTGACTTGGTGTGCTTGAAGGGTCTGCATACCCACTGGCAAAATGTTTACCTCCATTAAAGGAGGAGGCAATACCTGACAATTCCTCCTTCTTTTAGCAGATGCTTCACCAAAGAGGAAGAGGAATGTAGGTTACTCATCTGTAAAAATGACAGTCAGTTACCACTTTAAAGAGTGGCGAAGGTATCATGCTGTCCATTGTGTGAGACAGAAAGTAATTTTTCTTAGGAGAGACCTATTTTTGGCAAGGGGTCCCTCAGCCCTCTCAGGAACTAGCAACTTTCACACTGAAAACTGAGACCAATGAAAGTTTGGAACAACACAAGCTAAATAACTATTTCTTTATTTTATATATGGCAATAAAAAAGTTAATCAAAACAATTGAACATAATAAAAATAACAGCAGAATAAAAGTATGTATAGGGGACTAGCAATGAGATCAATAAAAAAACTTGATGAAATTAAAAAGAATTCTTTAGGGACTGCTTTAAGGTCACAAGACAGAGGTCAAATAAAGTTCTTGAAGAGCTCCTATTTAATATACTTGCCCAGTTTTGCAATCCAGTGCATGTGGGGAGACTTTGCTATTTAACTTTCCAATAGTTAGGGCCAAGGTCACTTGAGGACCTACCTTGACCCATTATGTCAAACCAGCTGTGTCTGCTTTGATGTAAGTTTCAGGGATACTTCTTGTATGGCCACCTGTCGGAATGATTAGACTAGAGGACATGAAAGAGAGGACCTTCTTAATAGTGGCCCCCTCTTACGCAATTCTATTCTATTTGTTGTCTGCCATCAGTGGAAGCCTTCAGAATCAGCTGATTTCTTAACTTACAGTTGGGTTAGGAGTCTATTTGATGCCGTTGGACTGCCTTAGTTTTAGCTATAAATTTTTATTTTATCATTGCTTTTATTATTCTTAGCCTTGAATTTAAAAAATCCTCTATTATGTTTTGTGATGTCACATTTTGCTGTGCACAGTACTGGGATGTTCCCACCAAAAAAGGCAGCATTAAAAATCCAATAAATAAATGTATAAATAGGCACTCCCTGTGTGTATTAACCCTCAGAGAATGTTGGATTGCAACAAATGCTTTGTTTATTCCAAGTTAAAATCCTGAAGAAGAAGTCCAGAGAAGTGCATATATTTGTACTGAAAGCAGTAAGTGCACTGTACTTTCAGCTCTACTGACAACTGTGGAATCTTGTGATGTTCTTTGACAATCAGGAATATATATTCTTGAGACAGGCAGCACAGTTATTACTTCGTAATAGCATGTTATATAAGTTGGGGTCTTGGAGACTAAACAAGGCAGGTAGCTTTGAAATTTCATCTTAATTATTTAAGTAGGTCCTCTCTTTCATTAACCCTAACCCTTTATAAATTACACCTTGGGGGAAAGTTTTTTCCTGCCATGTGATGTTTGCTCTTCTCCCAGCCAAAAACCACTTCCTGTTTTGAACAGAGGTCTATCTCTGGACTAAGGGGAGGGCGCTAGAAGGAACAATGATGCAGAAATTATTATTAGGAAAGTGGACAGATGGGAGCCATACATGGTTTGTCATTTGAGGTAGCTACAAATGAGAAAAGCAGGAGAAAAGTTCTGTTGCATAAGGCAAGGAAGGAAGTGTAGGGCAGTGTATTAATCTCTTCCATGTTGTTTGCTTTTCTAGCAATCCAACCTTTCTGCTTTGACATGCAAGGATATATAATGCTATGTTCAGTTCCCTACTGACTTTCTGGCACATGGACCAGAATCTCCCGACTCTCCTCTTTGTTGATTTACCTCCCTGTTTGTGTATCTCTGTTATTTAATCTCCATTACTGGGGCTGTCCTGGAAGGTGCATGGTTAAGATCAGTCTTCCGATAAACCCTGAAATACGATTTTTCCTGTCAAACAAGGACTTTAAGATAATTGAGAAGCCTTGTAGACAGGCTTAGGAGGGATCTGAGGAGAGGCACTCTGAGGGCAAAGAGTTCATAATGTTTGCAGCATTTGAGATAGAGAAATGGCCTCCTGTTTGATTTTTAGGTGTTACAGGGCTTAGTTACTACGTTATCTCACACATGTGTGAAGCAGAAGTCAATCAGTGACAGTGAAACCAACTATTGGGTATTATCACACCTGATGGTTTCTAATAATATAGTTGATTTATGCACATTTTTAAATGTTTAAAATAGATTGCTTTTGAGATTAAAATTCAGCATAATGTGTTTCAGGAAGGGATTTTTTTTTATGCTTTTAGGTGATTAGTGGGATAAAATAGTTGGGCATATAACAATCAGATTTGATGTCCATCCAACCATTTTAAGGAATACACATCCGTGAGACTAGGGAGAGGGTTCTTTAGTGTCTTTTAACCTTCCCAGTATGGCTTCACCTTCTGCTGCTTGCTTGTTGTTCAGTGGAGCTCTGTTGATATATTGATTTGGAGCAGTTTTGCCCACTCTTCCTTGTGATGGAAGATTGTCAGTTGCAACCAGGGCTAGACTCAGGAACTTATAGATTTGTGCTCTGTGGTCGCTTGTGATGAGCACACAAAATTGCAAACTAAAGAGTTCCCATGCCCATACTGTCCTTGCAGGCCCCAGGTCACACTGTCCACTGAAACACTAGCTTGCTAGCAGTATAAAAACTTCCAATATTGTTGTGCTGCCAGGTCAGCCATCAGTTTAGCCTTGTTTGCCATTCCTGGCTATTGTTCTTTTGCCTGCCAGATTACCCCTGGGTTCTGATCCCCAGGTTGCCAACTTTCTTGGCTGTTTTGGTGAATGTACTCTTTATGAGTATAAATATAGAATCCCCACTGAATATTTCCCCTCCACACACACACACACACACCACACACACACACCACCTATTTTAACTTCCAGATTTCAGTTCACCCTATGCAGTCTAGTTTATAGCATGAACTAAAGGCCCATTCACACATAGCAACAACCCTTACACTGATTAAATTTCTGGCTGCCAGGGCTGCACAGGAAGGAGGGAGTATCCTCGCTTGTCCTATCCACATTGCATCTGGTTTCTCAAACAGCCCAAGAACACCCTGTTCTGGGTTGTTTGATGTGATCAGGGGTTGTTATCAGGATCACATGGGCTAAACAACTATGCAGTGTTTGAACTCATTATTTATTGTTGAGTTAAACAATGGGGTATTTCTTTGTACATTAGCAGAATCTCCATCCTGTCTAGGGCTTCCAACACAAAGCCAACTCAGTTCAAATCCAGGCATGTCATTTTCAGGGTTAGATAACCTATCCAGAAGATGACATCCATATAGACTGTGGCCTCTCCACCCATCCCAAAGGCCATGCTTAGTGCTGTACTTCTTTCTCCACTGTCCAGTTAGGCCTCTGTTATCCCAGTCAGGTCCTCCCATTCTTCTCAGACCACCTCAAAGATGGTGTTCACATTTAGTAATCTAGCTGCAGAAATCTTTATATGTACCCATCATTTACACATCAAAAGTACTTAAGCTTTTTAATAGTCCCTAAAGACTCTAGTCCTGAACAATGTGTTGCTCACTGTGGCTGCTATCCAGTAAGTACACACAGCAGTCATGTTTACTGTAATAGTAGTACTGGTCATTCTTTTGATGGCTTATTCCGGGGCAGGTATTGAAGTGCTTAAAACCCGTAAAAACCAGTCTGTTCAAAGACCATGGCTTGACAAAAATCAATTTCTGTACAATTGGCAGTGACAAGGGTACAGTATGAGTCTTTGAAGGGTTATTTCCTATACACAGCCATGGACATAGATTGCTGACATTTGGCAGAAAGTTCAAATGAAAGATGGCAAAATGCTTTGTTTCTTGCTGAGAAGACTCCTACAGGAATGTCTGTTTTGTACAAAACACACAGTATCTTGTTAGTATCTTCGTCTGGTTCCATTCTTTTAATGAAATAATGGGTATAGTTGGTACCTCAGGAGTGGCAGCTGATGAGAGCATATGGTTTTCCTTTTAATTTGTGAGCAAATTAACTTCACTGTGAAAAATCCCAGATTGATAGCACAGTTGCCTGAAGTCTGAAAGCACAGTGTTATCCATTGGACAGATAATGAATAGGAAGGAACAGCACAAACCTCACAAACTCACACTAGGGAAGATGCTGGTGAAGTTTCTTCTGTTTTCAAATGAACATGTCCTTAGTCTGCACAAGTAAAATGCCAGCTCATGCTGATCATGCAGTTGGCATCTGCCCGCAGAGTAAATGACTGACAGCCGCCTTCTATATGAAGCAGAAGATCTTTACTGGAAACTGAGAAATGAAATGCAAGCAATCCTATCACTAAGGCTGCAGATCTAAGTGTACTTTCTAGGCGATAAGTCCCATCGACTGGAGTGAGACATTGCAGTAATTTCACCTAGGATTGACTCCCCCTCTGTGTGTGTGTGGGGTGGGGGGCAGGGAGAAGCCTGCCTACAAGAGGAAGATGTAAGTTTGAGCTCACCATTACTAATCTTTGGGTTGAGATCCAGGTCTTGCGGCCAGTGCCAATTCCATGTCTCCATTCTGTGGTTTGGTGCTAAGGCGGCTACAGCATCTCCACATTAACCGTCCTCTCTTTTGCTTGTTTCTTGAAATGCAGAACAGCACTGATTGCCCACAGATTGTGCCAGCCTCTGTTGCACCAGTGTCCACAGGGATTTTTCAGGACATTGCCATCACCTTAAGAAATGCCGCTTTTATAAAGGTAATGAAACATGCAGATATTGCAGAAAAACGTGAATTAGCTAATGAGTAAATTCTACATTTGTAGCAAGAGTTGGAACATAGAGACTGTTGATAGAATACCAATTTCAGATCGTGAGAAGTGAAGTCTATATATAACCGACCTTTTCTTCCTGCTATAATGACAGAAATAGCCATCGCATTAGAGCACCTTAATAGAAAGCAGTAACCTTGGCAAGTGGCTGGGTGGGCTTAAATAGAAAGAAGAAAATGTGCCTTGTATGCAGACGTTCTCTGGGGATGCCTTACATGTAATTCGAGAACCTTCATGGTATTTATACAATAGGTGGATTTATAATATTGTAAAACTTTCACTAGAACAGAGTATTTGGGGGGAAATTGACTTCATACATTTGAAGATTTTTTTCCCCATATTCCACTCAGTGAACTTTGCAGGTGTGCAGTTCTCACAGGAGAAGGTATGCCAAGCCATTTTCTCTGCAAAACAATGAGTCCCATGCTTGAGAAATGAAAAGAAGCTTGTTAAAAGTAGCAAGTGGCAAAAATCAATGCTAGAAAATTGAATCCAGACCATTAATATGGACACAATTTCTCTCTGCACATGGGGTTAGGGATAGATGTTCTTTACATTAAGAAAATCTGAGATCAGGCAAATAATTTTAGACTCATGGGTTCAGAAACATGTTTGAGATATGTTAAAGTATTTCTAGAATATAGGAGGCTGGTAATGAATGCTATGGAAGGGTCCTGAGATCTTATGCTTTTGTGCTCTTCCTTTTAAGCAGCCCATATGAGGCAATAACAGTATCAGAATCCCTGCACTGGTTAGAATGGGTTAGCCCATTATCTCCTCCTTTAGGGACTAGGTCTGTGTATTTAGGTTGCTTTAATAGACAGAATATTAGCCTAGTAATGTTGGCATAAGTGTTGCTAGGGTAGGTATACTGAACATCCTATACTGAGCTTCTTCAATTCTGCTCATGTTTCCTGGACTGGATGGACCACAATTGGTTATTATGCTTAACCAGAAAAAATAATAAAGAAGCGATAGTTTTGTGATAAAAAACAGCATTTGAAGAGCTTCCATGTGTACATTTGCATGTCACAACAGTCCACCCTGGCAATAAGCCATGGTGGGCTACTTGTAGGTTAAACAACTCACAGTGTGCCTGTGATCAAGTTCACTGTGGGTTGTTTGCCCTTTCACTCATCCTCCTTCTCCTTTCCTCCTCCCATGAGTTTTCTCAGGGGTACTGTACAGAACGTACTTACTTTCCCCCTCCCCACTCTGATCACAGGAAGTTTCTGGCTTGCTGTCCTTTTTCTCACTTGAACCTTCCTTTTTAAAGGAGATTGCAAAAGCTGGATTCTCAGCTAGCTTTCACAATCACTATTTTGACAGACGCTGATAGCTCCTTCAAGTAAAGGGGCTGACAGCAGCTGCCCAAACTTTTTTTTTTTAAATTGCTAAAGTGCAGCACATTTCAACCCTGGGCATTCCCCAAAAGAGACTCCAAATAGCATTTCCCCCCTTTAGTTTCTCTTGACAGGTGTCAAAAGATAATCTGTCAAGAAAATCCAAAGCATATAGTTTGCTTGCGAAAAAGGGAATGATGTGACTACATCCCCTTCACTGAAAAAATCCTCTACTTTTTTCTCAGCAGTCAGTCCTCAAGGTGAGGCATAATTTTTTTCAAGGACTCTAGGCGGTCAGGAAAGTACAAAAGTGCTTCTCACTTCCTGTTTCTGGGGGATGGGTCAGCTGGGAAAAAAGAATGTTTGCAGTTGCACAAGTGTGGCTAAAACAGACAGACAGACAGACAGACAAACGCAGTAAACTTCTTTGAAAACTGTTTTGGGAAAATTCATTTTTTAAAAAGAAAAGTTTTACCAGCTACTGACAATACCTCCAAGATGCAGCTCAACACTTTGAAGTAAGCTTTCAATGGCTTTCAAAATGGGAATCATGAAATCTCCAGAAAAAAGTAAAGGAAATAAAACTCACACCAAGCTGATATCTGTTCACAGTCATGTATGGAGGGCAGCGAGCCAGTGCCAGCTGCCCCAAGAACCTCTTGGGCACGTGGCTCGCTGGCACTGGCAGGGGCCCTGGCACACTTGGCAGGAGCTACAAGGGATGTTGGTCACTCTTGGCAAGCATGTTAGTAGCCAGTCCCTTGAACCCCAACAATAATGGGGTTGGTCAGCCACATCCAGCTAACCCAACAATTCATTGTAGCTACAACATTTCCAAGAACAGATACACGTCAGCAGGGTGAGTAGCAACCCATAGCAGGCTGTCGTGTCACATGAATACAATTTGTATTTCACATGTGCATACCACTTGTGTGTTATCGCAGCCTAAATTTGCATGTAGACTTGTCTGAAAAGCACATCCCTTGCTTGTAACTGTGCATGTATACAGCCTTTCCTTTTTTTGTTCAGCTCAAAGCTGTGCTTGAAAAGCTTCTTAAGGCGGCTTTATTGACAATTTTTGAAGCCATTACCGTATCCAGCAGAGGAACTTAACAAGTCGTAGACAAAGGCTCAGTTTGCTTGCAATACCGGCAAAGGAAACTCTTTGTGCTGTAGTTTTATTACAGTTGCTTCCCTACAGTGGCACTAGTAAATAAGGATGTGCCCCTACATTGTCAGCAAAAAAAGAAAAAAAAACTTTCGTTTCCTCTGTGGTGCTGCAAGGTGACTACAGAGGAAGAAGTTCTGTGAATAGCTTGATAAGAGGTGGAATAAACAGGAAAGAACCTCAGTTCCCAACTGACAATTCCAGACAACTATCTTACAGCCTGGTTTCCTCTCAGCCTGTCTGTTAATACAAGGGAAGATTACTAAGATGTCATTTCCCTGGAGAGGATGCACGTCGTTATTGCTTCGTATGTGTGGACAAACTTGCTTGAGCAAATGTCATTGGTTGAAATCACACACATATGTTTGAGCGCTTCAGTGATTGCTCATGAATCTTACCCTGCTCTGTAAATGTACTGTAATACCATTTACAAGTTATGCCTTTCCCACTTTAAATGTTACCGCACTTCTTCCAGTTAATGTGTGCAAAAACATCCACACACCCTTTTGCCAGTCCTGGACACTGGTCCATGCTGCCTTGTGACTAGATTTTGGACACCATCCCAACCGTGACATGGTTGCTGACAACCTAATCAAGCATGGTTGTGCCCCTTTCTGAATTATCCATATACACAGCCATACCATCACCTCCTCTTTGGAATGATTCCAGTAGAATAGAGTGGCCCCTAGAGCTTTTTCTGTAGGCTTGGAAACAGGCAGCAGAAAATTCACAAGTGGCAACCTTTTAATAGAAGGTGCCTTTTCAAGGGAAACTGCAGCTACTTTTTGGTAACCGGTTTAAGCAGTTTAGGCCTCCACTCCCCAAAATTGTGCTGCAATAATCAAGAGTACAACTCCTCAGTACTAGGAAGAACACTGAAACTAGGAAGACCTAGCCCACCCTTAGTTTCAGGATAATTAAGAGTAGAGTTTAATTCATTTGCTTTCGGAATGCAGGAAAATAAGTGTGATACACACATTTAATTCATCAGAGCTGAGGGAAGGAATGTCTATCTGATGACTGGATTTAAAACAGAGCCTCTAGGACAGGGGAGGCAGGATCTTAGGCACAGGGTCCAAAGCCAGCCTGCAAGAGATCCAAAACTGGCCCTTAGGGGTTCTCTTGATGGCCATGCCCCTTACCCCAACCACTCATCATTGATTGATTGATTTGATTTGTGGCCCTCCTTTCTACCCAGAAATTTGGTTCTGGGGCAGGGGGGTTACTGTCAAAAATAAAACTGGATTAAAGCAATAACCAAGAAAATATATTAAGATTTAACTAAAAATCAATAGCAAAGTAAAAACGATACTCAACACAATGGGCTGCTTATGTACCAAAGGCCCTTTTGAATAAAAGGCCTTTGCCTGTCCCTGAAGGGCAGCAGAGTAGGGGTATCAAAACTTCCCTAGGTTTCCCAGCTTTTGCTCAGTTGCTCTATTCCATCTGCCTTAATACAATCCCGCTTCTTCTCTTTGAACTCAATAGCATATGAAGCGATCTTAGGAATAGCTCTCTTAGCAGACGAATAGGGCCTTTTCAAACAAGAGTGTAGGTTCCCATCTTTCCTTTCACGCTCTGCTAATGACCGTTGCTTTCCAAAACTGCCGAATGGCTCCAGCATCACCCAGCTTTCCCACTGTGGGCCTGACTGCAGAGCCCCGCCTGTGCCATTGCACTTGTGCCCTGAGCCATTGCAGGCAGCAAGACCCTTTCAAGAGGAAGAGCCGGCTGACAGGCCGCTCACACATCAGGTAGAATATACCTAGAATATACCCAGGGCCTTCCTCATCTTTTCCTTCCTTCAAGCTGACCCTGGGCCCTTAACCTGGGGGGAAATGGAAGATTTGCTTGTAAAAAGAGTTTGTATGTGGAGCAGTGTCTGAATTTAGGGCAAGCTCATGTCAAAGTATACTGAGCTTGCTAGTGGGCTGGAGTGTGCGTGGAGCTCCTTGGCTCTGCCGTAATTTTTCTGCCTTTTCCTTGATCCGTGTGGCCAGATTTGGATGGATGTTTAATTCTCTTTGGCATCAGGGGTTTGCACTAGGCGAGAAAAGGGGGATTAGGTGTGGAAGGAGGATCGGACCTTCTTGCTCTTTTATGTTCAAAAGCCACAGTGCTTTGGAAAGGCACCTTAAAGACTCACAAATTGATTGTGGTATAATAAGGTTTGATGGACAGCATTCTACAGTACAGAAAGTTACTTTGAAAGATGTTATTTGTCATGTAAGTGGAGAAAAATGGCACTTGCTGAATAAAGCTACAGGGGCCTTTGTGATCTCTGTTGTTTCCGATCCCCTGGAACAGCTGGCTTTTACCCACATGTGCTTCCCCTCCTGCTGCCTCCCTTGAATCTGTGTGCCTGAGGATTTGTTTTGTTTTTCCGCCTGAAATCAAATGCCCTCCTCTCACCTGTCCATAATCCTTTTTACAAAATGAGATAAGGTTCTTTAAAGACAGACATGCAAACACATACGTATGCACCGTAGAGGCAGATGCAGCTGCCTCAGTCAAAAAAGGCAGCAAAATATTATGTATTAATTGTTGTCGTATCGTCACTGCCAGGGGAGAGCACGCAGGTGCTTGCAGGATTTTGTGCCTCAGGAATCAAAACGGCTTGGCTGACTGAGTGCTGTTGTGCATCTTGAATGGGGGTGGGTGGGAAAAGGTTTCACTGGGGGCAGCTTTCTCTGCCTCCTCACCTGGTCCAGAGACCAGGAGCCTCCAGATAATGCCTTCCAGTCCTGAGGTCTCTGTCCTGTGCTGGGGTGTTTGTTGGCGATGGGAGGGGCGGTGCAGGGGGTGCAGAACGAGCAAAGTTTTACTAAGAAGTAAATCCCATCATGTTTAATGGGGCTAAGCTCTCTGTAATTGTACAGGCTTGCAGGTTAAAGGGAGGGCTTTATATTCTGCAGTGCATTCCCATGCTCCCTCTTGTCCATGTGCCTTGTTCAGTTTTTAGTTAATTGGTAAATGCTTAAAGTGCTCTTGCTGGTGTCAGGCACTCATTCCCATCTGGATTAGGGCCTGAAAGACCAAGGAAAAGAGTGGGCTAATCAAGAAAGCACAATTTGGGACATTGCCCAGTTCTGTTCTGAAAGCAAGCAAGAGGTCTTCTATAAAATTTAAACTATAGTAAGGATTTCTAAATATGTACTTATATTTTCATATTCAAACATGTATATGCAGATCTGTGCTATTTTTGTTCCATGGGCTGAAGTTCTGAATTTGGCCAAGTACCATCCGTATTTAAATCCATTTTTAAAATGCATCTTACTGTCCAAGTACATTGGTTGCAGTTAATCTTATGGATATTATTACAGCAATAAATAGAGAACAGAATTTGGCTCACTGGGTTATCAGAATAAGTGTGATATACAGGGCTCATTCTTGTTTGTAGTGAAGGAAAAGGCCCAAAAGAGGCTATTACTATGCAAATTTTCACTGTTTTCTCATGTCTAGGATATGCCTTTGGAATGTCACTTTGAAACTGATAGAATATTTGAGGCCCGATGGGTGAATGCATCCGCTGTTCAATGTAGCAACGTGCTGGTGAGTTGTTACTACTTAGTGGATATTTTTGTCTCATTGATACTCTCTTTTATATGTATTAGTGACAGACTTACAGGCCATGTGCATGCTGTTTTATCCAGTTAGATTGTCCATCACAAACTTCATGGGAGATCTAATTCTACAGGCTCCAGTGAATATTAAATTGCAAGGCTGCTTATACACTTTCTAACATGACCATAGGTTAATAATAGGTAATTTCTTGAACAGGGAAATTTCTCTTCAAAAGTAATTGGAAGGTCCAATTGCTGTCATAACTTTACATTTTCTTGCTAACTGTTGGGAGCTTGAAACTTTTTTTAAAGCTGTTCTTGCTTACATGGTTTCCACACAAAGCTATGGAATCACCAGGGTGAATTTTGCATCTACCATGGATTGGTTCTCTGTTGCTGAGACTTGATTAAGAAAGAACAGTACCCCATATATTGCTGCATTCTCCTGCTGAAAATCTGAATCTCATATTCCAAGTAACATCTTGTTTTTATGATGACAGCTATAAAATGAATGTATATTTGCCACTGTGGTTTGGCATTTCATTGAATGGGATAACTCTTTCTTCACCTTCTTCCTTCATACAGCTTCACACATCAAACAAAAGACATCTATTTCCAGTGAACCTTCACCTTAAGGAAAAACCTGATAGATTTATTGACAGTCCACAGATGATGACAGGTTTGCCTTAAACTTTTTTTTCCAAATCCAGAGAGACATATTCATGGAGCATAGCTCTATAAATGGATATTAGCCATAGCACTTATTTGGAACATCCAAGTACAAAACCACTACATCTCTAATCACATGATTCTGAAGGCAATCAATAAATATGGTACTGCTTCAATATAGAATGCTCAACTAGATGGAACTTTGCCATGATTCAGAATTCTCATTGTAAAAGAGCCCTTGGTTGGCCAAAACCAAATTGGCCAGGTCATTCCTCCTCCACCAGACCATTTGATTATTGCTTTCAGTATACTTCAGTTTTGTTTTACCCATGAGCAATGGAAATATTTTTTGATTCCACATGCTGTTGATTACTGGGGTTCCCATGTTTCAGGGGCAGAAGGCACAAAACTGTAGTTCTGTGCAGTTTCACACTCCAATGAAAAAATAGCAAGACAGTGAAACAAAGACAGAAATAAGAGAACTGAAGAGATTCACTTGACACGTTTGCATCATGTAGACCACTGTAATGATCATTGGCTGTCACTGAAAACAGATATTTTTGCTAACTGTGTGGAGTCAGCAGTGCAGAGTTGCCTCTAATGTAGATACTTAGAAATAGAAAAATGTGGCACAAATTTACAAAGATTTTTAAAGAAGTACTGAATTACGTTGCAACAAGAACTGTTAGAAAAGTTTTAGGGCTGCAGCCACAGCACTTTCAGTTTCTTGTGTGTCCAAACTCTTCTTTTGCTTTGTTGGGTTTTAAATATCATATCACCAAAGAGGAGGACACTTACAAACACAAAATTAAGCAAAAATATGTTTATTTCCATCTTACGATATGTTATCATCTTTTTTTCAGTGGAGATTTACAATTGTGCAACTGGAAGTGCTGACTGTTCCCAGTGTCTTGGGAGAGAAGATCTGGGTCATCAATGCACTTGGAGTGAGAGTAGTTCTAGCTGCAGACTAAATAGTGAATCCCTCCAGATCCCAGGCACATGCCCTCCTCCTGAGGTTAGGAAGGTAAGACAATGCAACACAAAAAGGGGCACTCTGTTCAGCATTGTTCTGCTGCCATCAACTTAAGTAGCTCTGTGGTTTGACAGTAAAGAACAGAAACAGTCTTTGGGCACAATTGAGAAATGTATTGTCCTTAATAGATGAAAACAGACCTGCATTCTGATCTTTACTGTAAATGTGTTCTTGCTTTAAAAATGATAGACTTAAGTACTGATAATGCAAATAGGGAAAACTGTGGTCTTTCTTGGTGAATAATAAAAATCTTGTACTGAAACTTGCACCAAAACTATCTCCTGAAACTTGAGATTGAAGAAGGCTATGCAAACATTCTCATGACATTAATGAAACCTTGGTTGGTTCCATTAAA
Source organism: Varanus komodoensis (assembly GCF_004798865.1). Taxonomy (NCBI): domain Eukaryota; kingdom Metazoa; phylum Chordata; class Lepidosauria; order Squamata; family Varanidae; genus Varanus; species Varanus komodoensis. The sequence continues at coordinate 23,471,389 of NW_025336346.1, forward strand.
GCTGGCAGAAATGTTGCTGTTGGCTTAAATGGAACCTGGATTTCCATTTCATTCCCTCTGTTTTAAAGAAGAGCCCAGTTTATTAAACGTGCATGTCTACATGCGGGCTTGTACCTTCCAAGCATTAGGTTTAATCCAACTAAATGTTACACTTTTCTAAGTCCTATTTCAGTGGAAAAATTAAGTCTGGGATGCCTAAGAACCACTTCATGCCAAAAACAACAATGACCACAACAAATTGCTGACATGGAAATCTCTTTGGCATAGGAAGTTGTGCGTGTGTTCATATATATGTGCACTGTGATGAATGTTGATATCATCCTCCATGCCAACAGTTTGCCTTCCCAGCATGTGCAGGTGTGGCAAAATAGATTTGCAAGCTGTTGTCACAGGTCACTGTTTTCTGTTGGAAGCCACAGTTTTCTGCACAGAAGCAATATCCATGTAGGAAATGATGCTCTTGTGAAGCAGCCCTAAAAATCAGCAGGGTGGCTAACCTAGAAAAAATAGCTTATGAAGCTGAAGGTAGATTCCTAGTCAAAACATAATCCAGTGACTATTTTATTGTTCATATCTGTAGTTCCAGTTTTTCTGGCCTGACAATGTAGAGGAAAAGCTAAAGAGCCCGTCTCAGCTCCAGTGTATAGGAAACTTATACTCCTGCTCTCTGCCAAGAACAACTTGTGAAAGCAAACCACAAGAATTAAGGTTACTGTATGTCATGAGATTGGGATTCTATTTCCTTGCAGATACTGTACATTCAATCCAAATCCTCCATTTCAAAAAACAAACAAGCTTTTCTTTAGTGTCTGCGGAGTTGTCTTGGGGGGGAGGAGGAGGGTGACTGTAACTTTACTGGAATGGTGCACTGCATTTAGTAAGGGGACATTATCAGCCCTAAGCAGCTTGGCGGAAGAAGGAGCCCCCACTCTTGACCTTCTGCCCCTTGGCTTACGTCATGTTATGTTGGCAACAGCTACAGTGAATGGCAAGCTGCAGCCTCGCTGTCTGTACTTTGAGGAAGGAAGGCTGCTGTTCCTGCACAGCTTTCACTGGCTTTAATTTTTTCAATAGGTTTGTTGCAATTTAAAAGGTCCTTTTTAAATCTAGGGCATTAAGCTAGACCAGATGTCCAGTGAAATCAAAGTGGCTTTGGGGTTGACAGCAGGACAAACAGTGACAGAAATGAAATCTCTCCTGAATATATGGTAAAATGCCACTGTAGCCCATAACCATAACATTGCAAACAAAAAAACACCTGTAGTCCAATTGCATCAAGATTTGGGTAACAACATTGAAATGAAAAACTCAGAATAATAATTAGGCTGTCTTTTCTCAATGTCTGTGCAAGGAACACCTTATCATTGGAATTATTCACCATGCTGATGTTTAAAGAACTCAGTTTGTAACTAAGAAATTAACAAATATCTGTGGTTGTTCCCTTCACAATGAAGTTGTAATACAGCTGCATTTTTTCTGTTTTCCATTCTTCTAATCTTGTTCTTCTACACTGTGGTACAAAGTTTTAAGTCCTGTTAGCTCTGTTTTCAGTAGTGTATGAAATTTCCTCTACATGGGATGAAGGACATCATAGCATTAAAAACTATTAGGAGTCATACAACTGAAACAGAATATGTGTCTTAAGCATATGGCTGGACCCAAGCACACTTTTAATTCTCTAGAAGAATATGGGCATCAAATTCATGTTCATAGTAATTAAAATGAATGTGCATCCCCCCATGTCTTTATTTTAACCCACTCTCATGAAGTTACCTTTAAATTTGCAGATTGAGCCCTTGAATGGACCCTTGGAAGGAGGAACTCTGGTCACAATACGAGGAAGAAATCTGGGCCGTAGATTCAGTGATGTCATCAATGCTGTCAAGATTGGGAATGTGAAATGTTCACCACTGCAGAACAGATACATAGTCTCTGAGCAGTGAGTAACTCAAGCTGAATAGGTTCTGATCGTTTATAGTCCTCTTCTCTAATGATTGCTTCTTTCCAGTGGTCACTTTCGTGAGATTTGGTATCTGATTGTTTGGTGTAAGTGTATGAATGTTTGAATGGATGCACATACATGTGCAAAAAGCAAATAAGACATTCAGTTATCCACTAGCCTCCTTGCTATTAATTATATCAGCTCCTGTTGGCACGGTGTACCAAACTGCCTTTTTCATTTTCTAAAAAAAACAGATTTTTCCATTATAAGTATTGAAACTCCCTTGAGGAATTTCCTCTGCAGCAATAGATAACATAGCTATAGCGCTCACAAGCAGTTGGAGTATTCATGTGCTAGAATCCTGAACTTGTTCTTGTGGATGTATCCTTTGCAGAGTGCTTCTGTCCAAATGTAACTGGAAAATTGCCTTCTGTGCTTCCTGTTCTTGATTTTTCAATACATCCTCAGGGCAGAAGTTACTCCAGATCAATTCTTCTTGTGAGTGGGCAGTGAAAATGACTGGCACTAACTGGCCTCCTAGTGAGTTGCATGTACCAAGGAACTGATCTCCACAAAATTTCAAGTTCCCTCTTGATTGTTACAGATGCTCTCAGCAGCTCAAGGTGACAAGTGTAATCAAAACTTGCAGAGCTGCTATTCAAGCTGTAGCCATTTGAAAAACAACTGGAAAACTTATTCAGTGCTGTCAAACCTTTCACGAGCTTCACAGTCACATACTTCTTATAAAGTTGTCTTCGTTATCGTTGCTAGACATGCCTCAGAGACCCGCTGAGGTGATTGTCTGCAGCCTACTTTGGAATGAAATCATTAACAAAGCCTTAGGAGAGATTCGCAGGATAATTTCTTATGGAAATGGTATTAGCAGGCCCTGAACCAAAGCTGTCAGGACCAGTAGAATGACTGCGCTTTAAAGCATGTGTATTGATACAAATAATATGGTAATATCTAATTTTGGAAGAAATTGAGATTATCCTTAATGAACATAGCAGTTATTAAGATTTTTTTGGAAAAAAATATATAGGCTAGCCATTTTTAAGGTATCTCTGCAGCAGTTGTCTTTTCATGTGTTTATATCCTTGAACATACTGTGAATAGCTGGTATGATGCACTTTTCATTCCAGTTTCTGCCCCTGGTTAATTTCCCAAGGAGTGAATATTCCCAGCAGTGTGCTATGGTAGCTGCTGCATTATACTGTAGAAATGTATCTTGCCCCCATTTTATATGCCTCCTAGATGCCAGAGCACAGCATTATCTATGTATGCATTCAGCTCAATATTGTTGTTGTTTACAAATGAAATTATCCAAAGAGCAGTTTACAGTCCCAAGAGGAAAATGCATGCCTGGACAAGAAATGTGCAAACAGAAGCTCTGGGACCTCAAGGAACAAAACAAAATGCTACAGATTAATTAAAGCCCTGTAAAGGTTGCTGGTGCAAACATATTTTATACATCTCAGATCATATGCCAGGTACCAGATGATGCAGCAATAATAAAACATCTATTTATAGATGCCATTTTTTGTTTCTGAACAATGTATGCACTTCCGCATAACCAAGGGTACGCAACATCATCACAAGATTGTCATGCATTTTGTGTTTTTAAGTCATATGAATTAGATAGCCGTCTGATCACAATAAGTTGGTAACAAATTGAAACACAAGGAATTAAGCAGATGCCTCCATGGTATAGGGAAAGTGGGTCCCCCCAAATTCTGAACTGCATAATGTCCTATGGAGATGGGTGCTTTGCTTTCAGGCCCAGTGCAGCGTGAATAGGAAAGGTTTAGTGAAGACTTGTTCCAAGATGATCTATGTACACCTCCTTAGAACAGTTTACTTCATACTGTTCATCTATGATGAATCGCCTCTCATGTGAGTATTTCTGCCAGCTTGATATGTCTTAGGAGTCGTGATGGGACAATACTGATAAGTCACTAACTCCATGCACATGAAAGTATTTTTATTGTGCTGTTTTGACATGCATTTTGCCTTGAAGGAGAGGAAGGCAAACACTCAAAATGCTCTTGAATATAAAGGAATGCCTGTAGGAACCCCTTCTTTTGTGCAAGGCAGCACAGCCCTTAGCATTGGTTATGAGTACCTTTTGTCATCATTCTGCATTCTCTAGGAGACTATCATCCCCATAGGAAGTGGCTACACCACACCATTCAAATACTAGTTAGCATTATCTCTGGTTTTTCATGATCTTAGCTGGTATCTGAAATGTTGCTTTTCTGCTTGATAAGACGGATAAAGAACTTAGTGTTTCACTGAGCCTTCAAGTCCCTCGCTGATCATTTAAAGGTATTGTTTGCAGTCAAGTCACTTTTTCTTTTCATTCATAATCTGTTTTCTCACAGAATTGTATGCCAGACTGGAGAAGCTCCAGAGGAATTTTCTGATGTGGTGACAGTTAATCTGAGCAGAGAGGGAAAATCCAGGGAGCGATACTCTTATGTGGTAGGTAATTTCTAGTTCTTGCCAGAGTCGTTAATCTTGAATTTGTCACTGGAAAAGTTCTGTTGACTTTGCCCTGTATACTCAAGGAAACAGAGTTAGTTAAGGCATTTTTCAGCTATTTACATGTCTTACCTATTAAATGCTAGCCTGTCCCATCCTCCTATATCTCAAAGAGACCCAGACCAATCTACTTCCAAAGTTTTATGTTACCACTTGTAAATTTCAGTGCTTTGATGCTTAGAAAATAAACATGTCCAAGGAACTTCACAGTGAATAGAGGCAAATGCATGTAAATGCTGTTTCCTTTTTACTTATAAGAAACCCTTCCTATCAGGGATGGTTTTTTAATAGAAACACTTACGTCACTCAGATGCATATGATGTAATACATAAAATTAGAGCTCACAAAAATGTAATCTGCCATAAGATCTGTTTTGGTGGTGATGGAGGTTAAAGAGGATGCGGATGCTTTAAAGCTATTGATGGAAGTGGAGGAAATTACATCCCCTGGAAACACCTGCATTGCTTACATACCAAACAGGGAAGCAAATGGAAGAGGGTTTGGCTTCATTTGGAAGTTTCCTTTTATTGATGGATGTAACATTCCTAGCCCTCTGCTTAGATCAGGACGCATTCAGGAGAATGCTAGTGAAGGTACTCCTATTGTCCACAGGAGGGAACACATATTCTTAACCTTGCTTATTGTTCTAGATCACCACTGGTTCTGCAACAATCACAAAACTATGTACATTACTGAGACAGAAGTCCAGGAAGTACAGGCTGAGAGCTTAAGAAGTGATGACTAGCCAAGCATTTCCATTAGCTTTAAGCACATCCTTAAACCTCAGAAGCCCCTACTTCAAACTCTTTACTATAGACAGATAACAGCGAAGTTTCTTCATGGGATCAAATCTTTATAAAAATATCCTTTATTTTCTTAAGTATTCTGCACAATGGAAATATTTGGCTTCATTAGTCATCTTTTGAAGGAAAAGTCTCAGTTGACAAAAGAAATATTCATTAGTGATATGGCCTAAACTGAAAACTTGAGATTCTGCTTTGGGTTCCATCAGTGCAAGGTGACAAAAGGGATCAAACCAGTATAAGTAGAAGATAGCTATGCAGGGCAAAATGTCACATCATTTAGTCCCAATCTATTTAATAGGTAGTAATGGATATAAAAATGTCCCAAAGTAACATCAGAAATAACCCTTGAAAGGGAATGAATAGCAGCTTTGGGATGGCAAATTAAATCAGATGCTGGAGGGGCATCAAAATTTCTTGCCAGAATTGAAGTCTTGATCCAAATTTTCCTCTCTTCCCGCCAGTGGCTGCTTTTCAATTAAAACAGGAAATACAGGAGATCCTGTTCCCTGTGACCATTTTGAACCTTTAAGGGTGCAATCGGATGCAATCAGAAGACCTGATGGCCTTCTGGCCCCTTCCAACTCCTATGATTCCGTATCTACTCAGAAGTAAGCTCCATTGAGTTCTGTGGAGCTTACTTCCAGGTAAGTGGATATGGGATTGCAGCCTTAATATTTCCATGAGGTACTTTACAGTGGCTTTTTAAAAAGAAAGGCAAAGTGCATTTTGAAAGGATTTAAAACATTTTGCTTATCCCAGTACTTTCCTAGAAAAAAGGCCCTTTCAAAGTTTCAGTGTTACCATATATTATACCCTTCAGTGCTGAATGTTCCTATGCAAGATCAAATGCTGTGAAAAGGCAATTGAATATATTTCAAACAGCCCAGAAAAGAAAAAGAAAACCTCTGACATTTAACAGTTTTTCTTCAAATATGCTCCTTCAAAGTTCCAAGAAATCTCATCTCAATTTTATGATCATAAATATCATCATCATATCAAGGTAATTAAAGTCTGCCAATCACATGGTGGTAATATGGCGCAGAATTGGAGGGCTTGACTTGTAAGTTGGCTACCATGTTAGTCTGTGCAGCAAAAATTTATGTCTGTACAGCATATATTCATGTAGACTATAGCTCACTTTACCAGCTGCATGAAATATTATGGAGAGTTTCGGGTTTATACAATACATTGGGTGGAGGGAGAGAGCGACATTTACAAACAGTGAGGTCAGAAGGATAATCACATTATTAACACTGGTAATTTACAGTAAAGTTCTTGCCGATAGCATAAACGTCCTGGTAGCCAATCACAACTAGGAATGGAATTACACATGATGATGAATTCTGATTTGGCAATCTCTTTCCCTAATCTTGCTTTGAGGTTTCTTTGTGCCATAATGGCCACTTTTAGGTCAGCTACAGAGTGCCCGGAGAAGCTGAACTGTTCCTCCACTGGATTTGGATATTGTCCTTGCTGGTGTTAGATTTGCGTCCACTGATTACCTTCTGTACAGACTGGCCTGTTTTCCTTGCCTAGAATGCAGAAGTGCATTGCTGACAAAATATGGCATATATCACTGTCTCAAGTGAACCAGTGCATGACCCCTAATGTTGTGGGTGACATTATTTGCACCTCTAATAGTGTTTCCAGACTAAATAAGGGGACAGAGCTGACACCTGAATTTGTTACGAGTTTGTTCCCCATTTGTGTATTCTTCTTATGTTGTTGCTAATAAGGAGCTGTTTTAGGTTTTCTAAAACGCCTGTCTGTGAGTAGGAGATAGATTTGGCCAGGATGGGCTGTAAACATTGATGACATCCTTGAGTGTTTTAGCTGGAAACGGTAGGTGTGAAGTTGTTTTCTCTGCTCCCCTGTAGTATTGCGGCCTTATAAGTACATTGATGCTCCCAAATCTGTAGAGGTGTTTGTTTGTTAATTTAAGCCCAGTATTAGGACAAAAATAGCAAATGTTACAAGGTTGAAGGGACTTTAAAACAGCAACTAGAAGGATAAATAGAGCATTTGTTTGCTTGTATTTGTATGTTGCCATTCAATACCTAAGCATTCTCAGCAGAACTCAAAATTTCAAATACTAGGAAAATATGAAATGGCATAAAATGATAAAAGAGCAGATGAAGCTCAGCAGTTTAAAAAAATAAAGTTGACATTTGTTAAAAGGTTTTTAAGATCTGGGAAAATAAAAATGGACATGGGTAGAGACCAGTTCTCCCCTGCAGAGGAAGGCAGGACGCGCTCCAACGGAGCAAAGCTCAGGGGGCCAAGGTTTTGTTTGGATGCCAGGAAGCACTTCCTGACAGTCAGGACCCCAAGGGTGTGGAATGGGCTTCCACGGGAGGTCGTTGAGGCCCCATTGGTGTGGGTGTTCAAGGATAGGCTGGACGTCCACATGGTGGGCATGTCGTGAGCGGAGCCGACTGGTGCTGGAGGTCAGACTAGATGGCCTGGGAGGCCCCTTCTGACTCGCTCTGTTTCTATGTTTCTAAGTATTTGGTACCAAAATGACATTAAAATAGGCACAAGTACATCATTAGAGCAAGTCTTTTCCATAGGTTGAATGTCACCTCTCAAGTTACCAACAGCACCTCCACTTCCCAGAACTGAGTTTCACTTTGTTGTCCTTCATCCAGTTCAGTACTGTCCCTAGACAGCTTTGCATCTCTGTAGGCTTCAGATGAAGAAAAGAAGTAGAGATTTACATGTAAGAAGTTTAAAAGTGATCTTACTTTGCAACTTGCAAGTCCTACTTGGAGAGCCGACTTCCAAGAAACTATTACTAGGATTATTGTTTTCATGTGCAAATCAATCATCTTAGTTTCTTCCCAGGGGAATATTGTGGGACCTTTAACTTTTGCAGTGTGTCTATAGTGCTGAATTATGGCATTATTACAGAGTAGGAACATCAGCTTGTGCAAGCTTAGGCAGAAAAAGTTCTACAACTCCCAGCGTGCCCCAGTCAGCAGGGGTATCTGGGTGATTCTGGAAATTGTAGACTCTTTCTCTGAATCAATACACATAACATTTTGCATGAAATTAATAAATGTATTAACTTATTATCTTGCTCTTCCCCTCTTTTATCTTCTTAGCATCCAGTAGTGAAGTTTATATCTCCATCTGATGGCCCTAAAGCAGGAGGCACGAGAGTAACCATAACTGGGAATCACCTCAGTGCAGGGTCTGAGATCCGAGTTTTAGTTAACAGCACGAAAGAATGCACAGGCCTCAGGTAAGTACTGCCTTAGGTTAAACTGTAATTCAGGTGTGATGGTTAGAAACTCTAGTTTCCTAACAGAAAAATAGGTTATGTCTAATGTTTTCTGTGAAGAAATACAAATGTCATGATATTTTTAAAAATGCCAAGTAGGGGAAATGAGTAGAGATCATATGCACCAGTTTCTGCAATGTTTCCAAAACTTGCCAAAAGTTTTTACAAAATATATCAATTTGCTGGGTAGCCATAATATATGCAATTGCTCCAGTGTATTTCTCTTTGACCATAATATTTAGCTATCTTCTCCTAATACAGCAGGAGTCCCATATCTGCTGTCTCAGTTACCATGGTTTCACTTAACCAAGGGTGAGCCCTCCATATTCATGGGGAAGGGGAGGAGACAGGACCCCATGAAAGCAGAAAAACAGTGAATATCTTTAGGGAAAAACCATGAATATTTCTAGGGAACTATGCACTGTGTTTGGGGACATCACATTCAGTACTAGTCAAAGAGACAAACGTGTGCTCTCTCACATGATTTGTCTCTCAATGGGCATGAAGACTCTAGAGATATTTGCAGTTTTTTCCCAGAGATATTTGTGGGGTTTCCGTATTTGTGATTTTCCCACTTTTGCAGGGGTCCTACAGCCTTAACCCCTGTGAATGTAGTGTTTGCTACTATCTGTGGTTTCAGGCATCAGCTGGAGACTTGGAACCTCTCCCCCATATGTCTGGGGATCCTGCTGCAATTGCAAGTTCTACTACAGCAAGTACACTATGAAGGGTACCTACATAAGCATTTTCCCACATTATCTCTAAATTACCAGATACGTTTGTATCTGAAGATTTTTCAAAAGCTCTGACTGCTAAAATAGGAGGACAGTTTTTGGAAAATTGCTATGTTCTGAAGCAATGTCTTACACATCCTGTCCATCAGTCTGAGGACTGTCAATAGAGTGAAAAAGTGTGGGTCAAGTACACACTTGCTCTGTTGGCATAGTAACCGGATCCTGTTGTGGACAGAGCTGTGGTTGCAGGAGGAGTTTCTTGCACCCCTGCCCTGCCACAACTGAACACACCAACATGCAGCTTCTGAAGCAGCAGTCATGTGAGCAGGTAAGGATGAAATCGAACCAAAGGCCCATCTCATCCTGCATATTCTGTTTCCAGTAGTAGCTATTAAGGGATTTCTGAGAAAGAGCATAGATGCAAAAGCCCTCCGGCATTTAGAGGAAAACAGTGACTCCATTTCTCTATCATCGCTCATAGTCACTGACAGATCTATTCTTCATGAATCTTGTGTTACCTTTCAAAGTCATCACCACAACTCATATAATTTAAATTCCATACATTAATCTATGCATTATGAGAAAAAAATCTTTCTGTTTTATGTCTGGAACCTACCATCAGCCCATTTCACTGGGTGATCCTGAGTTCTGGTGTGTGAGATAGAAGAAATGTCTATCTGCTCTGTCTCCGCACCATCCATGATTTTATAACATTTTGTCATTTATATACCTTTTGTCAAGCGAATAGAATGGAGTCTCACTAAAGATAACAGGGATCAGTCATGCATCGTTCTCAGCTGCTTGTGTCTTTTCTTTATAGTCGCACCGACACCACCATCACTTGCACTATGCCAAGGGTGGAATTTACTAATGATGCAGAAGTCTGTGTCCAGTTTGAAAATAAGTCTTGTATAGGCAATAACAGCAAGTTCACATACAGGAAAAATCCAAGTATAACAGATATTAATCCCAAAAAAAGCCAGATCAGGTAAGAGAACCTATTCTTTGCAACTTTCCAGAAATGTTAAGCAGAACAATGAGATTTTATTAGCAGGACTGACCCCTCAAAGACATGCGGCAAAAGAAGATCTAGATTAGGACTGGTCCTGCACTGGAGTGAGGGTTTTAGCCAGCTGGTGAGCCAGACAGAATGCTTGTGTCAGCTAGTATTACTAATGCTAATAATGAGTGGGGAAGCAATCTTTGGCTTTATGTACATCAAAAGATGTAGAAGCTGAGTCCAAAGTCCATGTAAGACTCATGTTATTTTTCCAGCTTTGCCTGCTGATACAGTTTGCAATTTTTTATTCAAAAGAACCTGCAACGCCAACAGATTCATTCTTGAAATGTGTTTCTTTTGATTTCACTTCTTCCTGAAATGCTTCGGGCTCCTGTTGCTTTTAATTTCTCCATGAAATCTCTCCTTGCTTAGTACAGACTTGGAGTATAACAATGTAATGTGAACAAAGAAATCTGAAAAATCGGCAAGTGCACCTAAAGCCTAAGTTGCTCAGGAAGTGTGTACGGCTCCCAAGGCTAAGTACCCTTATCTTGTGTGGTGTTCTTAATGGAAACTGGGCCTTATGCTCACAAACACCAGAAACAGATTACGACATGTGGGAGAAATGTTTGCAAATGAACAGTGGTAACACATTCAGTTTTCATTGCCTGAAGTGGTTGGTTAGTCTTATGACTGTCAGGAAGGACTGAACTGGGTCAAAATGCATAGCGACAGCTATATAGTATAACAGCTTAAGCTTAAATATTATCTTTTTTATGGTGTACCTCATATGTTGTACTGCCACTATAGGACAACCACATTTATACTGCAGAGTTCCACATGAGCACCTAACTCCCTGTTCACACCATAGTGTTGCTTCTCCTTTGGACTGTAGCCTTCTTTATCAGATGGATAATTGAATCTATCAGAATTTTTCCACAATGATAAAATTTCTTCAAGGAAGGCATACACCCCAGACAGCTCTATGAATGTGCATAACAGCAGCATGCTGAAGCTGTAGAGAGTTCTTAAAGGACTCATACAGTCTGGTCTTATAAGAACCCTGTACATTAACACTCCAGTCTTGAGTACCTTTTGGAAGCAAAGATGGATAAATCACTATCTTCTTGGATTCCCTGATGAGCTACCTGATGCTGCAATATAATTAAAGCAAGCAGAACATGAAATGGTTGAAGTAATGAAAGGCCACAGGCAAATTAAAGTCTGGATGTAGTTTTTGGTAACCATTGGAGACAAACCACTCTTTCTCTCTCTCTGCACTGGTGACATGTGCTAGAGTCATCACATTATTTTTTTAAATTGATTTCACATTGATGGTGCCACATTTAGCATTTCTCAGGCAGTTTGTCCTGGGGGCAGCACTGGAGGGGGGACTTACTCTAACCTTTCACTCATTACTAACAAGTATGTGAAAGATCCAGGATACAATCTGAATACTTACTTTTGCTTTGCAGTAGAGGGAATAAAATATATTCAGACTGTGTGTACACTTAAGTTTATTGGTGAAATAGTAATTTGGGGTTTTTTTAGCTTGCTGGTCCCTCAAGTAAATTTGAAGTCATTTGGGCAAGCTAATGAAATATGATTGGGTAGGTATCACCTTCCTTTTGCTTTTTTCCCAGTTATATCTTACCAAGAATGTGCAGGGCAGCAACACTCACATCTCTCTAAAACAAGGACTTTGACCTTTAGACTGGGGCTTTCATTATGTGAGGCAGGCCTTTCCAAGGGGCTGTTGGCAGCTGCTAGGGAAAAACAAGGTTCTCTTTGGCTACTCCTCCCTTTCGGTGCTCAGTTTTGTGTGGGCTCTGCACAGGCCAGGATGCTAAATGCTTATTATTTCAGTCATAGCAGTATATGCATCTAGGCTCCATTCTTCCTTCCGTCCTTCCTTCCGACCATACCTCCAAAAGACTTGCGCCAATGTTCCATGGGATTCTGCATAATTTCAGTTTGATAAGGATAGAACAGATAGGTTATGTGTGTTACCTTAGGAACACACAAGGCTTAGGACATATTAGGTGAATCTTGAATGAGGCTTTTGTGCGCATCGATCTAGAAAAGTATTTTACTTTCAAGTGTCTAAGAAGCTAACTGAAATCTACAGAAATAGATGTATACTATGGTGGAGGATAGGAGAGCCTAGAGGAGTGTTGTCCATGCGATGGGTCGGCATGACTTTGCGAATAACATAATATAACATAACATAACATATAAAGCAAGCACATTGTATTTTGTTTTATTCATACATGTTACAATATGTTTTGTATGTACATATAAAACCATAACATGCACATATGTATACTTTCTGTCACATGTGTGGTACTGGTACTTAGGAACACTGACTGGCCAAGGAATTTGTAGTGTGTGTGTGCACGCACGCATGTATGCACACACATCCATGCATTTAGTGCTGAGTAATATATAGAGTAGTTTTTAATGTGAACACCAAAGTTATTTGGTTATTTTAGAGTTATTTCAAGTTATTTTATACATTACATATATTACACTAAGAAAAAATTGCTGGATTCATATGTCATACCAAACATTTTATCTTCATAGTAGACCACATTGGTACATACTGAAAACATATTCATTTCTCTCACTCCAGTTAAAAAAAAACTTGAAAAGATGACTTTGTCTGAGATCACTGAAAGATACTGCTAGTTACAGTGTTAGCTGGTACAAGAGTAGAGAGGCCACAGGTGGATTTCAGTTGAAGAAAGCACTGTTTTCTATTGCTTCATTTGTATTTGTTGCAAGTGACAGATTCCCCATGTGATCCCTTTTCTGCTTGTTTTTATTTAAAAGTGGAGGCAGAATCATCACGGTGGAAGGATATGGCTTTCTGATGGCTCAGAACGTGTCCATGGTTGTTCACACCGTCGGGAAAGAACCAACGGTGAGTCTTCACCTCCATAGCATGAGAAAGACTACTTTAACGTTAATAGAAGCATAAAGACAGAAGCAATAAAGTAGCGGTCCCCAGCCTTTTTGGCACGAGGGACCAGTTTTGTGGCAGAAATTTTTCCATGAACCAAGGGCAGGGGGGTGGTTGTGGGATGATTCAAGCCCAGTACATTTATTGTGCACTTTATTTATATCATTATTACATTGTAATACATAATGAAGTAATTATACAGCTCACCAATGGGACCCTCCCCGCAACCTGCAGCCCAGCCCTTACCTGCTTCCCTCACCGCTCACATGTGTCCCCGGCTTTTTTGCGCCACTTGCTGCCAGGCTGCGCTGCCACTGCCGCCACCACTCCCTCCTCCTTTCAAGGCCCAAGACCCAAAAGGGCCTAGTGATCATCTGTGTTTGCAGCCGCTCCCCAGCGGTGATGCTGGCTAGCGCTGGGGAGCGGCCGCAAATACAGATGAAGCATCGCTCACTCACCTTCACCTGCTGCTCACCTCCTGCTGTGTGGCCCGGTTCCAGGGACTGGGAACCCCCGGAATAAAGGCCAATGCAGAGGATGTAGGTGCTGCAATATACCTGAAAACGATACGCGTTCAGCAAGTGTGCAAGCAATCCTGTGGTCAGTTATGTTCAAATGTTAATTGAGTGGTGGGAGCTGATTCTGCATGGACCTCAAACATCCCATCTTGGGTAATCACTGAAGAAAGTCAGAGTGGCCAGGATGCTGGGGTTGCTTTCAATGAGTTTTTTAATTTCAATGCATTATGGTGAAAGAGATGCAAAAGATGCCCTGGAAGACTGTCACTTAAACTTTCTAGTCAACAACCGCTTTGAATGCTTTGTAAACCACCCGAGGCTTTTTGCGAATGGGGCGGCATAGAAATGGTCTAAATAAAATAAATAAAATGCTTCAGCCACCAGTCATTATGTTAGCAGTTGCTGATGTTCGCCTAGCCTCTTTTACATACTATAAGGCTAGCGGGATTGGGAGTTGGAGGCACCGCGTGGAGGTGGTTCCGCTCCTATCTCAACGGCCGATTTCAGGAGGTGGTGCTGGGGGACTATGGCTCTGCACCATGGCAATTATGCCATGGAGTTCCGCAGGGGTCCATTTTGTCCCCTTTGCTATTTAACATCTACATGAAACCGCTGGGAGAGGTCATCAGGAGGTGTGGGCTGCGGAATCATCAGTACGCTGATGATACCCAGTTCTACCTCTCGTTTTCCACCAATCCAGCTGAGGCAGTGGCTGTGCTGAACCAGTGCCTGGCCGAGGTAATGGGCTGGATGAGGGCCAATAAACTGAAGCTCAATTCAGACAAGACGGAGGTCCTGTTGGTGGGTGGCTTGGGCCTCGGGATGGGGGACTTGGGCCTTGTCCTAAATGGGGTTGCACTCCCTCTGAGGGACAGGGTTTGCTGCTTAGGAGTGCTCCTCGACCCTGAGCTGTCTCTAGAAGCTCAGGTGACGGTGGTGGCGAGGAGCGCCTTCCTTCAGCCTTGGCTGATACATCAGCTACGTCCCTTCCTGGAGAACATCTGCCTGGCGACAGTGACACACGCATTGGTGACTTCCCGATTAGATTTCTGTAATGCGCTCTATGTGGGGCTACCCTTGAAGACGGTCCGGATACTTCAGTTGGTGCAGAATAGAGCTGCCAGGTTGCTGACGGGGACTGGGTGTTGTTCTCATATAACCCCAGTTCTCTGTCAGCTTCACTGGCTCCCGATTGAAATCCGGGCCCAATTCAAGGTGTTGGTTATGACCTAGAAAGCCCTAAATGGCTTGGGACCTGGATATCTAAAGGAACGCTTACGTCCATATATGCCCTCCTGCCCCTTGAGATCAGCAACAGATGCCCTTCTCCGGGAACTCTCTGTGAATGATATTAGGAGGGTGAGTACCCGGAGGAGGGCTTTCTCTGTGGTGGTGCCCCATCTATGGAATGCGCTCTCCAGAGAGGTCCGCCTGGCACCGTCGTTCTTTGTTTTTCGGCGCCAGGCTAAGACCTTTTTATTTAAAACTTATTTTAATTGTTAAATTATTTGTATTTATAGGATTTTAAATTTTTAGCCAAGATGCACCAGAGGTTTTTGAATAATTTTTTTATTGTTATATTGTTATTTATTTATGTATTTTGTTTCTGTTGGGAGCCGCCCCAAGGCTTCGTTGTGATGGGGGCGGCATAAAATTGTTTTAAATAAATAAATAAATAAGCAGCAGGGCTCAATTTCACTAAAGTGCTTTTTCTCCATATGAAATGTTGATGGAAATATCTGGCCCCGTTTCAACAGATTTGAATATTCAAATTATTGTTGATGTTTGCAACCGTTTATATATTGATCTCATTTGATCTTATCTGTATTTGATGCACTTGCTTTCTCCTGCTTTCAGAACTGTAAGGTTCACTCCAACACTGTGATTACCTGCCCCTCTCCAGCTGCCTCCAACCTCACTGGGAGCAAGCCAGCATCAGTGGACTTCTACATCAATGGGCGTTTGTACACTGATGACAGCCTTTTCCCTCCTGAACACCCTGAGGAGGCTGTGCATATCAGCTTGTTTCACTTGGAGTACTACATGGACCCACAGTTCTTCACAGCCAAGAAGGAGAAGTGGATCAAACATCATCCCGGAGAACCCTTGACACTAGTTATACATGTAAGAGTGTGGCAAATATGAGGTATACTGCCTCTTTATATGTGGGTGTTTTCCATGGGATCAAATTATCTTTTTATTTAGAATTTTTAAATGAACACTAAGGTTCTTTTGTAGACTGAGCTGTTGATGATGAGTAATTAATAGTGAATAATGACTATAAAGGGAATAGCTACAAACCTTTCTACAGTTAAAACTTGCAAAATAAATAAAAATACTGTTTGCATCTTCCTGATAACTAGCCATTGTGAGTTGTCATGTCATCCAAACCCATAGAGTGACTTGCTGACAAGAGTGACAAAGAACCTTCGTTGCTCTTGGTGTTCCTCCCCATGCAAGTGCTAGAGACAGCTCCTTCATAGCACCCAAGTGGCACATTGGAGAGACTGTCACTAGTTGGCTGTTTCTGTTGAAAAAATATTTTGTGCACAGGTATTTTTCTATTTTTAAATTTAGTCAGATTTTCACAACTGCACAGCTGTACAGCTCTGCTGGTCCAAAACTGGAAGCCTTGCATAAGCAATGTCCTGAGGGATACCTGTTCCCAAAGTGCATTGGACATTGACCCAGAGAGGCTCCAGAGGTATTTTCTTGTTGTCCTCCCTCCCCAAAAGCTGACAAAAGGCAACTTGTCAAGTAAAAGCAAAGCCACACACAAAATTTACTTGCAAAATAGGGTAAGCACCTTTCCCCTACTTTCACAGCAAAATTCTCAGTGCTTTGAGGGTCTCCACCTAATAAGGCCCAATGCCCCCAACTTTTCAGCCATTTCTGAAACTAGGACTGGGGGAAGCTGTATCCCCCACCTTCTGGTTAACAGTCACTCCTGATAGCTGTCAAAAATAGGGCTTTCTGTAAAAACAAGAATTTAAGCAAGGCTAGATAGGATAGTTCAGATAGGTAAACATAGAGATTTCATATACCTGGTACTTCTGAGGGGCTTTGTCATGAACTCTGTCCTCCCTTTTTTACCCTTAGGCTCCAGACAGCCTCTTTGCAAAACAAATTTTCTGGCATTTCACAGCTACAGGGCAAAGTAACTCTTAAAGCTTTCTAGTAAGCTGAAAGATAAACCTCTGCTCAGTTTAAAAAAGGCAGCAGCTCCTCCTCCCCTTCTTTGATACCCCCCATTCATTCTAAAACATTCCCACTCTCCTGGTCAGCCTGGGAACCTGTGGGCTGGAAGGTGCTTCCCAGGCCTGGGCCACTGCTGGATCTCTCAACGCTCCCATCCCTGTGGCCTCAAATTCCCCTGCTTCTGCTTCTCCATTAGAGTCCCAGCCCTGCTGGCCCTGGGCCACCTGCCAAGAGTTGCAATCAGCTCCACTCATTACAGGCTTGGCCCTTTGGAACTGCTGTTCTTATTGTTACTTCAGGGATGGCAGTTCATAGTCTCCAGGGAAAACAGGAGGGTAAAAAGCCATGAAAACTAGCTTGCGATTGCTGTGGGGAGAGGAGACAAGGCTGTTTCAACCACCAAGTCCCCTGGGAAATAAGACTGGAAGGCACTGTGGGGGAGAACAACCCCGCAGTGAGCCCTGTTTATCTGTTGGGCACACTGGAGCTTCATCACAAAACCACCACCCTACCATGGCTTGTTGGCAGGTAGATTGGCATGACATGTGAGCCCACCTAGGGAGTGAAGGAACATTCTGTGCCTTTCCTATAAAAGTGCCTTTGAGAAATTCAGAAAGGCAAGGACATAGTAGGAAATAGACAAAAGAACACTTGGAGGGAGGAATGGAGCTTGAAATACATTCTTACTCAGAAAAAGGCTGAATCATTCTGACAGCTCCTGTTAAATAAACAAGGAAATCTAGACAATATAGAATTGAGTGGTTTGGCTACGGAACAATGCTAGTTGAAGACCTTTATGCACTTCAGACACATTATCCAAAGCATTTATCAGGCAATTTAAGCACAATCTGCCCACTTTCTCACAAGTTTTTTTTTACAGGTTTAGGTTATTTGTAATCAGATATGATCTGATGTGCAAATTCAGCGTTCTCAAACTTTTACAGTCTTCTTGTGCTGATGTTTTCCATTCTAGGAATTGGGAAAAAACTGGAAAACACTGCCTGTGTTTCTCTGCATCTCCATCATATCCAGAAAAGAAGAACAGGGAATAGAAGAGGGTGGTGCATTTCCTGTTGTGCCTTAGAAGAGTGGGAATGCTAATGAATAGCTTTGAAGTGAATGCAGTTATTCGAGAAATAATGCAACTTCAAGTTTAGTGGGCCTTTCAAGAAGTGGCCACTGTGAGTTAACCAGCATTGATTTGCTGATGCAATCACTTTGCTCCTGTTTTGTTTTTCATAATTAGAAAGAACCTGACAATCTTGGCCTGGAAAGCAATGAGTATGAAGTCAAAATTGGCCTAATTTCCTGTGAGATCCAAATTGTTTCTGACAAAGTCATTCACTGCTCAGTCAATGAATCTTTGAGCACCTCAGAAAGACAGCTTCCTGTCACAGTAAGTAGTAGAAGCTTGAAATCATTTGATCTGCCTTGTAACCCTCATACATTCTGGTAATACCATGGAATTTAGCTTCTTCTACAGTCTCCTGGAATGCAAACAGGAATATAATATTTTTCATAATATGGCATGAATGTTTATAACATTGTAATTCTGTTAGCCTTTAAAGTACTACAAGATTCTTTGTTATTATCATTAAAGGTATGGCCTGGTTCACATGATCACCACAGCTGAAACAAGCCATGATTGCCTACTGCATGCTGGGTGTTCTTTGCATAATTACCTGCCTATGTCTGAACCTATGTGGTGAGAGGAGGAAACAAATAACCTGAGGCTGACCATGTGTTGCCACTGAATTTTGGATTATGACTGTGTGCAAACACTGCACAGTTGTTTAACTCTGGGTTAAAGAAGCCATAGGTTCTCTTCCTGTGTTGTTTGTGGTTAACAACTGATACTAAAAGCATAGTGCAGGGTTTGCATCTAAATATTACCCTTGATTCAGCAACTACCACCACCACCCCACACAGTTCAATAACAACCTGTACTCCGAATGGTTGTTATGTATACACTGGCCAATGTCACCTGTATGGGTTAGAGTGCACTTTTTGCTGTGAGAGGAGCAATTAACTTATATGAGCTACTGTTGAAGGTTTCTTAGAAACTTCATTTAATTCAAAATATAGCTGAGGTTTGGGACCAAATGAATGGAACACAACTTGCCAGTCATTAAATATCACAATTCAAAGTGCTGTTGCTTCTTAAAGTCCTGGAGGATTTGGTGCTCTTCTGTCTTCTTGCTCACCCATAAACATTTCTTCAGCAGGTGTTTTCCTCCATGTTCTCCAACCTTCTGAGATTATCTGGCTGGTAAAAAGTCTTTCTTACTTATGGCACTCCATATCTGAAACTTTCTTTTGCAGGAGACTCACAAGGCATCACATTTAATTTCCTTCTCGTACCAGGCAAAGGGAGTGGGTAGAGTCCAATTAACTCCTTCTACCACTGGTGAAATCCAACATCATACAAGCAGACTTCAAGTTGTGCAACTGAACTTGTATCTCCTCTCCATCCCTAAGGACCCCTAGCACTCCCCAAAGCCACTCTAAAATTTTGGCAAACCCGCTAAAGCAGGCAGGGGGCGCTGGGGGCTATAGCGGGGAGAATAGGTCCCACCGATTCACTTGCACTGGCCTGGATTGCCCTTCCTTATTTGCACATGCTTCCCTGCATGCCGTCCAGCTGGCGTTATGTGGCTGACAATGTACTAATATTGCTAGTTTTTATTGTGTTCGTTTTGGGGTTTCTGCCATTTCTTTATTGATTTTATTGATATCCCATCTTTCTACAAAAGGATAGAACTCAAAAAAAGCCAAAAAAGCCCAGTATTCTTATTTTAAAATGTTATGTTTTCATTCTTAATTATTATAATTTACTATTTTTGTTACTCTGTATATTGTCGCATTTTTCCACTGAAGGGCATTTTATAAAGTGATAAATATGGAAAAATGTAACTTGAGCTGTAGTTGACAACGCAACTCACAGAATCACAGGATGGGGGGGGGTGTTAAGAACACTATCCTGATCAGATAATTGCTTCTTGAAAGACTCTTGCGTAGAAGGGCACACAACTTCTTTTGTCAACATGTTCCACTGTCATACTGTTCTCACAATCAAGAAGTTCTTCCTTGTTTCTAGCCTGCACCTGGTGCACTGTAGTTTAAGCTTATTATTCCATGTCCTACAACCTTGGATGAGTTAGAAGAGGTCTTTTCCTTCTTTGTGACAGCCTTTGAGGTACCTGTAGAGTGCTATCATCATGGTGGTTTCAACTGCGCTACAAAATTGTCCTCTTTTCCCCATAAGAGTCAACAGCAATAACAGCAACAGCTGTGTTGGAGCAACCGAAGGAGTTGACCCAGGAACGCCAGTGGGCCTTCCCTATACCATGCGAACTTGTTAGCTTAGGAAAAGGGCATGTTTACTCCCTTCTGAATGGTGACTCAGACTGAAACCCATTTACTTTATCTCATGTTCTGTTTCCTCACCAACATAATGCTAAAATATGGCAGAATCTTGGCAAGAAGCAAAGAGAATGAAGAAAGGCAGGGATTGCCCTGCAGGCCATGAGTAACTGAAACCCATTGATGATAGGCTGGTAGGACCATGGCCAATTAAGAAGTAGAATGCTCGTCTGAGGATAAATTAAATAAAAATAAAATTGAGTATGGGATTTGGTGTTTTCCCAAGTGGCAGTAACACAGGGTGGAATTGCAGGTCCTATCTTATCATTTATTTTTCCCTTAAAAATGCTTTGTCTTCACTCTTGTAAGACCAGAAGGGTAATTCTCAGTACTTTATTGTGAACTGGCATTTTTGCTGCTGCGCTCAGCACAGGAACTGAGCACTAAGTTTTATATTTTATTTTGTAATTATATTTTATATTGTAAGCCGTCCTGAGGCTTTTTTGCGAATAGGATAGCATACAAATATTTTAAATAAATAAATAAGTGGACACAGGGAATTGCATTATAATCAAGAGATGTGTACCGAAGGGGGGCAGCGCCATGAGGTTTTAATCAGCCCTACAGAGGCTGCTTTCTGAGGTAACTTTAGATTCATCATTAGGAACTGTGTCAGATTAATCTATTTAATAACCAGTGCCCCCACTCCAGTGTTCATTGGGATCACAGTATGTAAGAGAAGTTTTGTTCCCCTCCACAGGCCTAATTAAAATCCTAGCAACCCATTGCCCCTATACGGCAGTGAAGTTTTTTAAAAGCTCCCACCAGTGCCAGTGAGAGTATATTTTCTAAGCCTGATAGCTGTGAGGCAGGGAAGAGAAATTTACATTGAGATTATGGTTTTGGAGGGAAGGGTTAAGCTTCTCTTCCCAATTTACTATGGTCCCAATGAAAATACAGGGGTGAGAGGGGGAGCCTGTTATTAATACATTCAAGATATCTGGCAAAGATCTTCAGCATGATGATTTGCATTTGTTATTTCACAAGACTTTATTATTGTTGTGGATATTTTTTCTCTGACTGTGTCACTAATTATACTCCTTTCTCTGTAGTTTCTTTTACTTTCTGTGTAGCTCTTGGCTTCCCAGGATTGAGTTTAAAGCTGTTCGTGCTTTGAGAAATGGGGAGACATTGGGCCTGTTCACACAATCACAAAGGGAGAAATAGGTTGTGGTGGCTTATTTCCCCTGCTGCACATGCCAAGGTGATTTGCATAATTGCCTTCTCCAGCACAGCTTGCCATGTTGTTTGAACTGAGCAAGAGTGGCTTGTTGCTAAGTTAACAAGCCAAGCAGAACTCTAAAACAGCCCACAGATTCTGGGTGTCTTGTTAACCACAGCAGCAAGCCACTGTATCTGGTTTATTTCCTCCTCTGTGATCCTGTGAACCTGTTTATGCTCTCCAAGACCTGACAACCTATAGCTTTCTTCCTTTTCCTGTACACAAATCCCAGCAATCCCCTTTTCCAGTAAATGAGTTAATTTCAGTTTGGCTGCAATACATGACTGTCAATGAGAGAGAAAGAGCCTATTGGGACTTGAGAGGCCTGTGGCCAAATGGGATGGAAACTTCTCCAAACTGGAGAAATGAATGTTTTTAGTAGACAGCTGAGAGGAGGGTGTTGTTTTGCTGTTTAGGTTTTGAGCATCAGTTATCAGGCAGCATCTAAATTAAATAAATTATACATACCGGCAGAAATGTATAGCACTTACAGTTGCTGATCCATTGATAAAGAAAACCATAAAATGAGAAAATTCCATTGTGAAAGAGAACTTTTAAAGTACAAAAGGCTACTTTTTCTTTTAAAAAATGGATTTGTGATCTCACTTCAAAGACTGCATGTCAAATGTTATATCTAATTCCATGAAAATTGCCCTTTTCTGAAAAGTTACATTTATGCCCCTTTACTACCCTGTCAAACTGCAAGCTGGATGTACCAGACAAGGTACATATTGCCACCTTCTTGCTAAACCTGGCTGATTTATCAAGTATTTGGCAGTTCACAATATATGGCTGGCATATTATTCAGGGAATGCAAGTTTTGGAAAATGTATTTCTTATCCAAAATGGCATGTGTTATCTATACATTTGCTAGCCTGTGAAAGGTGTTTGCTTGCAGCATCCACAAAACCCAGCTAAGCAAAAAAGCATGCTTCTAGATAGAATACTGTCCTGGCACTGAGGCTAAAAGTGAATTTCATCTCTTCACTCCAGAACATTACCACCACAATGGTTCTCTTCTATTATAAATACATTAAATAATGTCATGTCCCTTATAGGTTCCCTTCACCAGCTTCCTTCTTAACCAATATAAGCTCCTTACCACTATCGCTCATCCTATCATTTTCTTTCACCTACCAACATGTCCTCGTTACTTAATCTTCAGTGCCCTAGCATTGCCACTTTTAGTCACCCAACAGTCTGCTCATCTGCTTTTTTGTTTATACTGTTCCAAGCAATTCCTTTCCTCACTGTTACACTCTGCAAAAACAGAGAAAAATAACCATTATCCAGAGGAGCAGCAATGTTTGCAGAACCCAAGCACACCATCAGAGCAGTAGATTTTCTAGCTCTTTCAAAATGATCCTGAAGGACTAGTGGAAATCACCTCTTCAAAGTAAAAAAGATGCTCATCTTGCCCCCAGACCTTACAGATCTCCACATAACATTATGGCATAACTAGAAGCATCTCTGCTAGGTGTTCAAGTAGCAGCACAGGTACTCAAAGAAGAGGAAGCACCTCTCAGAGATCAGGGTAAGAGCAAGCCTGGTGCTACATTAAAGAAAACCCATCGAGCATTATCATTACAGTCCTCAGTCTTTTCCTCCTGTTTCAGCAGGACTTGCTTTCTGTGGGTAGAAGACATAAATAACAAAGAATTGAATTGGACTTCCACATGTAGGAGCCTAGTAAAGCTCCCTAAGTCCTTTCCCCTTTTAGCTTGTGCTGTACATGATGCCCATCAGTTTACTGTCCAGTACAGTGTATCTGCAGTAGACCAGCACTCCTGCTGCCTAAAGCATTGAAATATGGATTCTGCCTCCAGAGCAAATTTAGCTTTTGCTCCCTTCACAGGGACACTTTTGTTCATCGAGAGAGTGCATGCCTTAAAAAGAATTGTTCCAGAAACCAAAGGGGGGGAAACAGTTCATACCTTCCTTATTTATTTATTTATTTATTTATTTATTTATTTATTTATTTAAAATATTTCTATGCTGCCCCCATCGCAACAAAGCCTCGGGGTGGCTCACAAAAAATACATAAAAACATACATAAATAAAAATAATATAACAATTTAAAAGAAAAAAATATTTTAAAAACCCCGGTGCATTCTCGGCTAATTTTAAAATCCTAATTAATTCAATAATTTAGCAATTAAAATAAGTTTTAAATAAAAAAGGTCTTAGCCTGGCGCCGAAAAACAAATAACGACGGCGCCAGGCGGACCTCTCTGGGGAGCGCATTCCATAGATGGGGTGCCACCACAGAGAAAGCCCTCCTCCGGGTACTCACCCTCCTAATATCATTCACAGAGGGTTCCCAGAGAAGAGCATCCGTTGCTGATCTCAAGGGGCGGGAGGGCATATATGGGCGCAAGCGTTCCTGTAGATATCCAGGTCCCAAGCCGTTTAGGGCTTTATAGGTCATAACCAACACCTTGAATTGGGCCCGGACTTCAATCGGGAGCCAGTGGAGCTGCCGGAGAACTGGGGTTATATGAGAACAACGCCCAGTCCCCATCAGCAACCTGGCAGCTCTATTCTGCACCAATTGAAGCATCCGGACCATCATCCAGAAGAGAAGACCCCACCTCCCTGCAAAAACCCTTCATTTAACTTCCTTTTGCTCTTGCAGGAATCCTAAGCAATCAGACTTTTTCAGTCCACAGGCATATATTTCTTAGCCCACAAGCTACAGATTCCAAAAAGCAGTCTGACTCACATCATACTTCTACCAGAACACCACCACCTCCTGCAGCTATTCTGCAAAACCAACTCCTTCATAGTTTTCTAATCCAGAATGACAATTCTGATGCCAGGAGTCTGTTTGTGGCAGGGAACCTCCAGCATTTAACAGACCATTGGCTTTTACAGACCTTTAGCAATGTCTATAACATAGACTACTGGGTAAGGGGGAACCTTCCTAGGTTCATTTCTTCTCCAGCATCACAGGGCATTACCAAGAGACACCTTGTAACCAAAGCTATGCAACATCTGTTACAAATAGGAGCAGTAGAAATAAAATCAAAGGCATGTACTTCATTCTCTCCATTGTGCCAAAACTGAATGGATGGTGGAGATATATACTGTACCTCAAACACCTCAACACATGTGCCAGGTACTGATAAACATAGTTGATCATCAGGTAAGCCCTTCACAAAACAGAGTTCCTGGTATTAGTTGATCTGATAGAGCCGTATCTCCATATCCCAATAACACCACATCACAGAAGTTTTCTTAGCATTTTGTATGAAAACAACCATTTCCAAAACAAAGCAATTCCAATGACCATTTAGTGAGCTCATTTCCTAGGGTTTTCATTATGATCCAGGTATCTATGCCAGGACATCTGCTCAAATCAGTATATCTCAACTCTTGACCTGCTGCTAGTTCTGATAGCTCCTTTCTGGCCCTTTGGACTGTGCATCGTGGAAATCCTAATGTTAGCTCAAAAGGACTGTGATTTCTTCCCCAGAAGTCAGACCTCCTGTGGCCAGGTCCCTTTTTCTACCCAGATGCACCCAGCTGGCTGTATGGCTACTAAATGGGCAATCTGAACTGTCATAGGCTACCCAAATTTATTTGTTTATTTAATTTCTGTACCACGCAACTGCCAACAGGGTGATTCACAGCAGCATATTTAAAAACAATATAAAATATAACAGTTGAAACATATTAAAACATCATAAGCATTAGCAATACAAAATTTAAAATCAGATTCAGTAGTAAACACCCTAATGGCACCCAGTAGGGAGTCTACAACCTGGAAAGCATCTTCCAGATAGTGCAGGAGAATGTTAATGTTGAAACAGCTGGCATAAAGGAGCTCCTCACTTTTCCACAAGAAGGAACTGACATGGGTCTTAAATTAGGTATATTACACAGATGAACGTATTGTCAGTTCTCTCCAGAAAAAGGCCAAGACAACCACCATGACCCTTAGATTCTCCTCATAGGACTTAGCTTTACCTGTGGCCTCTTAGCACTACCCAAACCCCCTTTAAGCTGCTTAGAACAATATTGTTAAGGATCCCATCCTAAAAGATCCTAGTTTTGGTCACTATTTCATCTGCATGAAGAATATCTGAACCCTTGGCCCTCTCCATTAGGAAAGGGTTCATCAGCTTTCATGGGACATGATCATTCTCAGAATTTACCAGACTTCCATGCCTAAGCTGACCTCCTTGTTCCACCAGAGCTGGGTCTACCACCTTTCTCTCCTAATATTTCTCATGTCCAAGAGAAGGACTGGCACAGGGTGAACAGTATGGAGAGTGGTTGAAACTTATCAGAAATTCACACAATCTTCCAGACCTTCAGATTCACTGTTTATATCCTTCCGTGTAGACTCCCCTTTTAGATGACTAAATGCATGCATTTCCGCAGAATATGACGCTTGCACTCCTCAAATGTTTAAGAGTCAGAACACACTCATCCAAGTCAGTAGCCATTTCAGCAGCCATAACCACTAATTCATACTTAACAGAAATTTGCAAGGCTGCAACTTGAGCAAATCCAAATACGTTCACATGACATGGTGAAATAGACACACATGCCTGTGGAAGGAGAGTTCTCCAACATATACCATAATTTTTTAGTTTAAATTATACTCCCATCCTAGCATAAATATTGCATTGTGGGATATTTTCTTCATACAACCCTGGAGAACAGATATTAATACTTACCAAGAAAGCTTCTACTAGTTCGGTGTGTGGGAGGAATCACAACTACCTCTCACAGTTTCTACTGTGCTTCTACCTTCTAATACCATCTGGAGGGAGGATTTTTAGCAGGAAAATGGGACAGAAAAAAGAGTTTGCCTGCTTCTTATGTGCTGCAGTTCTGATCTGGATCAGAATTCTTGCTACTTACTCTCAAAAGATCAAGCTTTAAAAAATATGCTTAACTTAAAGTAGCATGTTGTTTTACCCTTCATCTTCATGTGTAACTAAGGAAGTGCATGCAATTACACTTAAATTAATTTTTCTTTTATTATCCTTGCCTTTCCCATTCCTCTCTTTCCTTTTATTGCCTTTCTCAACCCCATATCCAACCCATAAAAATTTATAGTGTAAGCTTCTTAGGACAAGTATCTTTGTATTTTGCATATATTATATGCTCATATATGTTAATGAAACTAATAATAATATTATATAGCAGGAAGAGTGGCTCAAAAAGTTTTAATCTCAGTACAGATTGTAGAAGGAATAGTCTAGAATCCTTAAATACAGCATCTGGGCTTATTACGCTTTGCATGGAAAATTGAAATTCTGCATTGTTTTCTTAGACAAGGCATGTGAAAACATCAAGATACTGCTTTTCTTGGTTTACATATTCTCACTATCATAATATCTTATAGTATTTTAGAATGCTCTGCCAAGACCTGTAAAGTGGTCAATATGTTACATTTTCTTATTTAATTCATAGAAAGAAACTTGATTTCATTTGAAGTTAAGGTTACTGTTCATATTTTGGCCCTTTTTCCTGTCCCAAATCAAATGTCTGAAAAACTAGTACATGCTACTTCATTTGTAAAGAAAGTTTAAAGCTACTTTTTAAAGGTGAAAAAGTTTAAGTTCAGACAAAAAAGTACTATAATTCCCAGCATGCCCCAGCTAGCCATTCTGGCTGGGCCATACTGGGTTTTGCAGGATTTTTTCTTTTTTGGTCTAAGTGTACATAAAATTGCTGCTTAATAAAGTTTTCACTTGCCAAAATAAAGCAAGGTTATCATGTCACTAAACAATATTTTGAAGTACATGGAAAATATCAATTGATTTTTGACACCATTTCTAGAGGAAATGAATCCCATCCAGGAAACTCTCTTATGAAAGTTTCTATTATTTCCCAGAGCTAAATTATATCTATAAACACTGGGCATTGCAGCTTGAAAAGTGATGGGAAGTTTTCTGTCTTCACATAGCACAAGGGAATAAGTTGAGTGACACTTGTTGCTGTAGGAATGGCTTAACTTTAGGTATCCTTTCCCTTCTCTTTCGTTTGCCATATAAACATAATTTTTAGCAGAATTCCTGACAACTTCTAGCAATCCCTGCCAAGATTATGCAGTTGCCTATGCACAGAGCCCTAGAGTGAAGCTACAGCTTATTTGCAGGATTCACAATAAACTATGGAGTTTTTTTATTCTACTTAAACTCCTTTCCACCCGGGATTCCCTAGATGGCCATGCACTCTTCCTGTAGCTCTCTTCCCCAACCACAAATCATTTAGTGGCTTCCTAGCTTTTGTCGTGCAGCTTTTCACGCATTCCGAAAGGTTGAAATGCCTCATCTGGGACTTGGTTATTGGCAGTAATAACCTTAAACTACATTATACTGGCATTTTTTGGTCCCGCCCCTTTTGCCTTTGGCTTGCTCTCCAGTGGGGCACTTGAGAGAGTCTTCGAAAAGAAATTTAGTCCTTGGGCTTCAAGAGGTTCACTCGTGCCCTGTGTGTTAGGAATGAATGGGGCAAATATTCTTGGTCCACTTTCCATGACCAGGGTGGCACCAACTCTTCTGTTGAGGATGGTGAGGCCTGGGAAATGAGTTCTGTGGTCACAGAAATGGCAGGGGATGGTGAGGCGTCTCAAGGCTGCCATCTCCAGGTGTTCAGGCAGACCCTCAGAATCAACAGAAGTTGGAAGTGCCAGGAGGGGACATGAGAGAGAAGCCAGAAGAGCCTGGTCCAATCCTTCACCCCATGAAGTGGCATCAGGGGGGCTAGCCAACTCATGGGCCTGTGTGCAGCTTGCCCAAGTCCAGAGGGGACACCCAGAGGGGCAGGGGCCAGAGTTACTGAAAATGGGGGTACTTTGCATTCAAATTTGCATTCAACATACAGTTTTGTGCATGCTCAGATACTCTTCATATGCTGGCTATTAGCTTGCTGGATGTACATTTGAAATAAATGTTTTTACTAAAGAACTGTCTGTTATGTGAAAGGGAGAAGAAGGGAACCTAACTCCCAATACTGAGAGTTTGTACCCACCTTTACCAGTTATTGTAATGTGTAGAGTGCTCTTCAGCCCAAATCACATATGAAGTTGTATGAAATTATATTAGAACCACAGCACATTTGTTTATTTGTTATCTTTATATAGCACTCCACATTGCAGTATAGAGCTTGCAAAGCAGTGAACAGTAAAAGATAAAATTTTATGTATTTAAGTATTGTATTTCCATCAAATATTGGTCTGTTTTTCAATGCAGTTGATAAAATAACAATAAACATTCACCTTCATTGTTGGAGAAAATATATCAAAATATGAAGCTCCTAGAGGTTTGTCTGTATTGGCTTAGTCCAGCTTTCCTCAACCTGAAGCCCTCCAGATGTGTGGGAATATAACGCCCAACATCTCCCAGCCAGAAAGGGATGCTTGGAGTTGTCCCACACATCTGGAGTTTACCAAGTTGGGAAAGTCTATCTTAGTCTCTCTAGAACACACATTTTATTATAATTCAGACATTCCTCTTCAGGCATGTGCATGACTTATAAAAGTGCATAACGGACAGAAAGGACCTTGCAGATTTTGCATTGATTCTCTTGCTGAGCAAGGCTATAAACTCTAGCATTGCAGGCCTGAGTCTCAGTTGTCAGGACTGGCTCCCTCAAAACACCTGCAACCAAATTCATGTTGAAGAAACAGTGAACTGCAGGAATACCCAAGCACAGGCATCCCACTCCCCCATGAGAGTCCAAGGATCAGCGTTCTTAGTGAGCCTAAGTTCAAATACACTCCAATAATCCAAACAAGAACCAAAATCAGGGTCTTAAAGTCCAGCAGTGTATTCCAAGACAGTGAGTGGCTAAAGGCAAAGGAGTTCAAGGCATGCATTAAGTCAGGAGTATTCCAAACAAGGGATCATGTGGTGCCAGCAAAATTGTACCCACAGTCATCTTTCATCTCTTCACCCACTCACTTGTCAGTCCAGCCCTACAGCAACACTTAGCCTGAACTCCATCTTACTAGGTGTCATCCTCTTGCCTTTTCAGCCATTGATGTTGCCTAGGAGACTTGAACATGTCTTTTCCTCTGCCTTTTGGCTATTCAGCTAAGAATGTTCCTCAGGCAACTGTGATTCAAGCACATTTTCCCAGCTAACTTTGGCTGTAGTTGAGGAGGAACTGCTGCCCCCTCCCTGCAGGACGGATTCCCAGTACCCCAGCATTCTGTAGCTGTCTCCAAACCAAATTCTTCCCCTGAGAACAAGAGCTTAGGAGAAAGTGTGACATCAATACTGTAGACCAGCAGCTCTGGCAAATGTTCCATTTTCTACATGTGTATGTAAGGAGTTTTTGCACAGACATTCTGATAACTACCAACAGGCATGGCAGTGTTAATCAAAATACATCCTCCCATTCCAGTACAGCATTGTGAATCATTTAGCACTGCAGAGCCAGAAATGATATAATATGTTAAGTTCATTTGTCTGTTCAGAGGATTTCTCCCTTGTAACCTGATTTTTATTGCTCCTAGTTTCTCATTAAATAATTTAGTAATGGCCCATTCCTGTTCTTTCTTAGATTCAAGTTGGGAAGTACAATGAAACTATTGCTATGTTGCACCTTGGAGGAAGTGAGACGGCAATCACAGTTTCCATAGTCATCTGCAGTATCTTGCTTCTGCTGTCTGTCGTGGGTAAGGGGCAATGCCTGACTGATGAGTTTGTCACACCAAACACCTTCAAAACACTGAAATTTCAAACGTTTTTAACAGAATTTTATTTTGCATTAGAGTCAAGTCTAGAGTTTAAAAATAAATACTTCAGGTTTTGGATTTGTTAAAAAATTGGAGCCAAATCCAAGATTGCTGTCCCAGATACCCAGCGGGGGAAAGCAGGTATTTTGGTGTTCTAGGAAAAGCAATACACTTTCTAAAACCCTGCTTCATGCAGCTTTTAAACCATGGAGTGCTTTTTATCCCACTCAGTTTTATTCTTCATCTTCCTGTGTTACTTCCTGTCTAGCACTGAATCACACATACACAGACATGCAAATGCACTTTAGTGAGTCTCACCCATTCATTCCACTATCAAATGACCCACAAACTATTTCTGCCTGCATTTGACCACTCTAGCTGCCATTCAAAAGAAAGCACAGGCAGTTCCAAACTAACTAATTAATAAATAAATACAGAGGAAAGGTGTTTCACATTGGTGACTATGCAGTTTGCTTAGTTGCCCTTTGTAATGAATGTTTGATAAAGAGTCCACACATATACATACCTCCATTTAATGCAAATACTTGTGTCTTTCCTAAAAACACAACCAAACTTTCCTAATCCCCAGAAGCCTTCCTTGAAGCAGGACTCAAAGACTAGCCCACAGTTCTAGCTCTGTCAATTGTGTTTCTTTCTAATTATCTCATGTTTGTTAAGCAGCTGGGGTGGAGTTATACAATGCATTCCTTTTCTAAACCAATCATTTTAAAAGCCAATGCTATTTTAATGGAAAATGAATCCGTATCATTTTAGCTTGTGTCCTTTTTTGCAGCTCTGTTTGTATTCTGCACCAAAAGCCGCCGAGCAGAACGTTACTGGCAAAAAACTCTGCTACAGATGGAAGAGATGGAGTCCCAGATCCGGGAAGAAATCCGCAAAGGTAGGTATCTGTACTTCAGAATAGTGAAGGAGTCTGTGTAAATATCTTCTAGAACACACTGAAGGAAGTTGCAATTCTGAGATGCCCTTGGAATTAATGTTGCTGAGAGTAACTATCCACAAAAATAAACATGTCATAAACATGTGACCCAGATCAGCTTTCTTGGGGATTGCAAAATGACGTTATTACTATTGATAAAAGGGAAGCTGAAGCTTTGTCTTATGACTGAAATTTTCATTTAGTTTCCTGAATTTTGGGTACTTGCAAACAAACAGCCTAACTGAATGGCCATGCAACACTCTAATAAATGAAGGTCAGATGATTTAGCTGAAACTTGCTTCATAGGTCAGGGGAAATTGCAAGCTTCCAGTTTCCTGTAAATTATAAACTGATGAGCAGGCCATGAAAAGTGTATTGATATCTATGGCCGCTTTTCTATATAATCTTACTAAAGCCATCATGATAACTAGTACATTGTCTCATGCTTTTGGTTCCGTTTTTGGTCATGAAAATTCCTGTAAGGCCTTGATGTTTCACTAGAATCCACTGAAAAGAAGTGCATAAGACATTACTGCATGCAGAAGCAACAGGAAAAAGAAGTAGCCTAGAACTTTCTTAGCCTGTGAACATTCACAGAATCCTCTGTCCTATGTGGCCTATGATACCTACCTTTGTTCTAGTGAAATTTTGGGTGCATTTCGTGCATTACATGAGAGCACCTCTGTTCTAATTGTAGTTTCTTTGGATCAGGTTTTGCTGAACTTCAGACAGATATGACAGACCTGACCAAGGAGTTAAATCGCAGCCAAGGAATCCCATTCTTGGATTACAAGTACTTTGTGACCCGAACCTTCTTCCCCAAAGTAAGGCAACATGTCATACTACAGATTCTGAACAATGCATGCGGTTTCAACTGTACATGGCTGGCTCTTTCTTTCATTTGTCCTTTTTGCCCAATATTTACACTGCAGTTTAATACTAGTATCCTGTAATTGTCATGCTAGATATTAAACAAATATCTGAAAGCCATATCCTGTCACCTTTGATTCTTCTATAGTAACTGGAGAGCAAGTTTTCATTGCTGGAGATGGCATTGAAGAGACATTCCCAGTCTAAACCAGTGTGAACTATTATTCCAGCATGTTGTCATGTAGTATCAAGTGTTTTTTCTTAGGTGTTTAACAAGCAATGATTTTCCCCAGTTATGGATAATTTTTTAAATGTGCTACACCAATGAGAGATACATACATCTTCAGTTCCCCAGTGAGAATGGTGGATATCACACAGGAGTTAGCCTTGAGAATTACTACAGAGCTCAACATCATATTCAAACTACATCTAAGTCGAATAGCATCGGAACAATGCTATAGTTTATTCAATACAAGCTTATCAACCTTCGGCTCCTTATATCCCAAAGACATAAATATAACCTAATGGAGCTGCTCCAGTTTGTGTCTGCATCCCATCATTAATGTCACACCGAATGCAGTGCTTCCTTTTTCTTGTTATCAACTGCCCATTATATAATATCAGCTGGTTTAATTATAGTATTGCTTACTTGAAGCAGATGTGCTGCTTTGATAGTGGTAAAGAAATGTTTTGTTTCTTGTTTTTTTCTTTGCAAGATATCCTCTCAACTTCTCTTTTTGTCAAGCAGTTTGTCCAGATAAGATGCTAGACATTTATGGGTATCAGTAAAGCTATCAGCTGTCTACACATGCACTAAAACTGGTACATAGCACAAAAATAAAAATTGATGTTCTGAGAATCTTAACTTTTATTTTTATAAAGCTAATTTGTACCTCTTCTACTTGTGGAAAAACATGGGAATGTATGAGTAGTACCTAGTAAATGATAAAAAAGGAAACAAAAAGCAAACTGGGACTGGACATTGTTTCTGATAGTCTTCAACATACTGCTGGCTCCTTGTCTTTTTCAAGTGACGACTGCTTCTTATCCCTAACTTTTCTTGTTCCTATTATCCTCCTGCTCCCATCATTCCCCCTCTTCCCCCTCTTCATACATTTCCACCCTATTCCTTGCCTCACGATTTTAGAGAACCCACTGTTTAGAAGCAGAATAAATCAAAGCAAATAAAGAAAATAGACACAAATTCTTTTTTCAGAACTACATTCTGGGTGCAAAATTGAATTTTCATGTTGATTACACAAAGCCTTGGGCAACTCTAAGAGAATGAAACGGTTTTATCCTTTTTGCTTGGAGGACACAAATGCTCAAGTATGCAACAAACGCTGATCATGGCTTAGACCTCAATAATTCCTTCTTTGCTGAAGAGTCATGAATGTCAGATTAGCTAGTTCATAACCTTAGCACTGTGAATGCCTTGTTTCTCTCCAAACATACGCCTCCCCCAAAATTCTTCTATTTGTTCATTCAGATGCCTCTTGCCAAACATACCAATGCCTCCATAAAACATACCAACTTATTTCTTACTTATGAGTAGCCTCAAGTCATCATGACTCTCTCTTTGCCACTTTTAACAATGTTACTCTGTTGACATGGGACTTGGAAAAGACACAAAGAATTACAATCATTCCTCTTTTCATCAAAAAACCAAAACATGCTTTGGATTTTTTTCTGGTTTTTCTTTTCCTAGTGTTCTTCTCTCTATGAGGAGCGTTACATTCTCCCTTCCCAACATCTCAATTCCCAGATGGGGCTTCAGGTCCAAGAAACTCACCCGTTACTGTTGGGGGAATGGAAAGTAAGTAACTCTTTGGTAAACAGATTGGTTTATTATAGTGCTTAAGGAGTCCATGAGAAGTCAGACATTTCTGCACCGATGAAAAAGGAAAGTGGAATGAGCAATGAATTTGGTGCCAGAGACATAGAAACTACTGGTGAAATGCCTTCATAACCTGTAGAAAACCTGAGGAGAAATAAAACTGCTTGAAAAAAGCTATAGAATACATATATCTGCATTCAGTCTTTTGCTTTCTTGCAGAAGGGACCAGTTAGTACCACCGTTAGTACCAGTTAGTACCCTTTTGAGTCCAGGTTGTTTGCCTGTAATGTCTAGCAGAAGAGTGGGCAATTTGAGAGGGTCTGGAGACTAGTTTTGCTCTCTGAACCCCATGAGCAGCTGCACCACCCCACTGACAAAATACATACCACCAAATTTCAGTGGCACAGTAGCTAAAAGCCATGCTTTCCCTTGAAAACAAGATGCACAGTAAGAACTCTCCTTGTTCCCAAAAGGCCCAGACCTCCTGGAGTTGCCCACCTCATTATTTTATGAAGGGAATTAGACTTGACTTAGGTGCATATGGCTGCTGGTGCTATTTGGTTATTCTAATCTGCTACAGATGTGATTGATTCAGGAATGAAAGTAAGTGACTGTCAGGTGTTGTTTGCTTTTCTTTCGAAAGAAGATCGAGAATAGTATGCAATTTTGGACAATGTAGCCTGTGCTAACAGAGCACGAGGAAATACTCTAGTCTGTCTACTTTGGGGGAAGTTTAATATGACAGAGCTTTAGAACTCCTAATCTGCAGTGCCTTTGAAGGCCAGTTCTTAAGTGGATCGGATTAATTAGGCTTAAACAAGCAATAATATTTCCCCTTGTGTGCATACTGGAAGGACTGATACATTAATATTGCAATACAGGCTTTATTTGTTTGTTGTTTTATTCTGTGGATTTTAAAAGTTTATACCTATAAAATTTGTTGCTTTACCCCAGCTTGAGTATTTTCAGTGGAAATGTTGGAAAAGATTATTCATCACCATCATGTCATTTACTAACAGGCATTGAAAGCAATGTACGCAACCTTTAAAAGTGGAATAGGCCAGTTAAGAGAGTGATGAAGGAGAAACTTGTATGGCATGCTTTTCTCATTGAAATCACTGGTTTTCCTTAGATTCCTGAAAACTGCAGACCCAATATGGAGGAAGGAATTGCATTGTTCTCTACATTACTCAACAATAAGCACTTCCTCATTGTCTTTGTTCATGCTCTTGAACAGCAGAAAGATTTTGCTGTTAGAGACAGGTAAGACTCTCCTGAGATTTTAAGGTCTCTTCAGGTGACATCAGATCAGCTCAAGTTGTCCACACACTTCTTTTATCCTACAGTCTTGGGTGAACCCTGCCCTGATTTTTGGCATCTGAAAGCACTTCCTTGATAAATACAATCTTCACTTGCTTTTGTCCAAACAATTGCTTGCTATTTTTCTGAACTGGATATCCATGCTTATCGAGGATTGAATGCTTCCAGATGTTATTTAAAAAGCCCAGAGCAGCTCCACATTTTAAAGAGGGTAGCTAACCTGTTCAGATTTCGTGATGCTTGAAAGAAGTTAAAGACAAAACAAAATGAGCTGCTGGCTGCTGTTTATAAACTTGTTGCATGAAGGAAAGATTTTTAATTATATAAAAAGCATTTGAGCCCCATTGACTGGGTTCATATGGCATGGTAAGCCACTGAAGGCACAGTGGCTTAGCGTGTTGTGCAAACTGGCACGGTGCCTGGGTGGCTTAGAAGTAGTAAACTTTGCAACAGACTTATAGTTTTATCCTCCAGGGCTTGTGGTGTCATCTGAACCCAGCTGATACAACAAGCTGCAGTAGACTAAAAGAAAAGCTCAGAGCCGTTTGGCCAGAGAGGCAGAAATGGTGGCCGCTCCTGTCATGTGGTCCAGTGGTCCATCATTGCCAGCCACTGTAGAAGTGCCATAGCAGCACCTGAAGGCAGCTGGTTAAAGGCTTCTCTCCTCCCAGCTGTGAAGGTGAGCCCTTTGGGCAAACAACGCCCTGACTTTTTTTTTAAACAAAGGGGCATTGAGATTGTGCCAACTGCCATAGACACTTATTGTCTTCCAACAGGTGGGTATTCCAAAAGAGCAACAATGGGACATAACAAAGCACAAGTGATTGAAAAAGAAAATGGTTCCAGGGTTCTTGGTAACTCAGGGGCATCCCTTAATAAAATACTCACATGCAGCCTGTGATAGGAATTGGAAAGGATAGGGGATTGTGGTTTTGGGGCAGCAGCCACCCACCTTAGCCAGTATGTACTCCAGTTTTCCCTTTTTTATCCCTTCTGCCTCATTGGTGCCAATGGGCCACTTGAGGAAAATATACATATCAGCATTATTTGTGCAAAGGGGCCCAACCCACTAATTTTTTTAAGGGTGGACAATGGGCAGTCCATCCAGGGTACTGCAGTGGGTTCTTGGAGGGCACCTCATCGATGCCATCATTAGGATCAAGAGTGAGGGCTTGACTGCCTGGTTTGGGAAGTTCAAATTTGCTTTGCTTTGCTTCACTTTGCTTTTTAAACCAAGCTGCAACAAACCAAAAACTGCTACAGTGTCCTCTGAAATACCTGCAGAAGGACTGAACAGAGAGGTGGCTCCAGAGCCATAATGTGCCTGATTGTCATTTGAGGATGTAGCCCCTGGAGTAAAGAAGCCAGAGTACATGGCTTTAGCTTATTAAGTGAAAGGCTTATTGTGCCATGCAAACCATCCCAACGACTCAGTCCCCAGTGGGGGTTTCAAGATTGTTAAGTAATTTTACAATAGATAGAAAAATAAAAAATTAGTCCGTAAGTGGTTCAAGATACCCTGATTACTAAGAAAGCTGGAAAATAGTTTTATATTCCATAGCATATCAATGCAAGCTTTTACATGTCTGTTTTCACATAAGCCCTATTTATTTTAATGGGGCTTTCTCACAGGTAAATGTGTATAGAATTATACAAACAGCCTCATAGAGGCAAACCAAACTATGCCTCTGACAGGAAGATTCTGTCACATTCTTCAAGAATCCTGGAGTGGAAAGCAGCAGGAAGGATATGCTCAATTTTCCTTGTAGGGTAAAATCACTTCTTTATCTTTGTAATGGAAACACAGTGATCAAAGTAATTTTCTCTTTGCTACTCTTGCATTCTCTCTGCATTGCAATGCCCATGCAGCAGTTGTTAAGTCCTCTAAGTAGTCATGTATACCATCTCTAGAATTGCTAAAATTTCACAAAATAGTCTGCATGGCATTCGATGGTGTTTTAAACTGTATTAAAATTATCTGAAGTACATTCTATGGATGTTTCTAGCTATCAGCAAGAGATACAATATTTAATTCAGCTGTAAGAAATGTCCTGTTTTTAAGAAATGGTGATAAGGGATCTCTGAAAAGACAAGGAATGGGGAAGCACTGCCTCATTGTGTTATCTGAGAATTGTAGCAGAGCCTTGAACTAGCATCTTGAGGGTATCGCACAAAAACCATATCCCCTCAAACATCAAGCTTTCGTGCCATTCCTTTCTTTCTTTAAAAAATACATTTATCCCATTGTTCAACTTGCAGGTGTTAACCTTCTCTATTATTACACAGAGTGCCAGAATATTTTTTTTCTTTGAACGATTGGCATCCATTTCGTTGGAAGGGTGGCATAATACAATGTGATTATGCACAGCTGTGATACAAATGGCTTGAAACCTCAACACTTTTGAGAGGCTTTGTAAAAACAGTCTTGAGTGTTTCCATGGTTTTACTTTCTCTTCATGTTGATTGATGAATCCCATCTTGTACCATCAATCTGAGTATCATTCATTAACTCTTCCTTCAGATGCAACCTGGCCTCTTTGCTTACCATTGCCCTGCATGGGAAACTGGAGTACTACACAAGCATTATGAAGGACCTCTTGGTGGATCTCATTGATGCATCTGCCTCTAAAAACCCCAAGCTTATGCTGAGGAGGACAGAGTCTGTGGTGGAGAAGATGCTGACCAACTGGATGTCTATCTGCATGTACAGCTTTCTCAGAGTAAGAAAGTAGAAAACAAAAGCTTCCCTGTTTACAGCAGGCAAAAAATGTCAAATATCTGAAGGTATTAAATATGGGCAGTTCATACAGATGTAGATGGTCTGTCTAATAACCAGGACCCAAACCATTTAGGGTTTTAAAGATCAAAACCATCACTTGGAATTCAGCCCAGAAATCTAATAGTAATCAGCACAGTTGATACAGCATTGGTGTAATACAGTCTGACCCTCTATCCCCAACAAGTGACTGCATTTTATACCAGCCACAGGAAGGAGGCTTACCTAGACTTCTGTATAGTTCCATCTGGATGTAGCTAGGGCATAACTGAGACCAAATCCACTTTACTTACATAGGATACAGCAGATATACAAACAAAGCTTGATACAAGACACTCGTAACTATTGCTGCTCCTTGAGGAACTGTAGGATACAAACATGGCTGTTCTTCTCAGGGAGTGCAGTTCCCATCCTATGGGAATTGAATTCCTAGGTCTAGATCAGCTGATTTCCTCACCCAACATAGTTCTACCATGTCAGGATCAGGCTTTGGCTTGCTTACACCATCTGACTCCTAACCAGTGAGAGCCAGGGTAGAGTAATGGTTAGAGTGCTGGACTGCATATCTGGACAATCCAGGTTGTAGATCTTACCTGGCCATAACATTCACTGGATGAATTTGGGTCATTTAGTCTCAGCCTTACCATCTCATGGTTGATGGTCTCAGAAACCACTGAGTGATCCAGGAGAGCTAAATTCTACTAGTCCTCCATATACTTGGCCTCATTATTTAAAAAGTGGAGAGCTTTTGTTGGGCTGTAGATCCCAGGTGTAAGTAATGCACCAGTACGATTAGGGCTGTTTCCTTGAATGGAAACCAGGATTGGAATGGATCCAGCATCTTCCAGGACTACATGAATTTGAGAGGCCCTCACCAGCTCCAGGACCTCGCTTGGAAAATTACAAATTTAGCACAGGAACATAACATAATTTGAGGAGGAGTTACACTGTATTTTTTCCCCAAGTGGCCTAACCACCACCTCCTTGTGAGCAGTCAATACCATTCCTTCCCTCAAAGATGCATGTATTACCTCTCAGATCCGAACTCCAGGCCCCTAAAAAAATGAAAATGGTTTAGGATATGGGATACAGAGGACAGCCTCAGCCCTCCACGATGTCTGTACACATGGTTGCATAACTGAAAACTGCTTACAAAATCCAGGACCAGCTAGTGTCCTAGATATATCCATCTCCAACTGTATTTAAAATGTGGTGAATATGAGCAATTTAATGTGCAAAAGCCAATGCAGATTGGTCACACATTGGTCCCTTATTCAGTATTTTTAGAATTTGTTCATGCTCTGTCCATGCGTTTGTAGAAAATGGTGGTGCAGGGGATGAATATATATCCTTATTTCATTCAATTCCCACAGCAATGCCATGAAAAAAAAAATAGCGAGTTGCCAGAGGCCACCCAGTAAACTGGCTGAGCAAGGATTTCCAATCACTGAAAGCAACTGCTAAAACTTGGCTAAATACACATAGAAGTACTTTACCATAAGTGATTGTAACAGCATCAAAACAATAATGCATTTTGTCTCTGAAAAGTGGGGCTCAGCAGTCTTTAATTCTCGTTATCTTATTGAAAGAATACTTTTCAGTGTAGCAGAGCATCGGTTCTACTATTATGCAGCAAGATGAAAAACAGTATGTCCTGAAGTGGCCTCTGTGTATGGTGTCCTATTTCTAGCGTTTGCTGGGCTTGATCTTGCCAGGGTCAAGGAAAACTTATTCTCATGGATGCTGCTGTGGAATTTCTCTGTTTGAATGTCAACTGTTAAGCATGCATTTTGTTACAGAACCATTCAGTTTTCATAATAATATTTTAACTAAGGCTGCTGGTTTTGTCAACATTTCTGTTCAAGGGGCTTTGACTGCTCCTGGAATATTACTAGACTATCCATAGTCGAGCTAAAATAAGAAATCCACACTTAAACACAGAGGCTGCGCTTGTTTGTGCAATTTAAGTAATTAGCAGCCCTAACAAATACCGTATGCGTATTTCTGGCCAAATAATACTTGAGTTTTTGGCATTTGCTTTCAAGAACTAGGCTCCAATGTAATTTTTAAATGTGGTTTAAAGTTTAAAACATAATCAACAATATTTATTGTCCCAAATCCTATGATGTTTAATAAGGCTTACTTCCAGGTGGAAGTGGGCGCGGGTGGGAGAAATTGTGAATTGACCTAAGCTGCATTTACTAAATACATGAAGCTCAGTGCAAATATTCTTTTGTTTTTAGAAGTCACTAGATTTTGCAATGCCATTTTCTGATGAAAAGACTGTGAACATCAGGGAAAATTTCCTTGTAAAAAGCATATATCTTACAGAAAATTGTGTATGAAGGTACATTTAGATTTTTGTTTGAATGCACATGTCTATGAGAGGTAAAAAGCTTGTTTTTGACAAATGTAAACACTGCAGCAAGCAAAGCAGCTTTGTCCATCCCTTTGAATAGGATTGCAGCCCTAAAAAACAAATGTGAAGTTGCTGCTTGCCTATTGTGTAAAGCAGCTTTCACCAAGCTTGTATGCTCTAGATATTTTGAAGTATAACTCCCAGAATTCCTGACAATAGGGACATGCTTGCTGGGGCTGATGGGAATCAAAAACATCTGGAGGGAACTAGAAAGCAGAGTGTAAACGTTTACATTTTACTCAAAGTACTATAGTCTTTAAGAAACCAACTTTTAAGTGTATCTCTTAAAATTTACTATACAATTGAACCAAAAGAGCAACATGAATTTCCTTTTCACTAAAGAGAAAAATATTTGTAGCATTTGACAAACTGTTTAAACTCCAAAATGCATCAAAATTGCAATAAATTGTTCATGTATGGCTGATGAAAGACACTCAACAAATCTGGAAAGGGGAAAATATAAGAAGGCAGGTTTGGTTTTTTAATTGTATGCTCTAGTGCTAAAATCTGCTGGGCTGGCATATATTTGGCCTTGCCATTAAGAAAGTGGAGACTTCTTGTGGGACTTGAGAACTCAGCAGGAACCTGATACAACCCAAATCAATTGCCTAACTTCTTCTGAAAGGGAATATTATGCAAGAAAATGTTTCGAAGGGGGGAAATTGAGCTTTATCTTATGGGACTTCTGAGTAAGATGGTTTACAAAAGGAATTAACAGTGTCTGGAGCTCTCATGTGGTCTGCCTGTTCCTCTGACCTTTCCTTTCCTTGTGACTCCTCAATTCCCATACAGTCAAAGAAAGAATCACTGTGTCTGCTAGCACTCCTATGACCACAGATGCCACCTTGTGTCTATCAGAGGGCAGGAAAGTTGACTCAAAGGGAAAGGTTTGGTTCATTCAACCAGGGTGCAAGATGCAGGTTTCATGGCAGGAGAGGAAAGTACAAGATTTTAAAAAGTTAATCTAAAACATAAAGCCAGCTTGTAAATAATTTGTTCAGCCTGCCCCATCTTTTAAACTTGGCATAGTTCCAGCTAGGAGGAAGATAAAAGACAGATGTTATAAACATAAATGAATTCTCCATGTGGGCTGTGATAATGCTTTAATTCTGCGGTATTTTGCAGAGCAGCCAGTGACTGGCTGAATCCATGGAAAGCATGTCAGCAAACTAGGCAACTTGTTTTTGACAAGGGTGAGGCTGAACCACCTCACCGTCTGTTGTTTGTGCTGCTGAGAAACAGCTTTTATCCATATAGCCATAGAACAAGAGGGCAAGAAAAAGACAGCATACCAGCATTTAGTCTCTGTCTCTGTAATATCATCTTAGTGTGTGAGAGTGTGTGTGTGTGTTTCAAAATTACATGGCAATTTTCATTAGCAACAGTATTTAGTTTAGACTCAACAAAAGAGATCACAGCAATCACATACATCAATAGTACTGGAATAAATCACCTATTCTAATTTTGTCTTAACAGTGAGAACATGTCTCATTGAAGACAAAGCACAATAGCTACCCTTGACTTGTGTGTGTGAATAATGATCTGAAGAGCAATCATATACTGAGATAAATTGGTGATCTAATTGAATACAATCAATAGATCTCATGAGGTCTCAAGTAAAAGTCCCTTTAATCTTCCTAGCCAGGATACCAGGGATTATCTCATACATAGGTAGTTGGAGATGAGCCCATTCTATCGAACAGCCACTCTTCCGTCTGGGCATCACAATTCTGGTACACTTTGTGTCTTGGAAGGAGATCTGTTCATAAACTAGCAAGAGGATTTTGTTTTCACTCCATGAGGGTCTTACAGATGCACCACTACTGGAGGACCATACAAAATGAAAGGCAAGCGAGGAACTCACCTGACCTCATGTGGGGTCTTAAGAGATATTCCAGAGCATCAAAAGTTCTTTCTGCTTTGGATCACTTAGATAACCAATGCAAACAAAACACAAGCAACAGTCTCGGAGAGGGTTACTGAGATGCACTTAACTTAGGGAGTGGCCTGAAACAATGGAGCTTCTGACTGCATCCAAAAGCCTCAAGCAATGGCAGGAGCAAGGCCATTCCTATCCACAAAGCTGAAGGAAAAGCAAGGTTGGAAATGGTGCCTACTAATTTTGGCTCCCCATCACAGCCATCCTAATGCTGTAGCCTCTAAATAATACATGTTTTTCAAAGTTCATCAGAACCTTGGGTTCTCTATTTATAGTGGATTGGTACAAAAGTTTGAGAGCCAAGGTTTTTACTGTAAACGGGGCTTTCAGGGGGGCAGAATATTGAGTATTTCCCCTTGCTTCAAATCTTGCCTTTTCATGCTGCTTCACAACTGTTTATTGTCCTTTTCAGCTGCAGCATCTTATTGTCCCTCAAATTGGGCCACTTTTTTATTTTCTAAAACAAAAATAAAACCAAGCAACAAGAATACCAATGTCATAGTTCATTAAGGCTATGAAGACTCATAGACTGATTTGGACTGATGCCAGCAGCTGAATGTCAGCCCTTGAGGCTTTGGAGAGTGTCACCCAGATGTTAGGCAGGAAGGGCACTCCTGCTGAACAAACACTTCCCATTTCTAGAGCTGCAAAAGGTGCAGCGCAGAGGCTGCATGTGGCCCACCAGATCCCTTGGATTTGCCACTTCCAAAAAAAAAGTTGCAGTAGCACTACCCAGAGCTTCCCATTCTCATGTTAGCAAGAGAATCCCTTCCTTTATCTCCAGTATCTCAGTCTGGATGGGAGATAAGGACAAGGGTTAACATGCTAGTAGTGACAACAGAAACTCTTCTTTCTTTAGCAGTGCCTGGAGGAAAAGAGAGATCTTATTTTGGTAGCCCTAATGCTTGCAAGCTAACCCCTTCCTTCTCTTTCAGGGCTGTGCGTGTTTGCACACATATGTGGCCACTTGATGCCACCTAATGTAAAAGGCTTGAGCACCTGATCTAAATAGGATCAGGCCTCATATAAAGCCCTGGGGGCCACAAATCTGGCCAGGGCGACTTATTTTATATTGTTAATTTGTTTTATATTTTGAATGTATTATATTTTAATTTATGTTGTGAGCCGCCCCGAGGCTTCGGCGAATGGGGCGGCATAGAAATGTTTTAAATAAATAATAAATAAATAGATAAATAAATAAATGGTGTTGAGAGGGAGGCCAAGGACTGCTCATGTGTGCCACCCACACGCTCTCCCCCTCACATGCACAGATACACACCATTTGAGTCAGATGGCTTGGAGAAGGGGAAAGCCTTAACTTTACTTTTGTCCCAGTGATGCCATGCAGATTACTTGCCTCGTGCACCTTCTTTCCCTGAATTCAGAGTTATGCTAGGAACAGGGCATGTGGGATGACTCTCCTTATGTGCTCTGTGTGGTGGACACGGTGGCAGCAGAAGTGAGGTGGAGAAGGATAGCCATAGCACGCTGTGCAGGTACCCTTCCAGGGCCAGGTACAGCCTGTGGGTCATATGTTGCCCATCCCTGGAATAAAGTCTTAGAGATGAAAGCCTCTGATTCACTTTTTTTTAGCAGGGCTCCTCAACCTGGCCCTGAAAGGAC
This sequence comes from Varanus komodoensis, assembly GCF_004798865.1. NCBI lineage: Eukaryota > Metazoa > Chordata > Lepidosauria > Squamata > Varanidae > Varanus > Varanus komodoensis. The sequence goes on from NW_025336346.1 coordinate 23,515,443, forward strand.
CCTTACTCTGCTTGCATGAATGATGTCTAGGTCAGGGTGGACCTTGTGTGTGTGGCAGCAGTCTGGGGGCAGAGATTAAGCACACCTCTGTTGATCAGGCAAGAGAAGAGAGTCAGGCTCCATCTGTTATCTGGCATGGTCAGTCAGAGGCCTTTTGCTGCTTTCCAACCCCAAGGAGTGATGTTTCATATTCCTCTTCCTTTCTGTCCTGGAAAGGGCTATGGGAACTAGCTGGTTCCCAGGCTCAGGCCAAGAGTTCCCACTTCACACCCAGATCCCATGAAATATGATAAAAATGTTAGAATGGATCCATTGCTCAGGAATTAGTAAGCACACCAATTCTGAGTGATGGGTTGGTTCTTACAGAAGAAGCCGTTCATGTAGTTTCCATCAGCAACACCCAAAATGCTTTCAAAGGAGAGTTATGGAAGGCAAAGTATACTTTCAGAACTTATATTTATCCTATGCAACTGTAGCTACACAATATTCTCATTGTGGTGTTCAGTGATCCATTTATTTGTGGTGACTGTTGGGAAGTTTTTGTTATATCTGGTGATAATTACTACTGAGAACATTTCTGCCCACACACAAATTTCCTGATGATATCCCAGAATCTACTCAATAGTTCCCAAGGATCACAGAAAATAGACCATAATTGGCTGCACATTTCAGAAAGCTTGTCCATTTCTCCATGCACATTTGAAAGACAAAAACTAAGATTACATGTTATTGTTTTAAAGTTATTCTGATTGTTTTAAAGTTGTTCAGGTAGAAGTAAGTGCAGCAAGAACAGAGATATTTTTTTTCAAATATATTTCAAATATGATTTTCAAAATAATCTCACTGCACCAATATCTCATTATTATGGATATCATCACAATAGAGTAAGAACATAAGAAAAGCAATGCTGGACTAGACCAAGAGTTCACATTGTCCCTGATACAATAGAATCTTTCAGCAAAGGAACCTGCAGGAGATGTGTGGGAAGTGAGAAATATGCAGACGGGTCAGATCAACAGGATGAAAACAGAGAGCAAAATTGATTCTTTGATGCTTAGATGGTAGGCTTCTCTATATATGTTCCTCTTTCTGCGTCTCCAGTTACTTCTACAGCAAGGACCCTACAATCTCATACTGAAGTCCTATGCCAACTTCACTTACCTGGGGGATGTAAGACCCACCATTGAACATGGTGGGCCTTACGTTTGGGTAGATGTGTATCCAGTCATTACGTGAATCCACAACACTTCCAAGTGCATTCAGCCATATATTTTGTATTTGATTAATTGTTGAAAACTACTCAGAGAGCTTCAGCTATAGGGCAGTATAGAAATGAAATAGATAAAAGCTTTGGAAAGGTGAAATTAGCCTACTGAAATCAGGAGCCTTACACCCAGATTCACCAACATGAAATGTATCCCATAGCCTGTAATTCAAATTACCCATTATAGTCAGGCATCTCTGTTGTGCAACTCATTTCTGTGAAACAAACCCACTCATCCAGGCAAAGAAATTTACTAGTGCTCCTATAGCATTGGGCCATGAGACATATGTGATGATGGGTCTGTTTTTAGTTCTTGAATTATCCCCATTAATCACAACATCTATTTGAAACAGCTGCTGCAAAAGGTCCTTAACAATTGTGCAGTGGAAAAATTCCAGCTGCTTGTATTTTTCCTCGTAAGTTAGTATTACATGATTTAAACATTTGTTTTATATTAATGCTGTGCCAAACAATCCATCCATTTGTGCTGCAGAAATGAAAGGTTGAAGAGCAAGCCATCTAAAAATGGAAAGATTCAAAATAATCAGCCATAGCAATCCATGGCCTAAACAAAGGACTACTGCTGTGGTGAGCCTTTCTAGTTGGCTCACTTTATAAATATAGTACCATCCTAAAAAGCAGCAGAGCAGAATTTTGGGTGCTTTCAAGCCAGGCCAGCGGACCACACACCTACAATATGTTTTTGAAAGCATTTACAAGATCGTTTGTTGCAAGTTTCATCTTGTCTAATTTGCCCCTTAGAGGACAAAATCACAGCATTTTTTTTTCCAACTCAGGATCCTTTTTTCCTTTGCCAGTGCTCAGATATTCCATCTTGTGAGTGTGTTCTGATTGTAGATATGGGCTGGCTTTGTTTGTGTGTGTATATTTATATATGGGGAGACTCTTTAAAAACTCAAGACACCACCTGAAAGACACCCCCCCCCCCCGCACACGCACACACACTTCCTGCTGCAACTACAACATCACACCACACTATGATTAGGGAAACTCATGTTTGGTGTGATGTCTGAACTGACAAACCTTGCGTATGGTACAGGAGCTGAAGCCAGGAACGGAGCGCACCTCTGAGCGCACCTCTGTTGATCAGGCAAAGGATGAGGGTCAGGCTCCATCTGTCATCTGGCACAGCCAGTCAGAGACTTGATACTGCTTGCCAATTACAAGGAGTGATGTTGCACACTCCTGTTCCTTTCTGTGCTGGAAGAAGTCTCTGGGACCTGGCTAGTTCCCAGGCTTGGGCAAGGAATTCCCAGTTCAAGCCCAGATTCCATGAATGATCATCAGCAAGCTTGAACTGGAAATAATGGGATGCCAAGCATTGTTTCTGCTAATAATGTTTTGGTGTGATGGTGTTATAGTCAAAAATCCCTTGCAGTATACAAAAGGGGGAACACAAAAACCACAATGGCAAGCAAATATCCCAAAATCATAGTTGGCCTCTATAGTTGGAAGCTCAAACCATGGTTTAGTTTCAATACTATTGCTTGGTATGATGTCTGAGCCAAATCAATAAAAAATGGTGTACTTGTCATTAACATGCTGTATACTTAGAGGAAAAGCTGAAATAAGTTTTCCAACAGAAACCTACAGTTGCCTAAACAAATGTAGCAAAGGGTGCATTAACTTGTATACAGAAATTTCAGACAACTTTTGCCTGAGTAAGACCATGCATTGCTCTAAGCCATCCAGAGAGTAAGCCACCATGGGTTACCAACCATGGGTTATTTGCTTATCAACCCAAGAGACAAGCTCTGTAGCTTGTCATAGTGTTTGCCTCCCTAGTCCCCATCAGCCCACCAGTCAGCTTCAAGCATATATTTCAGATGTCTCTATGGCAGCACCCCTTATTTCAACAGTTCCTGCATTAGCACCCTTTGTGAACCCTACCCCCCCATCGGATCATCAATTCAAATTAATTTTCTGAGCATCTACTTGTATACATGGAGTAACCTGTCCACAAACTTTTTTCCACATCCTTGCACAAGTGCACAAAGATGTTTTCATGTTTAGTTGATCAGGACACCAATATCCTTGTCATTTTCACACTCCACTTTGGTGCCTCCTTTGTTGGTACACACCATTAGTAAAGGCTGCTTTACATATTCCCACAATACTTTCTTCCACCCCAAAAGTTTCTTTTGATGCAGCCACCAGCCACTTTCAGCTCCTCCACACTTCATGCTTGTCACTTCCCTTAACTGCTCACCGTTGTTAGCTGTCAGATAAATATGCGGGTTACAGAGCAATGAGTAGACTGATAAAAATATGCAAATTTCATGGTAGAGCAATAGAACCGAGGACTCGTTTATACAATTTTTGCCACTGCAAACTTGCATATCAGCCCTAGTGCAAAACTGGAGGATGGGGAAGGTTGGAATACGCTCTGGTGTGATTTCTTCTTGATGTATAAGAGCTTGTGGTGGACAGCTCTGACAAGGAATGTGGGAGGTGGTAGCAGCACTTGTGGAACTGTGAGGAACTGCAGGGTTTTTCTTTCTCTTGCCAATTGCTTCAGTAGCAACAAGTGGCACCAATGCCACAGTTCCAGATTTGAATTTCATGGCAAACCACCCTGAAAACAAGACTTGAAATATTCCAAATAATCCAAGAACAAGCCATAGATGCTCAGCGTGACTTGTTCATGAAAAATAAGCCCCCCAGTAGAAACTGCACCAGTTCAAATGTCATGACAACTGAGCATGGGTGATTATCCATGGTGGGTTGTTATATCTGTAGAACTGGGTCACTGAAATATTAACTGCATGATTGCAGGTAACTTTTCTAATTTTAAATAGATTTGGAGATAGCATGGGGAATGTGAGGAGGGGAAAATAAAGTTCCCCCATGCCACAGTCTCAGTAACCTGCTCCCCCAAAAAGTAAGTATCAGTCACAGGGTTGGGTGGGGGCAATTTACAGTAGTGCCACAGCACTGAAGAAAGAATTGAAACAGGGCATGTTAACTGTAATCATGGAATTAAGGCCACATCTAGTCTGGCCTTAAGAAACACACTTTAGATTTCTCTGAGTTGGCTACTGGAAGCAGAAGCAGAAGGATCAACCGAGTGTGCCTTTATATTAACATATGAGTCTTCCTTAAATTTTAGCATTTCTTTACCCATCCTGGACCAAACCAAGTGATACAGTGGTTGTTTAGTCAGATGGTAAGGAGGCTTCATGCAGTCAGCACAGGTTCATCTCAGGCTTTCCATTTCTTTATTGTATCCAGAGACGTGAAGTGGGCATTCTGCTCTAACCTAAGGATCCTTAAAGGTGGAACCTGGGACTTTTAACAAGAGCTCTTCTGAATAAATTAGCACATACCAGAAAGTTAAGAACTTACAAATGTGGCATCAAACCTTAAATACTATATTAGACTAGAGTCGCTTGTATGATTTCTACAAAGAAGGGTAAAGGGCAGGAATTCAGATGCAATTCTGCTTTTAACAGATCTGGATAGCTAGTCAAAGAGCAACCATACGAACCCAGGCTAGGGGAGTTGAGATATTAGATTTTGGCTAGCCTCAATGCAGCAAAACATTTGCTATTTTGTAGGAAATGACCTTGAATGAGGGCATTTGGAATAGTTTCATGTGTTCCCTCAGACATTCTGAAACCAACTATATGATATTCCCACGAGGATCTCTCTAACATATCTGTCTTATTACAAGCGTGGCATGTAAATTTGCCCTGAGCGTTCATTCTTTCTTCCAAGTTTTTTAAATCCAGGCATATAGAAATATAGCTTCAGATATTATACATGGAACATTTCAAAGTGTGCCAACCTTAACTTTGGTTTTCATTAATACAAAGTTATTTTGGTGCCCATGGTTACTTTTATGAACCTATAACACCATAGTTATAACTCACAAAGCATCTCATTAAAAAAAATACAACAGAGAAGAAAATGTGCTCTGCTAATGCATTCAAAGAATATTTTCCCTTGAATAAGCACTTTAGCCTCCCTCCCCCACAAAAAAGCCTGGTCCAATGATGGTTTTTACTAAATTCCAGACCAATTTCCCCACAATAATTTTGAAATAAATTCCAAGTTAGCCATTTCATCTGTAGTCTTTGGCTGTCTGCTTCTTTTCCTATCTTTTAAATAGATTGTCTTTATGTTGCTACAGATTTTCACAACAACTCAGAGCAAATATGCACTGAAATGTAACATCAGAGGCTGAGCTTTATGCCATAAAGTCAGTAGCGTTACCACTACAGCAGTAGCTGCAATGACTGCTTAACTGCCACTTGCTGTGGTACATTTGGACAGAAAGAAAATTGGTCACATGCTCTGCTTAATCAGATGCAATACATGTTATGCCAAGACAATAAATACCAGCTCTGTCAGTGTAGCTTTCTTTTTACTGGCTTTGGAAGCAGTTTTATGATTCAGGTGTAATTTGTCTCTGGCTGAGACTTTGACACATTTTGTGATTGAGATTCTGCCACAGGGATAGGAGTTTGATATGCTGGAAAATGGATCAACATTTGAATCTAGATCCAGGCGCACTGCCATGACCTTGAGTTTTGCAAAGGTCACAGTCTAAATTGAATAGCATACTGGATGTGCAGAAGAGGCCATCTTGAGAACACCATTACTCACAGAGGTCCATTTGTTGAGCATGTCTGAAAGAGCTTTTTCCTATGCCACTCCCAAATTGTGGGGTGTGATCCTTCAAGAACACTGCATGGCTCCCACTCCCTTGATTTTTAGAAAGTGAGAGGATGAAGGCTAAATAATGTTTTTTATTTAGCCTTTAACATTATTCATTTGTTTTAACACTTTACTGTTTTACTGTATTTAATCTTCTTGAGGAGAAGTTTGTCATTTAAATTGTGATGCACTGCTGGCTAATTGTTAGTAAACCATACATAAACAAGGAGCACATTTGTGCCACTAGTATTTCATAGTAAGGTCAGCCTTCTTAGCAAATGTTTTCACAGGGACATTCTGAAATGAGTGCTTTTTAAATACATTTACTGAGGAGTAAGCTTCACTGAACTCAGAGGGACTTAATTTCTATTAAACATGCATAGGATTGCACTAGAAGAATCAAAACTAGTCCATGCCACCTTTCAGTTTTGTTTTTTCTTCCATTAAAGTTTACTCGCAATAAAACTCTTGTTATATCTCTTTTTCCATTTACATTTGAATAGCAAGACTAATGTATCCTGATGTAATACTATAATCTGATGTACAGCAGTCTTCATCACTCCTAGAGTTCAAGATCACTGATATTTTTCTGCTCCTTTTAAGTAATTATCCCTGTTTTCGTGGCAGTTTTGCTATTCATGCAATTATGTGACTCATGCAGAAATAAAATTCAAATACTTTAAACTAGTTACTACAGCTAAAGGTGTTGACAAAACCATCCAAGAAGAAAGAGCTAGGATTACTGTTTTTATCATGAAAATGCTGCTTATGGCAAATTAATTTTTGTCCTTAAAAAACATATACAATTTACCCCTTTATCTCCATATAGTATCATCCCAAGTATGCCATTAAACTAGCTGCTGTAGTGATGAGAAAACATTAATAAGGTTAGCATTAATCAAGTGAAGAAATCTGAAGGGATGCTGGCCACTTGAAGTTCAAAAATATTTTTACATCAATTGCACTTATCTTGCCCTGAGCGATTAGAGATTCAGAAGATGTGTGTGTGTGTGTGTGTGTGTGTGTGTGTGTGTGTGTGTGTGTATGCGAACGCACGTGCATGCTTGTGCATGCATGAAGGGGAAAACAGATTTTAAAATAGTAAATTAATATAAACATGTTTTTGTAGAAGAATATTGTCGAAAAAATATTAATGAAAATTAAGGAGACTGGTTTATAAAGGTTTTCTGAACCATTTAAATTAATAAAATGTATTGAGATTGGACTACAGATAACTGAAAGTGAAACTTAGTGAATTTTAATCTGGAAATGGCCTTTGGAATCTTTGAAAAAAATATAGTTAGAATGTGAAGAAAGTTACTGAGTGGCATCAGCACTGAAGTACTGACATAAAAGAAGAATGGAATTAAACCCTGTGCAGTTTTTATGTTATAATATAGACAATATTTATAACATAAAAGTCTTCCCAGCTTAGAAACATATATGAGTGATGGTGTTCCATGACAGGGAGCAAGGATAACAGCTATTTGTAGAAAAGAGCCTCTGCTTCCATTGTGCCCCAGTCTGTGGCCTGGAGAGTTTCACTGTGGCTCTTAAACATTCTACATTCCTTTCCTTGTATTACTGCTTCCTGCTCTGCCATTGGCTGCGGTTCTCTTTCACATCCAAGGAAAATAAGCACACTTGTGGGTAAAGATGAAAGAGCTTCATTAGCAAGCTATAGAAAAGAGATTATAAGGGCAAGGTTGGTACAAAACGTACACCCCTTCTGCGATTGGGCAGCCCTCAGTGATGACAGTGGACAGACCCTGGCCACTCCACAGCACCCTCTACAGCTAGAGCTGTATCAAGGTTCTGCTCCTCTGGAGATTCCCTAAGCTTAGGTAGGGGATTTTGGTGTTTCACACATAATCACACACGCACCTGTTAACCTAGAAAAGGACACTATATCTAGCACATGACTAACTGAGAAAGAATCTTAAAAGGTAAGTGCAACTTGAACTTTGCCGTAGAAGGCAGTTGATCTTGTGCAAGCCCATTTGCTAGTAAACGTGTTGGCGTATCAAGGCCACATGCCCGCAATGGCACAGCTACCTCCCCCTCAACCCAATGCAAATTACAGCACCCAATGCCCTTCCTGGAGCCAACGCAGCGCTCAGGCCGAAACAGGTTCCCCATCACTACTTTAAATGCTTTGGCGCTGGTGTAAGAAATGGTCCTCATTCATTTCTAATCAGAAAATCATGCCCTGTTTTTTCACCTACTAGGAAACCGTTGGGGAACCCTTCTTCTTGTTGCTGTGCGCCATCAAGCAACAAATCAATAAAGGATCTATAGATGCCATCACTGGGAAAGCCAGATATACTCTCAATGAGGAATGGCTGTTGCGAGAGAACATTGAAGCAAAGCCACGGGTGAGGCATTCCTGTTCTTCGGTGAAAATGAATTGTTAATATCATGGCTGCATTTGAGGCTTGAGCAAGTAGTATCTGCTTTAGGAATGGACACACCTCTTTCTGGGTCAGAATCAGGAACCCTCACTTCTTGAGATGATCAGGGAATGTGCCTGGTTTGTAAGTGGCCATATTCGAGGTGATGTATGATTCGTCTGATAGGATGACTGAAACAATGACTCAGAGGCAAGGAGAACTGCAAGGGTGGAAGCACAGATGAACCCATCTGTCCCTCTAGCCAATTAGGTGTATTGTCATCAGTAGGCTTGCTTTTAAAGGTAATTGTTTTCCATTTTTAAAGCTGTTGAATATGTTTTTAAGAGGGTAAGCCATTTGTTTCTTAATAATTGAAACCCCCTTGTCTCTATTCTGCCATTAGTATTGGCAAGAGTGTTGAATGTAGGTTTAACAGTAGAGGAAGCTCCTTCCAGCTAGTTAAACTACAGTGCATGTGGTAGCATGTATCTAACTTGCAACAAAAATGCATATGGATATGCATCTGAACAGCTGGGAACTAAATTCTTCAATGAAAACATGTATCATGTCTATTGGAAATTCTGTCCTATTGGTTGAGATCCAAGATATGCTGAAAACATAGATACAGTATCACGTGTAACAATGGTGGATTTTTTTTTAAAAAAGGGAGTGTCTCATCTTTACAGCTTCTGGCAAAATACCATCTTTATTGCTAGGAAAAAGGACTGCTGGTTGTAAAGGTGAGTCCACAGAGTGAAGGTTTTTATAAAGAGTGTTCCAGGAATTGTGCTGAAAAGTGATGCTGTAAAACACCTCTTGTGGGACTAGCTCATACTAAGATTTTAGAGGTTAGAAGAATATGTTAACTTCAGTGTGACAGTAAGTGCAGTCGACAGACCTTTGCGAAGTTAAAACCAAACTCTGCTTTTGATTACAATCGTGTAAATCTGGAGGAGCTCTTACAAAATCGGTGGGGACACTCAGGAGCCATGGTAGTGTAAATGAGAACAGGTTTTTGGCACTGTATCATCTGCTGCCTTGCTGCAGTTTGGCATGACTGAGTGATCTATACTTTATGCTGCAGAGCTAAGGAAGGTAACGGGTGCGAGGGAACAGCCTTATTAACTTTTTATTTGCAGAGATAACTCTGTAAGAACAAACTGAGAAAGTTCTGCTGATTTGGTTAACAAGTAATTGGTCTACAAATACATGTACACTTCCCAGGTGATGGTAAATCAGTTCCCTGCAGAAATACCGTGCATAGCCCCGCCATCACTCAGAGCTTGGGCAACTTTAACATTCTTATTCACATTGCACTTCCTAGTTCTAAGAACCAGCAAGGTCAAATAACATCTGACTGATGTTTTTAAGATGACTGGATTTTTCACGGTCACTCTAAGTGCTTCAGGTGCCATTGCATAATGCCATATGCATATGTATATGCCATGTGTGTGTGTGATTGGTGCTAAAACTCAGTTTTTGTTTCTGAAACAAAGTGAATTTGTAAAAGGAGTCAACTGGAGTTATTTTTCCTACTCCCTGCTTGAAATGATTCCTGTGTTTAGGTTCATAGACGGGACAATTCAGGGGGAGTTCACACTTCTATGCCTCATGTTCTCCTAGTTCTTCAGATAAAATAGTTGATTTCAGTGTACGGAGCTGTAAATCAGCACTTTCCACTAAGTTTAGAATTCATCTTTTTTAAAACAATATATGTAGTCTGCCAAGAAATTTTTTAAAGCTCATCGCTCACAGGCTTTTAATGTCGTGTGATTCATGCATTTTACCTACACCCTAAGCAACCATCTTTCTCCACAGAATCTTAATGTGTCATTTCAAGGCTGTGGAATGGACTCCTTGAGTGTTCGAGTCATGGATACAGACACTCTTAGCCAAGTTAAAGAGAAGATACTTGAAGCCTTCTGCAAGAATATTCCATATTCCCAGTGGCCAAGAGTAGAAGATGTTGATCTAGGTAAAATAAATGTTCTCTATATAGGAACACCACTCCTTATTTTTGCATATGAATGCTCATCGCTCACAAGGATAATGTTCAGTCATGGAATATTTGCACTCAGTATTTTGCACTTCTTGATCCCCTTTGAATTAAGCAATATTTTAAAAACATTATATATTGATTAGTTCAGAGTATAACCTGCCACTAAGATCAAACTCCCGTATCCAGTACCTGCCTAGTACAAGGGGAGGTTCCAAAGGGATTTCACCACATTCCTCAGAAATGAAATTACATGTGGGTAGGTGAGGTGCACAGAGAATAATACTTTAATTATTAGATACGGCACCACAACTTCTTCACCAGGAGGCGCTCAAGGTGGACTCTCAGGTATTTTGAGATCAGGTATCAGGCCAGGCCCTCAGCATTTTGCACCACCCTCTCCCACCGTGCTTACCTTACAATGACCTGCAGCTAAAAGCTTTTGCCTGGCCTGATGTATATTCTTTGGAAAAGCAACCAGGAAGAAAAGTGGCAGTTGCTAATCACTGACCCAGAACAAAAAGAAGGCTTTGAGAAAGGTGAGAAGCATCCTTTCCAAATATAAATGTTAGAAGAGGGGAGGAGAATATGGTAGCGATGATGCAGGAACCTCGCAGCATTCCCTCCTGAGAGCCACAAAAAATGAAATACATTTATGATGAAATTAGAATTGCTCACTGGGCAGAAAATGCCTTATTTGAAAACAGAGAGTGATGCACATAAGCTGAAGGCGAGATGCACTTGAAAGAAAATAGTTTTGTTTACAGTCTCTTTCTCAAGATGTGATCCAAAATACACATTTGAAATAAAGTGCATTTACTTCCAGATACATGTGTTCAGGATGGGATAATAGTTAAGTAGATGCAATCTGCTTCAAAAAAAATTCCAGGTAATTGGAAATTAGATTAATATTAGTGTGTGCTCAGATCTCTCTTTTCTATACACATTGCAGACATGTGTGCAGTACTTGCAGGAAGCACAGCACGGGAAAGGCAAAATATCAGACCATGCAATGATCACATTTTTATCCATCTACTTACCATTACCTTAAAAGAATTCCCACAGTGGGTGCCGGGAGGTCTTTGCATTTGAGTTTCCTGGCACAAGAGTTGAGCTCTACGAGCTCTTGAGCTCTACGAGCTGTGGAGCTTAACGCTGCAACACCTGTGTCCCTTTGTCAAACGTGGCATCAAAATAAGAGAACCCATTTGTGTTCTCTGTAGCACGTGCTGTGCTCAGGCAGGGTTTCCATTTGCTCCATTTTCTTTATTTAGAATGGTTTGCCACAAGCACTGACAGCTACATCCTTCGGGACCTTGATGACACTTCAGTGATGGAAGATGGCAGGAAGAAACTGAACACGTTAGCACATTATAAGGTAAAAAGTGTGACTGCTCCAAGAACTTCCCTTCCTTTGGGCCTCCCTTTCCTCAGGGACGTACCACAATTTGCTTTCTGAGCAGAATTAACAGAAGCAAGCAGGAAGGTTGCCATAACTCCATGAGACCTTCTGGGGAACAGACATCTGCCCTGGCGAGAAACTCGTTAATATTGCAACACATCGAGACTAATTAAATGCTCTTCATGCAAAACAAGTTATTGCTGGAGAAAAAAAGCTTCTTTTTCCCAGTGGCTGCCATCCATCCTAATTAAAATTATGCCATTCCTCTTTCTTGTTCGCAGTGGTGTCAGAGTTCCCATTGGTCTCTTATGGGAGCGTGGTTTGGTCCTTTTTCACTTTCTTTGAGGAAATAATTTCATTTGAAGTGACATTCAGATAATTTAAGCCTGCATTCAAAGTCATTTCACACATAGAAAGTAATGCCATGCGAATAGTGGTGTGACTGAGCTCAGGACTACTTCTGCAGGATTCGGTGCTGGATCTTGAGGAAACAACCTTACTTGCATTATGAGCAGCCAATATTATGTGGGTCTGTGGTTGCTCCACAAAGGTATTCTGGAATAATTTCCATCAAGGGCCATGTATGGCATATGTCATAATGAAAACAATCATGTGCATTTTGCAGGAAAGATCTGCAAACAGAATATTACGTGCCTGCCATCTCTTCTGCATGAATCTTTCATGCAAATTCCATGCAGCTTTTATCAATAATATTTGCACAACATGCAGTGTGATATAATGCCATAAGCTGCTTGCTCCAAATGGATTCCTTATTTATTTATTTTGTATCCCCTCACACACAGATCCCTGAAGGTGCCTCCCTAGCTATGAGTTTAACTGATAAGAAAGATACCACTTTAAGCAGAGGTAAGTTGTTACTCTTTCATCAACACTTTTAGATTATATTTTTATGGAAGGAAAGGGAATGGCCCAGTGGCAGCAAAGTGCAATCTTGCAGATCAGAGCTTGAAGAATGAGCTACATGTGTGACATTCAGTGATATGTAGTTTATTCCAAATGGCTTTTTGGTTCATTATTTTATTTTGCTGCACAAACTTTAGACATAGTGGTTGCTTTGCTCCAAGGCAAAAAGGAGTTGGCAGAGTCCTTTTTGGCACGAAGGAGAAAGGTTAAGAACAGGATTTCTTAACCTGGTGCAAGCTTTCTGCTTTGGTTTGCAACTTTTTGGGCTGCATTTTGGAAAGCAAAAGTATCTGTGGCAAACTACATGGAACTGTATGTACATAGAATACAACCACATAGTACCACATGTAATTTGTCCCGTAAGTATAACATTATATTTATTATCAAACTGTGCCTGCTTTCTTTCAAAAACATATTAAAGCTTTTGCTGTGAGGTTTGCCAAGCAAAACATTCAGAGGATCAATGAGATGCGACACTAAATGTGTTATTAGAAACTACATCAGAGTGTAGGGTTGGGGGGGGGGTATCACCCCCTCCCCCAACTGTCATGCAGCACATGGAAGAGGAGATTTAACTATTGCTTCTCCAACTATGAATTCAGTGAAATTCACAAGTGCACATCCTGTGCTAAGCCCTAGGGGGAAATCCCTCCACTAAGATGCCACAGCTGAACTTTTCAGTGTAGCCCTGCTGAGTTGTTTAGGGCATTGCAGGGGCTGATATATTCTAAACCCCAGAATGATGAAGTTCAATCTTTAATGACCCACAATGACAATTTTACAAAACAGATTTCTGATAAAAATGGCTCACATTTACTCTTGACTTGGACTCCATATAAAAAGCAGAGTATCCGTTTGTCTAATTTGGATGAATATTTTATCTTCAACCTAACAGTGTGGACAAGTTGTTTATAGAGGTAAGAGCAGCCACTTGCCTATTGGATATGTGTCCATCCTGGCAACATTTTTAAATGCTTCCAGAGAAGACAGGGCAGATTGCCAGTGAGGGTGATCACAAGTACTTCCTTGCAAGTAGGTTGTGTCCTTGTATCATTAAAGGAAACAGATTGTGCCCTACCATCCTAGAACATTATCAGTGTTATTTCTTTTTTGAGCAAGGTTCTAGAGTACATGTTAGCAACTGAACTCTAGCTTTTCTAGGATGAAGCTCAACGTTTGGAATCTCCCTGATCTGGGTGCAGGGCCAGTTTGCACACTAAAACAGGCTTGGTGGAGATCAGTGTTGTGAGCTAGGCAAGGAGAACACATCCCTAGTGATTCCGCTTGATCTCTTAGGGGCATTCACTACCATCAGGCATAGTCTCTTTATGGGATATTTGCTTGATATGGGACTCAGAGCTATTGTTCTAAGATGTTTCCAGTCTTATTTGACTCAATATTCTGAGAAGGTGGTGCTGGGAAACTATTGCTCAAACCTTTGGCCTATGAGGTTTCTTGGGAATGAAAAGGATGGTTGTTCTTGGTTCTATACATTCCAAGGTCAGGCAGATTCAGATTCATCAAATAAGGAGCAGGAAAAGCTCTGAGAAGAGGCAGCCCTAGGCATTGTAAAGAGGGTAGAAGAAGTCCTTATCTCAAGGCTGCCCTCTCCAGGTGTTCAGATGGACTCTTGAGACTAGCCAGCATCCACAACAGATGGGGGGGGGGGACATGAGACAGAACCTGGTACAATTCTTGATCCCACAACACAGCATCAGGAGAGAAGACCTAGCCAACTAGAGGGGCGGTGTACAAAGGAGACACCTGCCCACCTCCAAAAGGGCCCTTCCAGAGGAAAAGGTCTTGGGGGTATTCAAAAGGAAGGTTATCGGAAGTAGTTGCTAGACTGGGTTCAGTGAACTGCTCTATGCATGCTCAGAGATTCATTCTGTGGTGAATGTGCTTACTGCATATACTCTAGAGCTTTTGCAACAAAACAATCTGATGCTTTGAATGTGCAAAGGGTAACCTAGCTCCTGAGAGTCAGGGCTCTCTTTTATGCCCAAATTTTTACCATCTGTATGAAGCCTTTGGAAGCGATCATCTCGGGTTTAGAAGTTGGATGATAACCAGCTTCAACTGTCCTTTTCTAGTAATTCCAAATAGGCTGTAGACATTCTGAACCATTGTCTGAATGCAGTGATGGACTGGATATAAGCTGGAAGGTTGAGAATCAATACATATTGATGTAGATAAGTTAATTCTAGGTAGAGTTGCACTCCCTCTGAACAACCAGATTGTTCCAAAATGCACCAGGATGCCCGTGTGGCTGCTATGTCCAAGAATGCTCTTGCCCAAACTCTGACTGATAGAGCAAGTGCACTTTTCTGGGAGAAGGCAGATCTAGCTCTAAATGAGATATGTCTTGGTCACCTGGTATACATTTTGGTGTATGCTTTTCAGACTACATTACTTCAGTTGCACTGGTTTCCAGTTTGTTCCAGGACCCAATTCAGTGAGTTGGTACTCATTTACAAACCCATAAATGGCTGTCTGCAAGACTTCCTCTCCCCCACCCATACGAACCTATACATAAAGATTGCAATCATCTTCTGAGGCCACCAAAAAGGTTCCACTGGGACAAGACCTTTTCTCTGGCAAGTTGCATAATTCCCTCCCAAGAGAGTTTAAGCTTGCCTCATCCCTGACAACTTTTAGGCAGGCAGCAAAAGCATGTTTATTCCAGCTGGCTTTTTAATATGTCAAAGCTTCTGACTTTGCTGCTCTTGGTTTTAATGCTGCTTTAAATGGGCTACTTTTTCATTTATTTTTGTGGTATTTTGCTTTTGAAACTGCCTTGGAAGCCCTTATTAGGGCAGATAAATGTTTCTATAAATTAATAATGCCAGCTGTGTTTTCTCTGGAGGGATGGAAGTTCTAGAAAGTGACGAGATTTTCTGCTTGAATCTGAAGAAGAACAGTGGGTTTCCTGGACTAGACATAGGCAGAACTAAAACTTTATAACTACACGTGGATACATGTACACATAATGCACAAGTTTTGCCAGGCCCAGATTTTTCTTCTGAAAGGCCACAAATCTTCTGTACCTTTTCAGAATCCATTTTGGATTATGATCAGCACAAAATTTTATGTTCCCGGAATTTTAACAATTAATTGGTTTTATCCTTGTTTTTATCATTATTTATTGGATGGAGTATGTTGTTGTTGTTGTTATGGTTTCCTTTTTCTTTCCCTTTCTTTCCCTTTCTTTCTATCTGTCTGTCTGTCTTTTTTGTCCTTGAAGCAGTCCAGAGACTTTTAGTAATGGGACAGCATAGAAAATTTTTAAATAAAATATATAAAGTAAGACCCTCTCTAGATGCACTTATGCCATGATCAACCCACCCACCTCCAGAGAGTAGCTGCACTTTTATTCACATGCGAGACTTACAATGGCTCTTACTTGAATTGGCATTGTTACACATTGGCCAGAAGGCTCATTGGTATCCCAAATAAGTCTCCCCGACATTCATTTCTGGAATAGTAGTGATTAAAGATTTAGACAAAGACTACAGGACGAATTCAAAGGCAATTTAAGTCTCTATTTAAGTCTATTTTTCTGTTGAAGTTGAAAGTAGGAAGCTATGAGAAGTGTCATCAGCCCATCATGGCCTAACTGCTTAGCTGTGGCCAGGACTTAGCAAGACTTCCATCTTTGTGACAATTACAGTGATTAAGCTACAGTAATTTATGTTTGTTGAATCCTACCATTCATCTAAAAGCCTTCAATATCCTCCACTGAACTGAGTAGGATTGATGGCCTGATAAAGAGACAGAAAGGAAAGAGAGAGACACTTAACACCCTGTTCCCTGTAGTGCATGACATTCTCTGAATGGCAGCCAGCAATCTGAGAGAACAAAATTGGTGTCCAAAGAGCAGCAAGCATTAGTTTGGCACAGCTATAAGTGGCGCCCAGGCCTGGAGCCATCCATAAACATAATATAGCTTTGGTCATCAGACTGCGTGTTATGAGGTCATCCTTTTCACTGCTGCTAAATAGGCTGGTTTACTGACCTTTGTACTTGAATGGCTGCCTTTTCTATTGTGGCCTATCAGCTGCCAATCTCTACCGACTTCAGACACCAGGCAGAATGGCTTTTAGCTAGGTAAGAGGTTTGCAAATAAACAGACCAACTTTTCTGTGATCAGTACAGCACTTTGAGACTAAAACTGGCAGATGTTTCAAACTGATAAGTGAAAAAAAGATCTCAAAGGTCACTAGCAAAGAGGAAAATACTACTTATTCTGTGCTATTTCGCTTTTCTCTGTGAAAGTAATACAGGGCAGTCTAGAGGGGGAAGTAGTGTTTGTTTTTCTTACCATGTAACCCTGCACTTGTCTACACAGATGTAAGCCCCACTGAGTTCATTTACACCCAGGTTAGTGTGCCTGGGGTTGCAGTTGTCTCAGGTTCTCAGGGCTGTGGGCAAGGAGGCCAAACTACGATGCAGCCTGGCCTCAGGAATGTTGTCTGTCCGGAGTCCTGGACAGAAGTTCTGTCAGAGGCATTCTTTGCTGTATGGTTGGGAACCTACCCCTTAAGATCAGCTCAGGAGGCCCTTCTACAAGAGCCAACCCTCAGGGAGATGAGAGGGGTGGCAACCAGGTGAAGGGCCTTTTCTACTGCTGCCCCCCATCTCTGGAAAGTCCTCCCTAGGGAAATTCACTGGCACCATCTTTGTTTTCTTTTCTGTGTCAGGCAAAGTCATTCCTTTTAAAGAAATTCTTTAATATCTAAGCCATGTGTGAGTGCTGACGGACCTTTATTGGTTTTATTATGCTGTACCATTTTGTATTACAATTTTATTCTTTTAACTGTTTTATGCTGTTGTATTGTGTGAGCTGCCTAGGGAGACCTTTCTGGCAATTATAGGCAGCATATAAATAGGTGAATAAATAAACTGGGAGGGTTTAGGATCCCTCAGATCTATGGCCAGCTTCTCTCCAACCAACTGCTTGTGTCCAGGGTGCCTGTTTCCCTGCTGTGTGAGGTTGGCTTCTGACCTTGTCTCACAAACAACCATGGACACTTCCAGAGGGCTGGAAAGAGCCAGGATAAAGGCTTTGATGTGAGAAAAATCCCTCTGAGGTTGGAGCTTTGAATAAGACCTTGGAGAAGGTTTTCTGAATGATCCTTTGGTCATACACAGTTTAATTTGAATGTGTTGCATCTGGTTGTTTATATATTTCACCTACACTTTTGTTGTAAACAAGTAGATGTGTGTATCTAAAAATAAGTAGATGTAAGTGTCCTGTTACCAATGAAATGAAATAAAGTTAGATTCATCTTTTATTATTTAAAGTAATCAGGCATAACTTTATGCCTGAAGGTTAATGCAATTAATATTTATTTTCTATATTCATGATCACCTCAATGATGAGCCCTCTGCTTACGTACATTAGTTTCCTCAACTCCAGCCTCCTGTGTATATAATTAGTGAGGATTTAGAGTATGGAGAGGAGAGATCAAATTTTCACAAAAATGATGAATGATTCTCTCTTGAAGTCTGTTGAACTAAGTTTCAAGGGTCTGACAAATACTCAGTGGTAAAATCCAGACACTGCTGGACAGGAAGCCTGCCAATGGGAGTGTAGGGCTGGGAGTAGGCATCACCTTCATTTCTTTCTCTATTTAGTCACTGCATCAGGGTCTCAAATTAGAAAACAGCAAGGTTCTCAGGTGGTTAATGTCTCATGTAAGTTCTGAGCGCTGTGTGTATATCATATGTGATATTCTCACCAACAGATATATCAAAGCTTTTCTTTCTTAGAAAATACTTGCTGTAGAAAAAAAAAGTGAAGGTGTTTTCTTCATTTTCTCCATTTTTTTTTTCTTTCAGTGAAAGATTTGGACACTGAAAAATACTTTCATTTAGTAAGTATTCCAAGAGCAATGCAGCATAATGACTCTCCCACTGTGGGTGGGCAAAGGGGACATATTCCCTCTCTCCCCTATTTCTTAAAAAGGAAATGTCTGTTTGGGAATTATATCCACATACCCAGAAAGCCTATGAGAGACACAGTACTGATAAATTAAGAAAACTTCCATCACTGTATCTACATGCACACACATTACAACAGATTTATGCAAAGCTGTGGATGTAATTATTTCACCAGATTTGTTTGATGGGTGGGAAGTAGATCTGAGCCAATGAAATTTGCCAAGTTTGTTTGTCGTGAAACAAACCCTCCACCATCTTATAGTACTTTAGCAATATGCAGTGAAAGGGCAGTAATTCTGCACATGGTTTATTGTCAAAGGCAGATCTAGGAATGTTTTCCATATGTACAGTGCATGCAGAGTGATGCATTTGTCAGTTGGCCAGCTTGTTGGCCTAGGATCAGACCCATGGTGGGAGCAATTGAGACCCCTCTGATTCCAGCATTGTTTGTGTAATGCGATGGTAATTGAACACACATTGTATTTGGCAGGGAGAAGGGGAGAACTCGCTTTTGCTTAATCATAATCTTGCACTGAATTCTAACATATTTCACCTTTATGATGACTGCCAGTTACCAGAAAGGAAAGGAGCTTGGTGTCTGGTGATGTTTCAGACAGTTGAATTCATTGGCAATTTAATCGTAGCAGATATCTTCACTCAGTGAGAGGAGGGAGAGAAAAGAGCCAAGCAGCACAACTAACAAATAGTACAATTGATTTTTAATATTGTTTCAGTGATTATAATCTGAAGGCTTTGTTGTATAGCACTGAGAAGTATTCTTTTGTGATATATGCATGCTTTGTTGTAGACCTTTAGTTAAAGTAAAATCATTTATTATGATATTATAGAAAAAACTTTGGGATATCAATGATAAGTGGTATTTGAATATTGACAATAAAAAGGAAAACCCTCTCTTTTTGCAATTGTCAGGTCCTTCCCACAGATGAACTGAATGAAAATAAAAAATCCCATCGACAAAGTCACAGGAAAAAAGTCCTTCCTGAAATCTACCTGACCAGATTGCTGTCCACAAAGGTAGGAGACATTAGAGTCTTGCAGAATGTGAAAATGGTGACCAGTACTGGCATGAATCAGCCTTGCTTCGTATCTTCTTGGTGCCAAAACTCAGATTCCAGCAGTCTTTAGCACATATGTTGCCATTCTAATCAATGGGAAAAAATGACACCTATCTGGTCTTTCAGGTAGCATTCCTATGTTTTATGTTTAACACCCAGAAAATAGTTGAATTCAATGATAAAAAATGAATGACTATTTGAAGGTCAATCTTATGAATGTTTTCTCTGAGAATATGTTCCACTATACTTAATGGCATTTAGGCTGCAATCCTAAGTACCCTTACTAAGGAGTATGTTTCAATGTGTTTACTTAAAACTGCATTGCTAGTTTATCGGTTGAACTCAGAGGAGGGAGAACACCTTTGAAAAGGCATAATAAATCCATGATCTATAATAAATGAGAGTTTTGGTTCTTTTATTGCAGGCCCTCAGAATAGAGCTACTTACTACAATATCCCTCAAGTGTTGGATTGTATTTGTATTTTGTACATTGATTTTAAGAAATATGATTCATGTACTATTATGCTTTATTATATTTTATTGCTACTGTGAGGGCATTGGTAAAAAGAGGTATATAATATATATCACACTAATGTTAATATTTATTAACATGCTTGTAATAAAATTTCAAAGGCAAACACTTCAAGAAGTTATTAGAATTGGAGATGGGGCATGTAATGCCTGTTGCCTTTCCCTTTCAGCTTTCCACTCATCCAAACACTTTTCCCTGTGATGGTCCAGGTACACGTTTGTGAAATTAGAATTTTCACAAGCTGAAAGTGGCTTAGAAATGCTTTGAATACATTAAAAAGACTTGGGTTGAAGTTATCGTGAGAAGCAGGCGGTGGGCCAGGGTTCAGCGCTCCATTTCAAATTACCCCCTCCAAAAGTACATTTGCAGATTAGATTAAAAATGCTGGCAAGTAGTATGTTATCAGGTCCTTGGCATGCCTAAAAAGGGCAAACCTAAATGTGTAAGCTTATTTTTAAAAAATGTGCAGGCCTGTTTTTCAAGATGGAACTAAAACATGACAAAAAAGGTGAGAGTGTTGTGTCTCACTGCTGGACTACATTTCCCAATAGGCAGTGCTCTTTAAAAAATTATTACAGACTGTACAAGCGGAATGCCCACGCACTTTGATGTCATAAGTTCTGCATCTTGTTTTGTGACCTAAATGGAACCAGAATCTCCTCACTTCTTGCACTGCACCTCGCTGGGAAGAATGCTTGTCTTGCCAGGGTCCCAGACTGTTTACTAAGCATCTGCCATGTCTCCATGTCTGATGCCATGGTGGTGCTGAACATTCTAGCCTGCAGTGGGAAAACTCACTTAGAGCATCAGTAGTATTGCTCTTGATGGACTTGGACACTGTGCTTGGCTTTAAGCTGGCCTTCAGATCCAGTTCTTTGTGATTCATATTTGGAGAAAAGATCATAGGAGTTGCCAGGGGTCTGTAGCTTTTCCCACTGTTTACCACACAGAACAGTCACAGATGTGCTCTTGGATTCCAGCAACAGAGGAGATTCCTAGTGCCAAAAAAGATTAAATGCAAACTGAAGCTAATTATATCATTGTGCACAAAATTAACCCATCTCCCACTACAGGCTCTACTTTGCCTGCTCCTTCCCTCAGTCATTGTATAGCAAGTCTTCCACGTCATTGAAAAAGAAATAGTCATGTATTAATATCCTAGTCACCACAGTTGCTGCTTGCTTAGGCCAAATTGCATATTCTCCTTCTTCAGGGCACGCTGCAAAAATTCCTGGATGACCTATTCAAAGCCATTCTGAGTATCCGAGACGACAAGCCACCAGTGGCCATCAAGTATTTCTTTGATTTCCTGGAAGAGCAAGCAGAGAAACGAGGGATCTCTGACCCAGACACAATGCACATTTGGAAAACCAACAGGTTAAGAAAATGTTTTGCCTTGTTTCTATATAAAAGCTAGAAGTGCAAAATAATTGTGGCATATATTATTAATCACCACAATGATTAATAGGAGTATGCAGTGGAAGTTGGAATACTTCAGAGTCCAGACCCAGAAAGCTGCTGAGGAAGAATAATCAGACAAAGGGAAGAACAGCCAACATAATCATTTTTCATGCATGAAGTCTCAGGTGCAACACCAGCAAATTTGGATAAACAAAGAAACAAGGCTAATCTTGCTGTAGTTCTAAATATGCTTATGCTAAATATGCAAGTCTTGTTGATTTCAATGGTAGTTTTCAGGAAGAAAAATATACAGAAAGGAAATGGGAGAAAAATGGCAAGAGAGTAAGAAATAGCTTCAGGACTGCTCAACTGTAGAACATAGACACTCCTCAGAGAATATTAGAAAGATGCCTTTCAAGTTGTCTCAGGGGAAATAACCATTCCAGCTCCAAGATCAGAAGTAAATCAAAACTGAGTATCAGCAAGTATCCATATGAATATACGTTACCATAAATGTCTGTGCAAATGCATAATTACAACTGATTTCTTGTATTTGAGAACAAATGAAGACAAGCTTGTTAGTTCACAGGCTACTGAACCCCCACTTGGAAGTAATCAATATTGGTTTTTGTCAATTATGTCTATCCTTAGCAAGTTAGATACTCACAGTAAGGGTCTTCAAGTGCATCTAGGATCTTTGGCAAGTGTGGCAACTTTACTGGTAGAAAAGCTGAGATTAATGAACATGGCAGCTATGTGGGTGAATGGAGAAATGTTCGCAGAAACTTGTGCAGCTGTTCTTTGTGCCATATATTTTTGGAGCAGTAAGACAGGCACCTTGGCTTACACAGAAATAACTTCTAGCAGATTGAAATCTGTGCTTTTAGAAAAAAGAACTAGAATTCAGTAAGAAAGCAAGAAGTTCAAACCAGCACACACAGAAAACATTACTGGGCCCATAAATTCAGAACCCTGCTATATTCAGTGCCTAAAATATCTATTAGTTCTATAGTTCTGTTATTTTCATTACTGGATAATGGAGAGCTAAATGTCTGATAATGATAACCACATCTATTGATTATGTTTACCTGTGCAGCCTACCTCTGAGGTTTTGGGTCAATATTCTGAAGAATCCCCAGTTTGTCTTTGACATAGACAAAACCGACCATATAGATGCCTGTCTGTCTGTAATAGCTCAGGCTTTCATTGATGCTTGCTCCATCTCTGATCTGCAGTTGGGCAAGGTATGTAACAGCCAATAAGGATAATGCTTTCATTGCCACAGAAATGTCTTCTGCTTGTTTTGCAACTAGGATCAGCCTAGCCAAGAACAGGGCAGGGTGGGTAATTAATCTTTAGTTGCAGACAAGCAAAGAAATTGGCAAAATGGAAGGTTTAGACAGACACTTTAACAATGTGTAAGCTAATATGTGCACTTTCTTCTATTTCATTATTATTAATAATAAAGGCTGGGCCTTTTCCATGGTAATGGAACTCACTGCTCTTGGTAAATCTTGCAGTATAAGTTGCTATATTTTAACCAGGAGGCCTTGTTTAGGTTTGGTTTTGTAGGTCTTTTTGTTTAGTTTCAAGTTCATGCCACCACTTTCAAGTTTAAAAAGGCAATGATAAAAGGGTGATTTTAGCATGCAAGGTTGATTTAAAATGACCCTGTTGGAATAAAATTTGGTTCAGTTTTAGATTCGGCTGTTTTCAAATTGCTTTCTTGTGCCCAGTTCTTCTGGGACATGACCTAAATTCTCCAATTTCTTAACATTTTATGCCTATTTGAATATGCTAAAAGCACTTTAAAAGCCATAGCATCATTTGAAAGAAAAACAACTTCTTCACCTGCTACCAGCCTAAAAAAAATACAGAGGCAATAATGTGGGGATTACTGTATGTCATATCAATTGTAATTCTCTTTGTTCAGACAGCTGGAACTGGGGGATGGGGGGTGGGGATGTGTTCTCTGCTCATTTCCCTTCTTATCCAGGTTGCTGGATATTGTATGCTGTATCCTAACTGAATTTAGAAAATTTCCTGACCCCAGGAAGCTGCATGCTGATTTATGGGATGGATCTTTTGAGTGTTACAACCATTAATTATAACAGAGACCTGTTTGGCATTGTTGCACCTTGTAGCTAAAACAGAACCAAATGGGACTATTTTGTATTCTTTTTAATGATTATTCTCAGGACTTGTGTTTGATCCTCTCATTTTAAATAAATTCATTTTTCTTAAGTTATTTAATTTTTTTTAGAATGTGTATGCTGTCCATTACTTCCGTCTCTGGAAGTTATAATATTTTGCCCTCACATAGGCAAAATACTGCATGCATGCACCTTCCTATAGACTGCCTTATTTGGCTCTTGTTATTGAGTTTCATGCTCAGTTAAGTGGAACACTATGGAATCCAGGCTGGAGTGGACTTAAAATGTTAAGCTATTAAAGATCATTCCAGTATCTTGTTCTCAGGCCTTTAGCATGACCCAAGTAATAAATAATCTTTCTGATGGTGGAAGAACATTTGAAGTATGTAAGTTTATTCATGGGAGTAGTTTTTGTAGGGCTATGAAGATAAGCTCTTCGTCATAGAAGACATGCAGTAGAAAAGATTTCTTCCAGTATGTGTCAACTTCAGCTGGGGATAGCTTACTAAAATTACCACCTGCAAGCCAGGTAAGAGTAGGAACATTTAAAACACAGTTACAACGAGGGATTAGATATATGTATAATTACATCCCTGGCTCTAAACGACATTTGAAACTTGCTACCAGCTCAATTGTTCACTTTCTGCAAGGGGAGAAGAAAGGGTTGTACGCTGCAATTAGGCGGCATGAGGGAATTCAACTATATCATGGAAGCTCAGGAAGACACACAAGGAATATCTCTGGACTACGACCATAGAGGGTTTGGTTTAGCACCTCATTTTGCTAGATTCCACTCTCACATCAAAGTTCCCAGGACAAGATTGAGGGCCTAGAGTAGATTCAGGAGCTCCGTATGTGTGTGGGTGCGTGCGCATGCACTGTTGTTGCTTTTGTCCTTCTTATGGTTCTGCTGCGTGTGATGTTGACATTTGAAACTTTCCAGCATAAACAAATTTTACTAGGGAGTGTTGTAAATCACATCCCCCTTGGTGTTGGCACATGCGAAGTGTGCGTAATGCAGAGCTGCAGTGGTGAGAGCGCCTGTGCAAACTGCCACGGCAGAGCCGTCTACTCTGTGCTGAAAGCACTGGGAACGGCTTCACCGGGAGAGATTAATATGGGGCGAAGTTCTAACGAGAGATGTGTGCTTTGTGTATTTGTGTTTCTGAATGTTTTTTCATCTCTTATGAAATATCTACAATTTTTCCTTGTCAAACTGCAAGTTAGGGTAGAGAAGGTCATTTGGGGTCAGACAGCAGATGGAAATGTTTTCAAAAATACAACAGCATAAAAGAAGGCATTGTTGAGTTAAGTGGGGAAAATAAATTCCTCGCATCAAAATAAAGTCAGATATGTATACAGTATGTCATACTTGTGTGGGTCCATTCTTGCTCTTTTCCCATGATTGAAAGCTACTAATTTTGGTTTAGTCCCTTAGTAGGCTTATGCAAAAGATCCTTTCTCCTCATTTCCAGGGGACTGAAAATTACCTACCATTAAGCACACGCGCACACATGCACACAGAGAAGGTGAAGGGCTCGATTCATACCATCACAGCTTGGAAAATGAGCAGTGGTGGCTTGTTTCCCTTTCTGAGCGTGTTGGAGAAGTTAGCTTAATTATCCATGGCAACACAGCTTCTCATCCCATGCAGATCCAACAAAGGGTGGCATGTGGCTGTCATTAACAAGCTCTCCAAGCACCCTACAACACCCATGAGTTCTGGGTGGGTTGTTAACTATGATAGCAGGCCACTGTGACTGGGTTCACACAATGCAACAAGCCAAACCTCCAAGGGTAATTATGCTAATCCCTCTGGAGTGTGACCAGCATATTCCGCGTGGCTTAGTAACCACCGTACAATTTGTGAACCGAGTCAAATAGGTAGGAAAATGAGGGGAGGAGCTTGAGCAAAAATGGAGAGGTCAGAACTGATGTGGTTACTCAGCTTTGAATGTGAGATCTTCATTTGTAATTTGTCAGTTCTTCTAGAGTAATGAAAACATCTGCCTCCATTTCATTTATTCATTTATTTCATTTTTGTAGCATCTAATAGCCAGAGCTCCCTGGGTGGTTTACAACACATAAAAAAATAAAAAATACAAACAACATTAAAAGCATCACCATACAAAATTTAAAAGCAAATTAAAACCCATATTAAAAATTTGCATTAGCCTATATGGCTTAATGAAGCAACCTGTTTAAGCAGCTAGCAAAGCATCAGTAAAATAATTAAATGTCCTGTGGTAGAGAACAGTCTTAAACTGTCCAAAAAGATATTAAAGTTGGCACCAGGCAAGTCTCAGTGGAGAGCTTGGTCCATGACTGGGGGGCCATGACTAAAAAGGCCCTTCTGCTTGTTGCCATCAACCAAGTTTCCCTTGGAGGTAGCAGTCAGAGGCAGGTTCCAGAGCTTGATCATAGTGACCAGGTCAATTGCCATTAGGAGACTGCCATCAGATTCATCAGGTATTGTGTTCTCAAGCCATGCAGGTCTTCATAAGCTAGAACCGGCACTGTGAATTGGGCTTGAAAGCATGCAGGCAGCCAATGCAAGCAGGACAGAATTGGTGTTGTCTGGTCTGATTGTTTGGCCCCTGTTATTAATCTGGCTGCTGCATTTTGCACAAGCTGCAACTTCTGAACATTGTTCAAGGACAGCCCCACATAAAGTGCATTGCAGTAATTTGCAATTACATTTCCTGTTTTTGAATTACTAAGGCTAATCTTCCAGAGGCCGCATGTGAGTGTACAATACAGCACCCAAAAAGGGAACAAATCAAAGCGAAAGGGAATGGGCCACCCCACGCACTCTCTCCCATGCAGCGTACACACAGATAGAAACCTATTCTTGCACATAATATACAGCCATTCACACACACAAACCGACTTGCCATTATGTGTGAATACCAGAAGAATGGTGAAACATGGCACTTTTGGTTACCGTGAATCGCCACAGAGAACCCACAGTTTGTGCTAAGGTTTTCACATTTCTACACCACTTCTTGTTATGTGTGAAGCCAGTTACTATGTTTTTCCACAGTTTTCCTGTTTTAGCCAGAGAGCTCAGTGGCAAGAGCAGGCGCAGCTGCTCCAGGCCCCATTTTCCACTGTCTAGTTTGCCTGGCTGTGGCTGCTGGTAGACAGGACGCTGATTGGCTGCCTCCCAGTGCTCCCCACCCTCCCTCCAATGACTGGCCAGATCGCCTTCCTACCTGCTGCATGGCCAATCTCCAAGGTGCCCGCCTTGCCCACCTGGCACAGCCAACCAACATAGGGGCCTGCCTGACACAGCTTGATTCAAGCACACTGGCCCCTCTCTCATGAGCATGCAAGACAGTGCAGCCTTGCCCAAGATGCCACGCTTGTGCTTGTGGCCATGCCAGGCAGGCAAGATGGGCATCTCGGTGCTTTAGTCAGGTGCTGGATCTGGGAGGGAGGGCACATGTCAGGGGAGAGGACAAGGAGTAGCAACCATGGTGGGAGGGGGGCAGCCATGCTACTCTAAGGAGTAAATGGGGCCTCTGTGGAACCACCGGACTTGAATGAATGAGTAGATGAGGACTCTGGAGTGGCAGAAAAAAGTCACAGCCAGCAGAGAACACCCCCAGAGGAGCATGCAGTCCAATGGGGCAGGAGGCAGGCATGCTGGGATGCTTGGTTCCCAACTGCAGGGCCTGATGGGATGCATGCTGCCATTTAGAGGGAAGATGGAGGGATATGAAGAATACTCAGGAGTAGTTACCCCGCATTTGTGTGAATGCAGGACCCAGAGTAAGAAAGATAACTGTGCAGTAACCTTTTGCATTATGTAAGTAGCTCCACACACTCATACATGTACCCTATTCATGCACACCCGTTCCTCCTGACAGGGAGGGGCTCCGTCCCTCCCACACTGCAGTTAAGCCAGAAAAAAACCATTCATTGGAAGTTTGTTCAGCTCTGCCTCTTGGCTGAAGCCTGAACAGAACCTGTGAATGAGCTTGCCTCTTTCCTTATTTTCCAGCATAGGAAAGGCTTTGCACTAGCTGAACTAAACATCTTGCCTTTCACAAGAAGGGAAGGGCAGTTGGGGGAGGGTCTTTCTTTTGGGGTCATGAACTGCCCTGTGAATTTTGGCAATTGGGCAGTATAGAAACGGAAATAATACTAATGATCATAAGTTTTCCACATCTGAAACCTTGCCCTGAAGAAAGTGGCCAAGTAAAAACATTAGTCCATGTTTTATTGTATCATGAATTTTATTGCTACTTGAAACCCCATTTCATTTTCTACAACCTTTTTTTTAAGTCCTGACAAGTTTCCCATTTCTGTTCTGCTGGCAGATGTTAAACATAGGGTCACACTGGATATAGCCAAATTTCTAGCCATGGCCATTGAAACTAGACCACAGCTGCTCAGACTTACCATAAGGAGCCTTCATGTATTGATGAAGAACATGAAGTTTACTTGTTTAGGATGTTTCAAAAACTTAGCTTTTAGTTGGATATCACGTGTGTTTGGTCACTTTTTGCTATTCTTAGTTCATCAGCTATTATCCTGGTTAATACATTAATAATATTAATATATAATCAATATAATATCAAATCAATGTACTGTAACTCTATATTATTGGCATGTTATATATTTGTGTGCTGCGCCTATAGACAAAAATTGATTGCCATCCATTGGTTCCCATGGAAAGTCCTCTTCATGGCTAATTGCTGCACAGGAGGAATTTTGAGTACATGTGGCTGCCTGAGCGAATGGGCGTCATTCTAACTTTTAGCTAGACTAGAACCAAGTAAGATCTTTTTGTATACTTGCTTTATGAGTAAAGAAATAAGAGCCTCCTGAATCAGACCATTTAGTGCAACGTTTTGTTCACCATGTAGCCAGCCAGCTGCCTGTGAGCCACCCACATGCAGGACATGAGTAGAACGGCAGCATCCCGTTCATGCTCCTTAGCAGCTGGTGGAACATGTGCCCACTGCCTCTGGCGCAGCCATCGCAAATGGCTTCCATTCATAGCCTTGTCCTCTGTGAATTTGTCTAATCTGCCTTTAAGGCATCCAGACCGGTGGCTATCGCTACACCTTGCTTCAATGCTCTTATTTTAAATTAAAGTGGTTTTTATTGCAGAGTTGCATCGGAGTTCGATGTAGGATCTGCCTTTGTGAATGGAAGGGCCTTTCCCCTCCAGCACAGCACACTCCATTCAGCAGGATCCCCCAGCCTTCTGCATAGCACTTTCAGGGGCCTGACAGTATTGCTGTGGGGAGGAGGTGGGCAGGAGCACTTCTTGCCTAAAGATAGACCCAGCCCATCATCTTCTGTCTTTAGGAGTCCTTTCTGCGAGGACTATAGGGCAAGAAGGAAGGCCCCTGGCTGGTTAAGAAGTTTCAACCAGCCAGTTGACAGATAGGAGGTTCCACACCTCTGGAATAGTTCAGTCCTTCAAGGGACAATAATTAAAATCGATCTGTTGAACACTGGTTTGCAAACTGCATTTGTAGTGAAGTGTACCCTGTCTGGATACGAGACTCTGCATCTGAGGCCTTCCTCCAAGTGCAACTTCAAGGGAGGCCTCAGAGTTGAGGAAGAGGGCCTTCTCAGTGATGCCCCCTATTTATGGAAAGAACTCTCCCTCAAGGCCCAGCTGGTGTCAACTCTACTATCCCTTTGGCATAGATCAGGATTGCCTACACTTCTGAGCTCTAAATATTATGTAGGGGTTATGTCTGCTGTTAACAGGCCTAGTGGTATTAACTTCACTTAGTTATTTAAGACTTGCACATTTGTTTTTAAAGATTTTTTAGTGGAATATTATGATATTTTATTCTTATTTTGATTTTTGCAATGTATTCTATTGTATTTTATGAATTGTTGCAAACCAGCTGAAGAGCTTTGGCTACTAGGCACTATAGAAATAAAATTAATAGTAATACTAATAAGCATTGGCCCTTCCACAAGAAACTTCTAAAATTCTAAACAGTCATTTAGGAGCCTGATGACCATAAAAATGTGCTGTTGTAGGCATACCAATCTGCAAATACTTATAGTTAATTATATTTATTGCATGCTTTATTTATATATGTGCTGATGTTCTAGTACAATGGGATATTTAAGATGCAGCTGCATTTCTTTATTGAGAAGGGAGAAATTCCACCTGACTCATTCATTCATTCATTCATTCATTCATCATATTTATATCCCACCTTTTTCCTTCCAAAGAACTCAAGGCAGCTTACATAATTTTCCTCCTCCTCCTCCTCCTCCTCCTCCTCCTCCTC
>NW_025336346.1:23545575-23830245 GCF_004798865.1 Varanus komodoensis
TGCTGAGATTCTGTAACTGGCCCAAAGTTACCCAGTGAGCTCCATGGCCGAGCGGCGAATTAAAACCCAGTTTTATGCTCTGAACCACTGTGCCACACTGGTTTTCAGTGCTTAAAGTGCTTGATTAAACACGATTGCATATCATGTTCTTAATTTGGTAGCATTATTGTCTTCTGAAAAGCAGGTAGCTAACGAACTAAAATATGCATTTTTCTGGATTTTTCTGCCTAGGATTCACCTACTAATAAACTATTATACGCCAAGGAGATTCCTGAGTATAGAAAAATAGTACAGAGGTATTACAAACAGATCCATGACATGCCACCTCTCAGCGAACAAGAAATGAATGCGCATCTAGCAGAGGAGTCCAGGGTAAGAGACTGGCTCTTGACAGTATGTTTGACTGTGCCAGAATGGCAATCGCTTATGAGATCAGCAGCCCAACAGCATCCCATCATTCAGGAACAAGGACTTTGTCATGTCCAAAGAGATAAGACTGGTTTCAAATCTACATAAAGGTCTTTTTAAGTTCTGCAGCCGAACAATACTCTTGTGACATAATTTAAAGTAACATGAAGACACGAATGAGCCAAAGCAGGCATAAATTAATTAAATTATGTTTACACTATACTATAGTTTCATTTCTTTTCCACAGTACTTAAGCTATGTATGTCACATATTAATTAATTAACTTCGAAGAAATCCAGAGTTCAAATATGCTGATGCTAGCTTAGCGTGTAATCAAATCCAAGGACCATTTTAGTGCAATTGATTTCCGTCAAATAGAATGGATATTGCTTGGTGTATGCTGATTAATCTTCTTCCCCTGTTCATTTTATCCCTTATAAAGAAATATCGGAACGAGTTTAACACCAATGTTGCCATGACTGAAATTTACAAATATGCCAAGAGATACCGCAGCCAGGTAAGTAGCCTAATAGGCAGAGCTCCTTCTCACTTTCATTCCTGATTCATAGGATCTTTGGTCAACTGTTAATGAGGTTGAGTTTACGTGTTTCTACATAGCCCAGTGCGCTAAGCCTGCCCCACAAGTCCAGATCTTGATTTTTCTGTATATGCATTTTATAGAAAATTTGCAAGCTTTTGAGATTCCCAGACCTCTTCCTCAGGCAAGAGGATACAGAAAGTAGGTCGTGGGGTAGGGGAGGCTACCTTGTTGTTGATGTCATGGTGATTACATGATTGCAATCTTGAAATCAACCTGGAAATGATGGATCTTCAGACTTACAAATAAGGCTGTAGCAGGTGCTGTGATAGTTTCGGGTTTCTGCTGGGCCTGCCCTTAAGAAGAATAGGGAATGAGCGTGATGGTTTTTTATGTAGTGAAAACACAGTGATGGTTAAGCTGTGTGTTTAAGGTGGTTTTCTCATAATTTTAGCGCATCCGTATCTATGTACAGCTGCTGTTGCTATGTTATCCAAAGAATGTCCTTACACCAAAATTTAGAACATGGTTTTGCAACATATTATTTGCCACTTCTGTGGTCTTCACATGCTGCCCATCCTTCACCGGGCCGACGAGTTGCTATGTTATGAGCAGCGCAGTCGTACGCGTGTGGATAATTCAAACACTGCGGCCTGGATTAAACATTAATGATACTGATGCAGAAAATGCAAAGTTTATCAAACCAGGAGCAGACTTTGTGCCTGTGTGCTTCTTCCTCCCCTTCCAGCTGTTTTAAATTAAACCATTGTTTCCCATTAGATCCAGACTGAGAAAATGTAGTTTCATCTCGAACTACAAGAAAGGGTTCTAACCATTTTTGGCTCTACTTAGAGTGTACACTTGGAAATAAATGGGACAAGTTAGGATGAGGTCCCGTTCATTTCAGTGAGTCTGCTTTAAAGATTAACACTGGGTAGAGCCCATTGACTTCCCACCCAGGAACAAACCGTATTTTGCGATCCAGTTCGCAGCATGCCGTTCACATAGTGTGGAGATATTTAATCCTGAGAAGCTAAACCTAAGCTGAAAGCTGCAGTACTGTCACACAGTACCCTTCCCTGCAGCTCACAAGGAGCTAAGACAGTGTATCATCATTCACTGCTTTACTTCCTTAATACTCTGAGGATTACTACAAAATGGGGAAGACGGAAAAGCTGAAAGAGGTGAGTGATGTAAGATTTTGAATAGTATGGAATAACAAAACAAATTAAAAATGCTTCATTCCTGTTAGACTTTTCTGAAGAAAAGGCCTATCAAAATCAGTAGAGCTTACCTCTGAATAGACATGCATAAGACCACGCTATCAGAATGCAGGAATCTCAACTGAGCTGTAGGCTCTAATCCAGTAATTTATTTTTAAATTTCTTGTTCCTCAGATTGTGAATGCATTGGAGTCCAATCCTACAACAAGGCGCACGCAACTGCAGCACAAATTTGAGCAAGTGATTGCTCTTATGGAAGACAATATTTATGAGTGCTGCAGTGAAGCATAGGTGGCAACATGGACTGTTTCTTCCATGTCTAGAAGTGACCTTCTCTACAGTGCACTGTCTTTTGGGGAACATCCTTTCAAAGTCTGTGTGTGTCAGTATGTAGCCCGTTGTATGTATAAGGTGACTAAGAAACCAGCCTGGTGGTTAGTCTGGCCAATCTCTTTAAACCATCTGGTGAAGTGAAGGTTGTCCACCAAACAGCTTGAATTTCCTTATGATCTGCACTGCATGGCACCCATAATTTATTTGATCCCTCAGACAGAGGCACAATACTTGCACCGCCCACTGAAGTAGTCTCTTCTGAAGAGATCCTTCACTTATTCAAAGTGGCCGTCTTTCCCTTCATTCATTTTCCCAGAGAGTTTTGAGAAGCAGAGATCAGGATATGGAAAGAATGTCGAGATGGTTAAGAGAAAAGCAGAGACACCTCAGGGAGCAATGACTGAAGGTTTCCAAAGGCTCTTGGAGCAAAAGTGGAATTCCCTCAAACAGTGCCCCTCTTCCTTCTGTGTACTTTAAATATCAGGGAACCCATTTACTGTACACAGTCTGCTGCATTAGATGTATTTGTGCCTTTCATTTTTGTACTGTACATGTAAACATAGCCACACCTTCATCCAAGGTTGGAAAGACTCACAGACTAGACAATGCAGTTGCTTCCTTAGTAGTCATGACATGTGAAAGCACTTTACCCCACAACGGAAATGGCTGTTGCCTTGCTGGAGGAATCATTATTGTGTAGCAGACAATGTCAGAAAAGAACAAATCAGTGCAGCTGTTCCTACTTCCCAAAGCTTCCCAGATGTTTGTGCCGACTGAACTGCAGTCGACAGATTCCCCTCTAAATGCCCATCTGGCTCAAGAAACAATTATCCCGAGGAGAAGGAAAAATATGCGCTGCAAGGGTCAAAGGGATGCACTTCCTTCCCTTTGTTCGGGCCCCCAGTACTTTAGAGGGAATGCACAGAGCTGAACTCTTGGTTCTGCATGACTTCAAAGTGAACACAGTTGGCTTGACACAAGACCACTGGTAGTTTCACTGAAATAAAAGATTATCTCTACCGCTCCAACTTCTTTCATAAAATAACATCACTTTGTGCAGGATTCTGTATTTGCAGCACCATGAAAGTATCATTTTCCATAAATACAATGCCCTTTAACTGTTCCCAATATGCCTTTACACTGACTACGGTGGGAAGCATTATTCTCTCTCTGCTGTGAGAAAGAACCACACCAGTCTTAGCTCTCTGTCAGAATTCCCCTTTAGTATCTTAGGTAGCTGCCTCAATGGCTGTTGCAAGCAAGAAAACCTGAACTTACCAGCTAATGCTGGTGGTAATGCCAAGTTCAAAAACTGCCAAATAATGCTTTAAAAATACTACACTACCTCATGAAAGACAAGGTCTAAAGGGGAGTTGCCACCATTTATAATGCTAAGATTTGATCACTTGGGTTGGAATTAAGAGGAGTTTTTTTTTTCTTTCAATCAAAATCTTGTTGTTTTAGGTAGTTATCCTTTGTCAAGTATATATTTCAGAAATGTCCAGTGCAGAATATTATTTGGGGAACTGATGTGTCAGAATGAATTTTATATATCAGTATATTAAAAGTACAGATTTTATCCAGTACATAAAGAGGACTATAAGGCATAACAAAAGAACTGCAAAAGAGTACACCCACTGAGGAGAGCTACATGTTTGCTGAGAAAGTGGCTGCAAAAGAGAAAATTTAAGAATGTAGCTGGGCTACATTTAACTTTGAAAGAGATTTTTTTTCAAAATTCTTATTTTTTTGAACTGTGAAGAGCTGCCAGTTATACACACACTCACAGAAGGCTGACTCAGGAATGTGAAAAGAAAGGCGCCTGGACCACCAGTTGGGAGGAGGAGGGAACTGAAGGAAAACAGAGACAGGATTGGCGAATTTGCTAACCCAGACTATGCAGACAGCTGTAATTTGGGGAAGCATCAGCACAGTTTCAGCACCTAATTGAGAGTACAGAAAGTCACTGTCTGGAGAGGCCTCTAGGCCAGAGGGACTGATCTTTTGTCTCCCTCACAGATTGCTATTTCCTGAGTGTGTGCGGGTGCATGTGTGTGTTCGTGTGTTTCAAGCAATGTGCTTGGCACATGTATATTATGGCGTATGCTTTATTATTTAATTGTTTGTCCAAATATTTGCTACAACCATTGAAAAGAAGTAAGTTGTCTACAACCAGAAACTGAGGGTTGGTGCTGTCTCACAGAACCCAGCTCCACTGTAATATATTTTTAACTTTGTCAAGTTACTTGTAAGTGTGTGTGTTTTTCCCTTCCTTGCTGTTTAATGGAAGTGGCGGAATCTTTGGGCAGGAAAATATGTTTGTAATAAAACAAGTTGATCAAAATTGTGTGGGGGTGTTTCTTTGGAAGATGAACAAAAGTAAATTAGTGCACATTGTCCAGCTGTAAATGCTATTAAAATCACCTAGCTCAGCAGCAAGCAGACTTTATGCCTGTGCAATCTACTTTTTTTATTAGAATCCTAAATCCACCAACCAGACCCAAGTGCAAAAGATATACAATTAGAATTAAAGAATTCTGAGCCCACATGTTCAGTTTGAATACCAGAACTGAGTCAAGTTCACAATCGTTCCACACAAAACTCCACTCCTGATTGCCCATCCCCAACAAGTTTTCTTCTTTTCAGAAGTATCCTGGGATGGTGGGTGCAACATTGACGTTGCTGTTGTTAAGCAAACCCAATCTATCCCGACCCAGTGATTCCCACCCATTCTGGGTGGCCCTTTTGGGAGCAAGAAAGGGTGATAGGAGCAAGCAAGGCTGTATTGGGTAAGTCATGTCTAAACTTAATACTGAGTGATAGGGAGTATTTGCCATCTCCAAAGAATTCTTGAACCAAAAAAATTCAGATCCCTGCTGAATCTTGACGAACTCAAGTCTTGAAGGACTAAGGCACTAGCACTGGACCAAAGCGATCCAGTGGGTTAGAGGTCTGCTTGTAGGCTACAGTCTTGAGGAAATCAGGCAATGCCAGGACTGAGCCAGCCGGCATCTTCCCTCCCCCCAGGCTGCCTCCCTCCATAAAGAGAGCAGAAGAGCCCTTTAGGCAGCAGAACTGCAGCAGAGGCTATCATGTAGGGAAACTGTTCAGACCTGATGCTTCCACCTACTCTATGAAAGCCTGCCTGGAGGCATACAGTCTGTGGTTCAAAATATCAACATCACTTCAAGAGATTTTGTCTGGTTCAGTCCAATTCCTGATTCCCTCCAGACTGGTCACCTCAGGAATCCACCTACCTGAGAGAGTCTCTTGACCGTTAATTAATGTAGAAGTGAGAATTAAACAGGAGAGTTTTTCACTGGTACGGGAGGAAACGCCGGGATGAATGCCTCCTCCTGCGGAACTTCTGGATTGAGATGTAGCGATCTTGAACACACTCTGCTCACAGGCCCACAAGCACCCTCCTTTCAGCCTCACTTTCTGTTTCCTCATTATGTGCATTAGTACCTGTCTCACATTTGTTCACTCTCCTGCCTTGTAACTGCCTACTCAGACCTGCTTCCTTTGAGACCCTGAGTCTTACCTGCTTTGCTTCTTGGCTCGAGCATGTAACTTCTCTGAGCTTGTCACAAGCGTCCCGTCCTCAGCCTGCCTGCATTAAGCTACCCACAGAGCCTTCCTGCTAGCCCGCTAGTTGGTAAATCCTACTTGATTAATATAGTAGTGACACTTATTGGTGCACCTTATGGATTATGGTATCTCTAGTACTGATTGCAGTCAGAATTTACAATGGACAAGTTGTATAGTGCTGAGGCTGAATCACAGGAGAAACTGCATTCTGGAAATCCCACATCTGGCAGAAAAATAGATTGGAGCTCAAAGGAAAAGGTGGTGAATAGACTAAGTGTTACATCCTTTTCAGAAACAAGAGCTGAATCTTTGACCTTGGTTGGTTTTGATTCAGAACGTCACAAAGAAACAATATAACAAGGCTATCATTCATAGAAACAATACCATACCATTCTGTACACACCATGCGAATAAAAGAGAATAGTTGAAACCCAGCTAGGAATTTAAGCAGTCACCATTTATCCAAAGAGAAAAGAAAAATGGCAGACTCTATTTTTCATCTGGCAATTGTGGTTCTCACTTGAATCATGGTATTTTTGGAACATGAATCATTGACCTCAACTTCTCAGATCAAGCACCCCAAAATGGGAACTGAGCTGGGAAGTGCAAACGAACAATGGCCGGTGGAGACTCGCACCATTGTGACCGTGACCAAATGCACAGTCGGGCAGCTTGCCTATATTGTCCAGTGTACAGAATCACACGCTGAAATACACTCTTGGACAACCACAGGCCATCCTCCTCTGCATCTGATCATCCAAGTATAGATTTTCACTGCACAAAAGCAAAAGCTTTCCCTCAGGGTTTGGTTACACTGGAAACGATCATCTTAATCAGATACTCTCTGTAGAAATGAATGAATGGAGGGAGAATTGTGACTGCACCTACTAGTTCTGATCGTAGGGACAAGTCTATGTGATCGCAGATAGGCTTCTGCATACACTTTGGGGAGCAACAACACGTGGGTTGTATTCATATAGTAAGCTATATGCATCAGCTCCATGCACACATGACCTTAAATATGTATGAGCAGGGAAGGTCCAAGAGAGATCTCCATCTCCCTCCACCCCATGCCTACATTCCTATCCAGATCAACAACCCTGAACTGTTGCAGCCACAAGGAAGGAGATGCTGACATTTAGCACAACATGCCTGTGTTGTTTCACCTACAACCATGTCGATGTTTTCATATTTGAAAGTACTAACAGCTGGCTAAAATACTGAAGAGGTCACACAGATGATCTCCAGTTGCTGTTATTACAGTGTGATTACCTAAGGAGAGTGCAAATCTCAGTCCAATTAAACCTGCATCAACCAGGATACTGAGCCAGCTTGCAGTCAAGAAAAATAATTTCACTCAACTCTTGGTTGAACTCTAGCTAGAGCAAACCTCAGTCTGTCTTCAAGGATGACAACAACATGTGGGTTACTGGCTTTCAGAAACCTCAGCAGGTGAAACATCTCCATCACCACATCACCCTTTTTATCCCCTCCCAAAAGGAGTGTTTTCCTTGGAGCAGAGAAATGTGGGTTAAAATCCCTTCTCTTTCATAATGCTGACTGGGTGGTCTTAAGTTCTATGCTATTTTTGTTATTATTTTCTGTTTTTCCCCCTCCTGCCTTTCGTCTAAGGAGCTCAAAGAACTGAGCATAGTTCCCTGCCTTTTATTCTCCCAACCCTTAAAGGAAGGTTAGACTGAAAGCTGGAAACTGCAGAAAGTCATCTATTATACTCCATTGCTGAATGCTTCCAGAGAAGAAGTTTGATCTGCTTTGAACTGGATCCACTATTCTGATAAAAGTTGGATCCTCCAGCCACTCTTTCCCAATGCAGGCTCTTCAGCCCCCTAAAAATGCTACACCAAGACTCAACAGAACCTGCTGAAAGGGGTGAGCTGTGCTTATGGGAGGAGGAGGATCCCCAAACATCAAAGGGAGGGATCTTCCATGAGCAGAACCTTTTCTTTCAAGGAAGGTCCCTTCCTCTGTACAATCGTGACACCTCACTCATGACACCTCATCCAGACCTCCCATGTTTCCCCATTGCTCTTTCCATTTCTTTCCTTTCCCAGGGGAAAAATATCAGTTAAGGAGAAAAAGACAGAAATGCTGCACAATGCCCTTCGCTGTGTAGGAAGGTGAAAGCATCACTGAGTGGGTTTTTAACTTAGATTTCTTCAGCCCAAGGTCCAAGCTCCATGCAAATTTAAACACACAGTGAAATGTTTTTCATCTTATATTTAGCAAATAGAATGGGAGAACCTGTCATTTTTTGGTTTCTCCCCCATTAAAAATTTTAATATCTCAAGTTCTTTCTCTCCCAAATATAAGAACTTTGCAAATTTTGGTAAGCTTTTATAAAAATGTTGGTACCTTCTCATCAAAAACAAGGTGAGCTCACAGCCATGTGGATCAGCCAAATTCAAAAGTCACAGTTCATTCCTGGCATGGAAAAGACCGTCATGTAGCTGCTGCCATGTAGCAGTTAATGATCAGGATCCTGTCACTAAAAAAAAGTGGCAATCCTAATTAGTGGGTTTTTAACACAGATTTTTTTCAGCCCTGTGCAATTTTAAATTACACACACAGTTAAACATTTTCCATCATATATACAGTAAATAGGATGGGAGATTCCAATCCTGACTCTTAGAAGCCAAACACTGCAAGCCTGAGCAGATGAATCTCTCAGTATTTGTTTCTCCCATGTTCACTTTTTTAAAAATTTGAGGTTTTTCTGTCCTGTTTATAGAGAACTTCAAGAATTTTTCTCTTTTTTAAAAAACAAAACTGAACTGAAACTAAATTTTCACCCATCCCTACAGGTGATGCAGGCGGTTTAGGAACTCCACCAGGTATAGAGAGAGAGTTTAGCCATTTCCCCCACTGCGGTGGTTGGGCCAATAAGCTGCTCACCCCCGAACTGCTCCTTGGATGGAAGCCCCCATTGGCGGCACAGAACTTTCCCTCGGGCCACAAACAGCTTTTGGGAGGGGTCATCTGGGATGTAGCAGGAGGAAAGGGTTGAACTCCCCCTCTCCGCCCACCATAGTCCTGGTCCCAATCCTACAGTTGCTATTTGCTATTTTAAAAGGTGTCCAGTGCTCAGCCATGGTGTTTAATCATGAATATAGCATCACAGGTCCTAAGTCGACCACTGGAACTGCCACGTCTGTCACACACACACTGCACTTCCATTCACCATCCCGCTCGGCGGGTGTATTGCAAAGGGATGATGTGGAGAGTAATACATAAATTACTTCTGGAG
This sequence comes from Varanus komodoensis, assembly GCF_004798865.1. Classification (NCBI taxonomy): domain Eukaryota; kingdom Metazoa; phylum Chordata; class Lepidosauria; order Squamata; family Varanidae; genus Varanus; species Varanus komodoensis. Next base: position 23,554,934 of record NW_025336346.1, read on the forward strand.
AGGTAGCTGTGGCAGCCAGAAGAACAACTATCCTTCACAGTAGCTTTTAAGGCCAACATAGTTCAGTCCTTTCCTTGTTTTTAACTATGTAACCATAGTTCTTACAATTTTGCCAATTAAGAAAACAGACGGTTGCAAAAATAAAAGGGTTTAATAAACCATTCAAAACAGCTCTTCATATCTACAGCAACAGTTTTTAGGACCTTTGCTCTAATCTTTTTAGCAGCTCTGAGAAATCAGTCTACTTAATTAGTTGCAAGTAGTTTGCACAACCATTCAGCCAGAGTTCTAGCAGACCTTCCTCCCACCAGAGATGTAAGAAATATTTTCTTGGGACTGGCACATAATTCATAGAAAAGCATATGCTGAATAATAACCTCTACTTGTGGAGTTCCACTTATGCAAAGACATCAGTTTTTGGAAACATTTATGTCAAAGACCTCTGAGTTACTTCTGGACTGGTAAGAGTTTGTTATACCTCCCTCTTTTAAACTAAGGAAATCCAGTTGCTTACAGACAGCACAGAAAATACTTGAGCAGAAAATCTTAGCACAAATTTTGTAGGGGGAAGAAATGTGTGGGCTGGGCAAGTCACATGATCTGTAGATTCTGCTGAATAATCCTCTAAGAAGCGTTCTAGCCCTCCCTCCTGATGCTCCAGCTGCTTTTCTTCATGCTGAAGTGGGACTACCATCATGTCCGTCAGAGTGAACAAAGCCACCTCCTTGTCCCTGAATAGAGTAAAGGCACAAAGCCATGGCCACTATATGCTGTTTAGGTGGCCACAGGAGACTTCGGAGTCCCAGCTGTCACCTCAGAATCTAGCTGCAAGGTAGGAGTTGAAGCAGCATCTAAGATGGCCCTTTATGGGTTTGGAGAGGAGGAAACATGCTGCATCAGCCTGCAGAATGTCCTGGCGGAACCTCAGCCTCCCCTCCTCATGCTCTGGAGCAAATTATTTAAATAGCCAAATTCAGGCATCTAAGTCTTTTGCAGAGTAGAAGATGCTCTTTCCTGCCTTCTTAGGATGCCTGTAATCCACCAGCCTCATTAGATTGTGTTGTTAAAATTCATTGCACAATGAGTTTTCATGGACAAGATCCAGATCAAGCATCTGATGAACTAGATTCTAGTCAACACAAGTTCATGTCATAACAACTGCTAGCTTTTAAGGCACTAAGGATACATTAGTTGGTGCATATGTAAAGTAAAGGTAAAGGTTTCCCCATGACATTAAAGTCCAGTCATGTCTGACTCTTGGGCAGATAAGGCAGCCTCAGCACGGATGTTCAGGGCCCCCAGAACCAACATTCTGGGAATCTTCAACACCAAGTCCAGGACTACCTGCATCGGCACAGGAGGCAGACTGCTGGAAACCAAGGCAAGCAGTACGCCAGCAGAATCAAGAGCCGAATGCAAGGTACAAATACTCCCGACCAGCCCCCGAGTGGACCGGCACCTTGGCAAGGAAAAGTGAATCCCTATACGGCATGGCCACCCCTCCTCCCCAGTCCTCTGAGCAATGTTGGTGCTGCACCAAGGACCCAGCCTCAGCACAAATGTGTCTCCCACCTGCCTCTCTCACCCAGGTCTTGGTTATACAAGTACAGGCCAGGTCAGCCCCCTCATCAATGATTATATCATGAATAAGGGAAGTTTTATTTTGAACTGACCTGGCACTGGGCAGCACCTGCAAGCCAGAGAGTTGACTGATATGGGTGCCAGGATCCATTTGGCTAAGGGAGGGATCAGGAGAGGGGACAGATGTAAGATGTTCTTTCCCTGCCACCCTATCTCTCCCTACCCATCACTGTCTTGATGGCCACACTCTCTAGCCCCCACTCCATATCCAGACACACCACTAAAACTTCACTTAACTCATAGCTGTGATCTCAATGATCTACTGATCCACTACCGGCCAAAAAATCTGCTCCGAACAGGCGACAAATGGGTGCCAAGCAAGAAATGTCCTTTGGTGTTGCCCTTCAGCCGTCGCACAGAAGCAGCAGCAGACCGGCACTGGGAGGCCCCACATCCAGGGTTGTGCCCAGAATTGGCCATAGCTGGTGTGCTCACTCACTGACTCAGTCGCTCACGCTCCTCTCTCCCCCCCCCCCCCCCACAGCCATCTCTGCCACAGGCTGTCCTGGGTGAAGGTTGAGGTTGGGCCACAGATGAAGTGCGTGGGGAGAAGGTGAGGACAGCAGTGCAGCAGAAGCAGTGCAGATGGGCAGAAACGCACAAGCCTCCCCAGCAATGCGTTAAAAGGTCAGGGACCACAGCTGGGACCTTTTGTGAACAACTCATGAACCTGACCGCTGAGCAGTCACCACAGGCAAAATCAATAAGGAAAGCTCCACAGGGATTAAACATTGTCTTTCCAAAAGTACATCCATTCCGCCCAGAAAATGCATTGCTTTTTAGCATGTTGGTTCTCCATTTTGCCCCCTGTATTTTCCTGATAATGGTTGTGCAGTTCAACAGTGTGGCCTCAGCATGTTCTCTTTCCCACGCGCTGCTCTTTTTTCTTTTTTTTTTTATAAAGATTTTTATTAAGATTTTAAACTTAAAACTAAAAACATCAATCATCAAATACATCGGACATACTGGGTCAGCCCCCTACAACATATCTTTTTAACATTATATAATCATATTCAAATCGATTTATAAACATTTAAAAACATCTTTAAATCTAAGCCAAGCCCTGTTTCTCCAGCCAGTCATAAAAAAGGTCCCAAGTTTGACAGAAGTTCCAGGCGCTGCTCTTTTATGCCTCCTTCTTATAAGGCCACAACATTTTATCACAAGTTCACCAAGTGTCCAGGACATGTTGTTAGTCATTCGGTCTTTGACATTCCTTTCTGGCACTGTGCTTATAAGAGCTTGGGAATCCCTCCTTAGCTCACAGCTCGCTGGAACCCACCATCTTTCATAGCATACACACATTCAGTGTGTGCACAGGAGGAGTAAGAACAAAACTGATCAAAGGCAAGAAATCCTAACTGGACCTCACCTTCAAGTCCAGGATGAAGAGCTGAAGGTATGGACCACATTCTTTGAAAACACCAGTATGCAGATATGATGGAGGAACTCAGAAGCCAACTAGCTTTAGCAAAAGCAGTCTCCTTGCCCACTGAGGCACAAGACAAAAGGCCTCACCTGACCATTGCACTGAATCAGAGCTGCATTTCTACTTCTAAGGCAGCTTCCAGTGCTTCTAGTTCATTGGTGTAAAAGTAACTGAAGAAGTGACGTAAACCACAGAAAGCCTTGCAGCAGTCTGAGGAAGCCATTGATACTTACCTGTGCATTTGGTCTCCTTGTGGAAAGACAGTGCAAGGTAGAGGCCTTGGCGCATAATCTCTTACTTCTTGGGGCCAATAGAAGGCATCCCGAGCCACCAAGCCAATGCGGCTATCCAGATTCACTTTGAGGCAGCCCATCTGGCTTTTCAAGGAGAGTGTGACCCTGGCTGTCACAGGTATACATACTTTTTCTGGACTCCAGCACAAAATGCCAAGCTTGCCTGGATTCAATTTCAATTCATGCATTATCCAGCTCACTATAGCCTTCAGAAACTGCTTTAGGGCAGCAATTGATGTGCCTGGAGTAGATATAAATAAAACATAAAATGGATTTGGGTGGCTGCAGTATGCTGATGACTTCAAATCATCAACCTATTACCAAGTCACACTGTTTTAGAGAATCAGATAATGTGGTTATGCTTAGCCACTGTTCCCATATCACCTAATCTTTTGATGGGCACTCCCTGTTGTTTCACATAAATATTACCGAAGAGATAATACAACACACTGCGTTATCCCATAAAATTGTTCCCATAGCAAAACATAGTAGTCTTGCCAACAGCATCTTCTGGGACAAACTGGGAAGAAATGGGCTGAACTAATTTAGAAAGCACAATGGACTACTGCTAAATTCTAAAGCTAGAATATTCAGTTAGTAGACTGTTGTGATCTCTGATGACAAAATGTCCCTGACAACTCCAGAAATACCAGCAGAGTCACACTCCTCTCACACTTTCAGACATAGATTGCCCACCCTGGGCTACTCATGCTTCAGTATGAAAATGTGGTGTAAAACCAATTTGAGATGCATTTAGGAGCACTGACGTTATGAACACAAACCAAGTTACACAAACACTTTATGGGTTTGTGACTGTCACCTATCAGGAGAGGCAGTGGAGGAGGCAGCCTGTCCTTTTGTCAGGTCCCCTTGTCTGTGGTACCTTGGCTTGAACTCTTTAGAGTCTGGATTGCAAAGACAGGAGTGCTAGAGCCATAATACTCCCAATACTCCCTAACCCAATCCTCAATTTTTAATTAACCTAATAAATTATTTGGAGATAAATAGTTCCTCCTTGTATCAAGGAGTTCACACTAGTGTGCATGAAATGAGCTATCCCATGTTACCCTCACAACAACCCTAGCTAAGATCAGTCGATCGATGAACTTCAGGGTAAGGAAGGTTTTGGCCAGGTCTTCCCACTCTGGGTTCTAGGTGAACCGCTGTGCCTTCAACTTCTCTCTGGTGCCACTATCCTGAAAGCACTGAGAAGACAAGAAGGGCAGCTGCTCCAGTGTCAGCAGCAAGCCTCCCCCCATCTAGTGGCCTTCAGATGTGTTGGAATGCCACTCCACTCCTCAGAATGATGGGAGTTGCAATCCAGCACGTATAGAGGCCACTTTGGGGGTTGGGGGGGAGTACTCGTTTGCGTAATTCGTGGTCTGTGTTGCCCAGAACTCCCTTCCCTTGCCATAAACCATGCACTAAATCCTAACTAGATTTTAGAAATGGGTCACTTCCAACTTTAAGGCCAGTTTTCCATGTGTCCCTGCTTGATTAATGACAGCTGAATGCCTACCCTGATGGCATTACAAAGGGTGGCAGCTGAGGTGATCTGAGGTAAGCACCTCAGAAGGGTGACGCTGGATCAGATGAAGGCATCTAGTCCGGCATTCTGTTCAAACCGTGAGCATCTAGCTGCCCAAGGGAACCCACAGGCAGGACATGAATGCAACAGCACCCTCCAGCATACTGCCTCTGATACTGGAGGGAGCATACAGACACTGTTATGAATAGGCATTGATAGCAGTCTCCTGCATGAATTTGTCAAAGCCCCTTTTAAAACCCTCCAAATGGGTAACCATTATTACATCTATGTGAGGAAGATCTTCTGTTTCTCTGGCCTGAATGTCCCTCCAGTTTGGCTTCATGATGAACTCAGGCACTAATATTACTATAGAGCAAGAAAAACGTCTCCCTCTCCTCTTTCTCCACACTGTGCTCAATTCTGTACCTCTCCATCATGTCTCCCCTTACTCACTTCTTTTTCAAGCTAAACACCCTGGCTGTTGCAATCTTCCCTCAGCAAGGGGCTACTCTAGCCTGGTGATCTTTTTAGTTCATCTTTTCTGTACGTTTTCTAATTCTAGAAAATCTTTTTTTAGGTATGGCAACCACAACTATTGTTGTCGTCATCATTCAGTCACAAAGTCATGCCCTACTCTTTGCAACCCCATGGGCCACAGCACGCCAGGCTCTCCTGTCCTCCACCATCCCCTGTAGTCCTCCCAACCGCACACCCACCTACCCAGTGACCCCATCCAGCTAGCTCAGCCTCTGCTGTCCCCTTCTCCTTTTGCCTTCAATCATTCCCAGCATCAGGGTCTTTTCCAATGAGCCCTTCCTCCTCATTAGGTGGCCAAAGTATTTGACCTTCAGCTTCAGTATCTCTCCTTCTAGAAGGACCACAACTATGCAGAATGGCTATGTTCACACATGCTACTTAGAAACACCACAAAGTTGCCTTTCCTACCTTGTGCCCTGGGTTCACATATTTGTGACGTAACCATCTTCCCTCCAAATGGTGGCACTTATCCCATCAGCCTCTGTGGCTGGGAAGTAGCCCCGGTGCACACCACTCCTGCCTGCATCTCCTGCCCCTCCCCATGGGCCCGCACACCTCCCGGCTTGGTTTGCAACCAGTTGCCAGTTCTTTTCTGCTGCTCCCCGGAGCCCCTGTCTGCAGCTGCTCCTGTCTGTACCTGTCTACACCTGTCTAGACCACCTGTCTACAGGAGCAGTTGAGCAGCTACCTGGCAGCAGCCCCCCTGCCCCCCTTCCCAGCAGGTGCTCCCCACGGCTCGCCCATACCTCAGGGCACACAAGAGAGATGCCTATCCCTGAAGGCCTGCACGAGGCTGGCATGGCAGCAAGCGGCAAAGAGGTAAGGAGTGGAGTGGTGGAGGGGTGGAGGGGCGAAGGGGGAGGAACAGTGCAAAGATGCAGGACGAAGGGTGGCGTGATGGGCTGGTGATGGCGAGTCGACTGAGCCCTGGGGAGCAGGTGCCAGGAGGGAGGGAGGGCAGGGAGTATGGCAGCAGCCAACCAGCACCTGTCCACCGGCAACTTAGCCACTGCTAGGCAAACCAGGCAGTGGAAAACGGAGGCTGGAGCAGCTGCAGCTCTTCTTGCTGCCGAACTTGCTGGCCAGAATGGGGATACCATGGAAGAGCACCGTAACTGGCTTTGTACATAATGACAAGCAATGTCAAAATGTGGAAACTTCAGAACAAAGCGTTGGTTCTCCGTTGTGACTCATGGTAAACAATGTGCTATATTTCTCCATGTTTCTGGCATTCACTCATAATAAGTCATTCCTGCCATGGCTTGCCGTTATGTGTGAATACAGCCAATATTCTAAGTGTGCTTGTACCATAGACTTCTGTAAGGGTATTGGTACTTTTATTTTCCATTCCTTTTGTAATTAAGATAGATTTTGCCTTTTTCACAGGAGCTGTACACTGGGTTGACATTTTCATCAGACTGTCCATCAAAACACCAGATTCTCAGTCAGACACCACTAGCACAGATCCCATCAGTTCATATGTGAAACTGGGACTGTTACACTAATTTGCATCACTTTACACTTGTTTACATGGAACTGCATTTGCCATTTTGATGCCCGTTCTCCAAGTGTGGGGAGGATCCTGCATGGAAGGTTTGTGTGCGTGGAAGGGCAAGCGATGGAAGGAGAGGCTTTGTGCGCGGAAGTGTGGGGAAGTGAGGGAAGTTGCTGCCCCCACCGCCCCCCCCACTAGTTTTGGCCATGCCCACTCTCAGCATGGTGCCCTCAGAGTATCTTCGCTCTGTAATGATCAGGTCACACATACAAGTCCTCAGGTGCTGGAGAGGCCTATTTGAACCAGGCCCAGGATACTTTGCTGCCTGATTTGTTTTCCTCCCCTGAACTTAAATATCCGTATAAATCATGCACATATGCACTGGGCACACACATGTGCGCCACTCCGAACTACTCCACAGTATACGCGGATTTCTAATTTGCTGTCCAGACGCTAAAATATGATTAGTTCTCTGTTGTAAGAGAAAGGAATACCCCGCCCTCTCCTGTTAAAGGAGATGAACACCCTTGTTCATCGGCACACTCGATTGAATTTTGTTAATTAGTTCCATGTTATTCCTTTCTTAGGACTGGAAGGCTGCCACGCACTCTAGCTTAGCTCTATTTCACCCAATTGGCATTCGGCATTGTTCTCATTAGCAAGGACAAGGGGAGATGGAATGTGTCACAGCTGGGGCCATATTCAGGATGCAAGTGAGCTTTGAGTGGGAATACAGGCAAGCCAGGACCAAAGAAAATGTGTTGGACGCTAGTTTGGCAGAATGACTGGGCGGCATGAGGCACTTTCAGTCACACTCTGATCAGGGGGAGTCTGGCTGGGTGAGGCCTTGAAAACACTGGGCTGTGTCAAGGCCCATGTGCAGGAGGCTCTGACAGTTTTCTCAGGCGAGAGCAAGAAGGAGCAGCATCACTCCCCTGCCCAGCTGCAGTTTGTGGCCTGTGAATCCAGCAACGGGGGGGGGGGGGGGGGGGGCTAGCTTGTGGCAGCATCACCCTGAAGCCTTCTCCCTAAAGGGCATAAGGGAAACATCTGCGCTGGAAGAGAGGCCTCATGTTAGGCTAAAACTCCTGTCAATTAGAAGCTTGGTGGGAGAGCTTTCACAGCTACTCCCAGCCTGAAAAGCAGCTGCTCACCTCAGAAGCACTGCTAGGAATAACTTGACTTCTCGGCCTGCAGCTTTACATTTGGATCCATTGCAATGTTGACCTAAAAAATCTCTCCATTGATGGACGTTCTACCAATCTGCATCCTTTCCTCTTTTGGCCTTTGTGAAGACCCTGCCGGAAAAGACTGTCATGTTTCCCACGGACTGTGTTTACTCATGAACTTTGATGCATGTGCTTGGTGTGATGTGGATTCCTAGGCCCAGCTGGGCAACAGTCAGTCCTGAATTTGGACTTTCTTGTATCTTATGTAGCCTAGAGATCCTCAGACTGGAAGTTTTGGCCTTGAGAACTCTGCATGTGGAAACTTTTGTGGATCGACTGTTCTACATGTGTTGATCTCTTGGATGTGTTAAGTCTGGACTCACACATCACACAGATGAATCTGTGCAGGATGCAAGATTGGTAAGGTCCCCTTTGTGGGTGCACAGATTGGTTTGGATCTTTCCCTTGAACATTTGTCTTTGATTGCTTCAGCCAGATGTCCTCAGGAATCATTTTGTCCCTGACCTACACCCCCTGAACCACAGAGATTATAACAGGGAAACCATTGCCTGGGTCTTTGTCTTGGCTGTAGTTGTTAGCCTTCGAATGTCATGACAATACTGTCAAGGCCTGTAGCAACTGTCATCTACTTCATGTGGCTTGGAAGGCTGTCAGTGCTAAGCCTTTTGCCAGAGATTCCTTGCAGTGAAAGAGTCTGAGCCTCCTGTCTGAGGTTGCTTTAAGCAGCTTTTCACATGGGCCTTGCTCTGCAGCCCGCCCAAAGCTGGGCAGACACCATGTGCATTGCTGGGCAATCCAACAATACCTGCTGCCTCAAGCAAGGCTGCAGTGCCACTGACACCTGCCTGGCCAGCTGGCCAGCTGCACCATTCTGCTGGCTGGCCACTTGCTCATTTGCTTGGTCAGCCAGTCCAGCTAGCCTCTCATCCCTGCCTGCCTGGCTGCAGGGTTCCCATGGCTGCTTGGTCAACCCTGACCACAGTCCAGCCAGCCTCTCATAGGTGCCCCATGCCTGGGAAACAAGGCAGGGGCAGCCACCCAAGTTACGCAGCAGCAGTGGCTGGCAGCACATCCAGCAGGTTGCTCTAGGGAGCCCTGCTGGTTGCACTCTTGCTGCGGCAAAGGCCACAGCAGGAGTCCAGCTCATGGGGCTTTTAAGAGCACCTGCTAGTGGTGGCTGGATAGCAGAAGCAGGGCCTCCTGGCAAGGGGAGTGGGGGCATGATGCAATTCAGTCCTCCTCCTGCTCTTCTGCCTGATGCAGGGGTATCAGTCCTCATAAAGTTAGGGCCAGCCATGTTATACCTGCATGCTGGAAGCCTGAGCTCGTGTGTCACCTCTAGCACAAACTGATGGTATAGCTCTGGGCAGCCTTCTCATACTGTCTTCTTCCATTCCCCTTATGAGGCTATAATAATAATTTTCTATCATTATAGAAACACACACTGCTCCAACTTGTGTTGATTCAGCTAAACATATCAAATTACTGCAACAGGGATGCAGTAGAAAGTATTATCAAAAATCTTTTATAAAAATAACATGCATTGCTTAAGGCCTGACCCCAGTGTGGACACTTCGTTTGGGCAGCCAGATCTATGTAACCAAGCACTAAAATAGCCGCAGCACTGAAACAGGCCTAAAATTTTACTTGCCCTCTGATTCTCACCCATGCAGCCCTGTGCAATTGAAAAGTTGGACATGTGTTCTTGTCCGTTACTTAGAAAAGACTGGCACTGCACAAAATGTAAGAGACTCTGGTATTGGACGGCATATAAAAACCTTCCCTGTTTATTTCACTTGTTTTAAGAGCACTTTCCCAGCCATTTCCCCCCTTTTGTTTAAAGCAAGAGAAATCAGGTGTTATTTCTGAAAGTGAAGAAAAGGGTATTTTTCCAATTTGTGTAATTGTGATAGTCTGCTATAGCGCAGTGCCACCTAAAGATTACTTAGCAGAAAAGCAGGAAAAGAAAACTTACAGAGCTTGAGTCTCAGTGTTGCAGTGACACCAGCAGTAGATTCAGTGGATTAGTTGCCCAATCATAGGCAGTTAACTTTTTTCATAGGACTTCTTGGTGTGCTGAATCAGCCGAACAAATGCTTGAATGCAAGGCAAGAGAAGAGCTGGCTCTCTCCCTCTCTTATCCAGCTGGTGTAAAATCCAGTAAAAATCCCATTTGTTCCAGTGTGGTTTATATTTGCATGACACATACTGACACATGATTGGCTACAAAGAAAGCAGGCTTATTTGTAATTTTATTGGAGAAACGGTGTTTAAAATTTAAACGCTGAGTTTAAATGTTTCCGAGATGAAAGCTGATCAGCTGGAAACGGTGCTGTGCCTGGGGGTGACCAGAGCGCCATGGCAGAGCACGTGTTTTGCATACAGAAGGCCCCAGGTTGGCATCGGCAGCCACAAAGGATCAGGTAGCAGATCATGTGAAGTGCCCTTGCCTGAGAGAGAGAGAGAGAGAGAGAGAGAGAGAGAGAGAGAGAGAGAGAGAGCGAGCGAGCAGCTGTTCACTGGGATGACCCTGTTGAGATAGGCAGGTGAAAGAGAACCTTGTAAGCAGCCCCAGGTTTCTTGCAAGAGGAAGGAAGGCTCAGCATGAATGTAAAATAACAATCTGGTCTGGTATCAACAATCTGGCAAGCAGGGCCTGCGGGACTTTGGGACAACTGGCTGGTGCATGACTCTGGTGCTCATTAAGCATAGCAAAACCTGCCATGCAAGAACACTTCTGTTGGCTTACATACAAGTATTTTATTATTAATACCACATTACATTTATATGTTGCCCTTCTTTCATGCAAGGAATTTAAGGCAGCTAATAAGGTTCTTCTCCTCCATTTTATCCTCACAACAACAACCCTGTGAGGTAGTTGGGCTCAGGATCCATGACTGGTCCAAAGCCACCCAGTGAACTTCATGGCTGATGGGGACTAGAATTCAAATCTCCTAAGTCCCAGTCTGGCACTCTTACTACTATGCTACACTATCTCTCCTGTTCCAGTAGCAGTTACTTCCTTTCTCTCTGTTCTCATGAAGTCCTGGTACAGTATTAGTCTTCCTCAAAGAAGTATACATGAAAGATATTTCACATGAATTCAAACCCTACCCAGGTTTTTCAGGAAGATCTTCACCACCATGAGATTGGATTTTTGTCTGCACCTGCTAGTACATCTGTCCATGTAGCTTTTCCTCCATTTTCCACTGCGGAAGAAAAACATGCTAAAGCTTATCTTCAGCTTCAGGTGCCAGTGCATGGTTTTAGCAGCTTTCTTCCAGGTGGTTCACTTAGCTTAGCTCAGCTCCATTTGCTCTAGTAGCTGCTTACATTTCACAGCTAAGGTTTTATAAGTGCCTCTGTTCCTGGGTAGACGTCCTCCCCTTTACATGGACTCTGGCTCATGAAGGTGTCAGGGCCCGACTGGCCCCGTTCACCAGGATGCCTTTGATCTGTGCTTTGGAGTCTTTCTCCTTCGGTGGACCTCCTTCAGTTTAGTGAAAGCACATGCAACTCGAGTTGGGTCAACATCACTACAGCAGTATGTGCTTGTATGCAAGCTTGTGCCCACAAAAGTGTTTTAAGATTATAACACATCCAGATTTGCATGAGATGACTTTAAGCTCTCATGCTGTCATAATACAATCATTATGAAAACATCAGATCTAGCATTTCCTGCTTCAATTTGCAGCTTTGAGGAAAGTTTAATACTTCAAACCTCTGAAGCAGGAAACTGGGTCCCTTCCAACACTGTCAAGTTTAGATGTTGTTGAGAAGCAGCTCCTCATCACAATCGGGGACTTTGCAGTACTGAGCAAGGCAAACAGATGGGAGTCCTTCATTTGGCATCCAAGGCTTAACATCGCTGGATTTTGCCTTAGGTTTTTTGCTCACAGCTTTTGGTTTCTTCTCCTTAGCATCTGTTGAAAAGATCGGGGATGGGGAGCTGGGAGAAAGGAGAGAAACACAGATGAGTCATTTACTTTTGTTTACAAGGAAAGCAATGCCATATGAGGCTATTTAATCTCCCCTGCTCCCATTTTAGCCGGTAGGCCTCATTTGTCGCTCAAAACCATAAAACACTGACACAGAGCGAGACGTGCCTCCAGCCAGCTAGCTGAGTATTCTTTCATGCAGAATCAAAGAGGTTAATGGGCCATCAGGACTGGGAAACTTTGACGTAGCCAAGTATCAGTCTCTGAATAATTCAGTACTGTATCCTGATGAAAAGCTATCACAGTTATCCCCCACCTCTATAATCCCGGGGGTTCTGCTGTCCCAGGAAAAAAGAGGTTCATACATTTCAGAATGCTTCAGTCAAATTCTAAGCCTCTTCTTAGACGCCTACTTTGAGGTGGTACCATTTTATTGGCTCTGGATGATTTAACAACCTTACCCCTTCCAAGAAGAGAGAGACTGGGCTTCTATGGCACCCCATCATCTTCAAGTTAGACTCCTAAAGTATGCTATACATGGGGCTTCCTCTGAAATTGGTTTGGAAGTGGCAGCTGGTCCACAATGCAGCAGAGCAGCCAAAGTGATTGCAATGGGAAGCGAATAACCAATTATGTGTGAGCACCACTTGGTAGCACTTCTTTCTGGCCCCAGTGCTTATTTTTAAAGCCCTTTATGGTCTGGGATACTTGTGAGCAAATTTCCCATGTATACCTTCTCATCCTTTTAAGAACTAGCCAAAGAAAATTGTTGAATCATTCCATTTGCTGTAATGTTGGTGGCCATCATAAGGAGTGTTTTCTCAGTGGTGGCATCAACATTTTAACCCACTCAAATTAGAATTAGAGAGCTGTAGATTGAGGCAAGTTTTTTTCTACAGTACTATTTGGTTGATTTTCTGCTTATCACCCTGAGACCTTTATAACAGGTAAGGTGGTATATAAATGTTGATAAACAAAGAGCATCTCCAGATAGGTTTATTGATGTTTTAAATGGTGTTACCATGCTTTCTTAGAGCATATGACCCCAAAAACATCTCCAAACTTCTGTTTGAGAAATAAGCCCTTCTAAAACAGGAATGACTTGCAGGAATTTAGCTCAAATGTAAGCATTTTCTCCTGTGACCCCACCTCTGTTCTCCTAGAGGACCCCCTAGCATCTGTCTGGTAGAGCTAGCCAAGAAACCAGCACATTTTCCAAATATGAAGGAACACAATGTGGCTAACTTGGTTCATTTAGGACTCAGTCCTATGCATATTTAAGATACAGTCTACAACTTCCAGAATTCCCCAACTCCCAGCATGGGAATTATAGGACTTTATTCCATCTAAGCATGTATAAGACTGTGTCCTTACTCAAGCATAATGGAGTACCCACATAATGTATTCATTTAGTATTTCACAAAGAAAAAATATAACAAAACAGCAATTAGACAGTTAATATCTGAAAGTTTCCCAAGAAAGGAAAGAGGAGGGGGACTTGAGGGTGAGTTTGTGGTGCAGCTGTACAGTGTAACTTTAGCTTCTTAAGAGGAGGAGGAAAAGACTTAGAAACTCTGGAAAAAAGATTTAAAGAAAGAGAAAGAGCATTCCTGCCCATCCTTCCTTATGCTCAGTCCAAACCTGGAGGAGGACAAGGAGGAAACAGTCATCCGAACATACAAGGATGGACACTCAGCCAGGAGCTCGTGATTTTTTGCATTGCGGGGAAAGGGAGAAGCTTTTGAGGAAGCTTCTAGAGGGAAAGAGTCCTTATCGGGGGCAGGTCAGAACTCCACAGGGAAAGAAAGTGCTGGGTGGGCTCCTGATCAGAGGGTCATTAAAAACTTGGATGGAAAAAAACTTTATATTTTGTCGGCCAGTCCTGGAAAAATAAGTTCCAGGCAGCCTCCAAGCAGATATTGCTTTGTTCCTCATTAACACAGAAGGCACTGCTGTGGAGCACCAAGAAATGGAGAAAGGTGTTGCATTTATAGACTCAGGATGGCCCAAGCTAGATGAATGGCAGGTGAGGGACCCTCCTTGAACTACATCAATAGAGGATTTTGGTGATAAATTCTCAAGCTTGATGTGCCTTGATTAGCTAGATCTTTTCTAGCCCTCCTTCCCAAGAAAGCAAGATGTTTTTGAGCCAAGGCATTCATGAAGGAGCAATAAAAATGGCAGCAGAATATTTTGCTCTTGCAACAACAGTAGATTTGGGTTTTTCTTTCCTCTCCAGCTTGATAATTATTTTACTGAAAAGCAGGCTATAAATCAGGGGAAGGAGTGTGCTACCAGTTGGTTCTGGGGGACAAGATTTAGTTCCAGATCTATGGAATTGCCCCAACCAGCACCACGGAAACTCACTGGCACTGGTGGCAAAAAAGCCATTTCCGGAAGTGCAGTTTGGCTTCTCAGTGGGTGCTTGCTCTCTATTTATTTTGTTCAAGGGGAAAATTAGGGGTTTCTTTGCTGCCCCCTTTGGTGGCAAACTCAGCCACTGTGGTAGGGGGCTTAAAAGTGGTCAGAAGAGGCTACATGTGTTCTGCATTTACTCCTCCTAGCTATCCTATAATTAAATACTTTATAATGAAGATTGGAGGTCATGCAACAGAAATCTGATCTATAGAAATATATAACCATCAGCTGCAACTGTCCAGTGATCCCAAGCCTCTTATGGCACGTTTATTACATATGCATAGATTGAAACTGGCTGAGAGTGTTTCATGTTGGTGTTACCGTGCTGAGCAGTTCAGGCAGCACCACAGCCTAAGCCCTACAATCCCTAAGAAGTAAAGCCAACATAACTTAAATGGTTGCCATTCAAGCTGAAACATTTAACATGGACTTGCTTTTGAAAAGAGCATCCTTATGTCAAAATCTTCTGGTCCTGGGGAGACACACTTCCCCAAATAATGGTATCAGCACATTGCAGATTTCCTCCACATCCCAGCTCCATGGCATTGGCTGCCTTTATCTGGGATAAAGAAATGAGTTTTGTGGGGCGGGGAAGCATGTATGTGTGCCTTGTGATCAAATATCCTTTTCAGGTGAGGGTACAAGCATAAACACATTCAGAGATACACCCATTTAAGGGAATTTTGAACATTGGTCATGGTGCGCCTTGGCAAAGATGACCTGATTATGTACACAGGCACACACACAAAGCAGTACACATATATAGTAGTCCCCTTGAACACAGGAATTTTTTTGAACACACAAGAATCAAATACAGCAGAACCCCAAATCCACATGGAGAGGTTCCAAGCCCTCAGCACATGCCTGAAACTGCAGAGAGTAGCAAGCACTACATTCATGGGGTTAGGATCTCAGAACCCCTACAAAAGTGGGAACACTGCAAAATAACTCTAGCAAAAGTGTAAACGTCTCTACAGTCATCACACCCACTGAGAGACAAAACACAGGAGTGAGGCTGGCTAGTACCTCACTAGTGCGGCATCCCCAAATGGAGCGCATAGTTCCATAGAGGTTCGCATTTTTTTACTAGAGATACTTGCAGTTTTCCCACTTTTGTGCACCCCTAACCCTGCGAATGTGGAGGGCTGATGGTCAGCTGTGGTTAAGCAAAACCAGGGTAACTGAGACAGCAGATATGGGGGTCCTACTGTATACATAGTAATTAGTCATGGGAATTAACTGATTGCAATAGGGACTATACTCTAGGATACGCTCGGTGAATTCATATAAAACAGCCAGACCTGAACAGACTAAGCAAATGCAGCGAACCACAAAATGAGTCACGTAGACTTTCAAGAACTGTCTTCCAGCAGCGCTGAACAATGCACGGGAGACAAACACTCATGGAATGACTGGACTGAGACCCTGAGGTGCTGCAGGAGCTCTGTGCTAAATGTCCTGGGCCCCTGAGATCGCTGGGGGAGAGGCTGAGCAGCGAGGTTGCAAGAGTGGGGAGAAAAGCTTTTTGAGGGGGCTTGTCTACTTCTTGTCCACATCGCCAGGATGAAAGGGAAGGGCAGGCCTTGGGTTACTGAGAGCAAGCACACACACTCACTCCGGTTTTCAGCACTTCGTGTGCTATTCGTGTTCTCTTCCAAATCTTTATTATTAATGATTGACTGCAATATCACATCATGAAGTCAGCCTCTCCAGAGTGATTCACTTGATTGCAATGGCTCTGAAGAGGGAATGGGAGGGAGGGTCTCCCAAAGGAAGGAAGGAAGGAAGGAAGGAAGGAAGGAAGGAAGGAAGGAAGGAAGGAAGAAAGCTTGGCTGCAGTGCCTGATTGCTGTGCCCAATCTAATTATGGGACACTGGATCTAGTGCTGCTTGAGCCACTGGTGTTGCTAAATCTGGTCTTGCATGCATGACTTAATGATGATGCCCTTGCAGCAGAATCACTTGCTAAATTGCCCTGCCATTTCTCCAAACCTTAAAGTGTGGGGCAGTCTGTGCTCATGCTTATTTGCCAAACAGCTTGCCAACCGCCTAAAATGATGCAGGAGGAGAAAAGAGATCCCCTATGGGGCTGGAGTTTTCAGTGGCAGTTTCCCGTCAACTGTTTTGCCCTCATTGCCTGTTTTGGTGAGTCTGTGAACCCTGCAGGCCTATTCAGCTGAGCAGCCGCATGGCTGGGCTGGAAAACCTATCGACTCTGCTGTGTTCTGAGCTTCCAAAGAGTGCCAAGCCCGCCCCAGTTCTGCCTTGGCACTAGCATTGTCTGGGTTGCTCCTTCTTACACCTTTCAGTCTGCAAGCTTGCTTCCTCACAGACTCCAGATGCATCCAGACACAGAAAAGCCACCCAGAATTTCCCACTGCTTGGGAAAGGGAAGCAAAAGGGCAGATTTATCAGCTCTGTGGATCCCTTGGTATTCTGCTACCATCTTTTCAACTCAGAGCAAGTGTATGGCATTGACTCTTGTTTGGCATATCTGCAGCACCAAATGGTTACTTTCCTTTATCTACATCAGAACATGCAGGCAAGATGGAAGGCTAGGGTCCACAAACTGATTTAATTTCAGGATAAAGGGCAGGGAGTAAACTACTAGGGTTTTGGATATTCTGTATTTGCACCAAATAAATACAAAATTAATTAGTGAATACACCACTCAGCATCACAAGAATCCTAGTTTTCTTCTTTAAAGCATGTCTCTAACCCTTAAGATTGTGAAAATGAAACATCAGAAGATAAGATGTAAGCCTGACCAGGGCTTTGGACAAGACTCCTCAGCTGAATCTTACCCAACAGCACATAGGCTTTCTCATTGGAATTCAGTGCATCTTCAACACTTTGTTTCCGGATGGTCATACATGAGCTCATATGCTCAAGGTGATCAGCAGGATGGACTCTGGAGTTCTTTAGAATACTGTCAGACTGCCTTGGTCATTGTCATTTTTGGTCATCGATTAGTCACCGCAGGAACTCTTATTTGCAAGTTCAGTACTCTGGGGATAAACGAGTGTGGGACAGGGCCAACACCTTTTTCTGGCAGATGCCCGTATCTTAGCCACGGAACAGAGAAAAATTGAACAAGCAAAGCATTGTTCATCACCACATCAACATGCTGGTGAAAGCCATCTTTCTTTCAGGCGCAACAGCTCTGCCAGAGTAATAGCAGCAAGACTAACCAAACCAGTAGTCTATGATCTCAAGCTTCTTCGCTTTCCACCGATCCAGCCCACCCACCACTGCAGTGACTTGTGTCAGTGCCTTTTTGTCTACCTTAATATAATGAGTCATTTCTTTCAAAATGCACAAAAAGACCTTTGCTTTCAGAGCAAGTGTTCCTTTTCATTTTACCTCCCTTTCCTCATACTGCTTCTGATTAGCATCTTAATTGAGAGGGCTGCAGTGGCAGCTGCTAATTATTCTCCTTCAAGTCATCCTGGCAGCATGATGAAGAACAGGTGGCAGTGAGGCTGAATTTAGTTTGCCAGCACTTGCAAGCAGGAGTGTGGGTGAGGTGGGAGGGAAGGACAATTAGGGGCTTCGACAATAAAAGATTTCTCAAGGGGCTTGTTCAACCACCACCTTTAGGCCAGAATAAATTGTATCAGCCATTACTTGGGGAGGCTGCCACCTTCCTTGCCCTTGAAAGCAGCCTGGCATAAAGACATTCAGGAGGTAAAGCTTTTCTGCAGCTTATCTCTGAGCCAGCCCTGCCATTAGACAAAATACGGCCGTTGCCTCGGGCAGCAGATGCTGTGGGATGGCACAGCCACCACCGAAATTTCTTGCCTGCAGCAGTACAGCTAGCCAGGTAGGAGAAGGTGTTTCTGCACTGCCTGGGCTAGAGATATAACTACCGTTTTGGTCAGGTTCTGCACATAGAAAGGATGGAGTGAGCAGCGTGTGGTGCTTTGCTTCAGGCGGCAAAATCTTGGGCCAGCCCCGTCTTCGTTCTCCATCTGCTCTGTCAGCCTGCTGTTAAAGACACAGAAGGTTTTGCAAAAGTTAATGGTCACATGTTGCGCTACAGGTGAGGCTTTTCCTTTCCCAGTATCAGGAAAGTGTGCACTTTCGAATTAGAACAGGTACCTTTGGGCAAAATACAAAGCATTAATGAAAATATATACTTGATGGAACTCTGTCATTAACCCATATTTTCTATGCTCCTCTTTCTTATTTTAATGCTCCCTTTTTAGCTTTGGCTAAAAAATTATTTAATTAATCATTTTGTTCAACAAAAAGCAACTTGAACAAATTAAGTAAACAATTAAACAAACTAACAAAATCAGAAACAATGAAAAAAGAGAAGGGGTAATCAATGGGCAGGGAGGAATAATCCAAAAGTCCATCAGAACAAGTTGGTCTTTAAAGGTCCTTCTGAAAATGCCTGCTAAATGAGATAAACAGGGCACCACAACCAAGAAAGTCCTGCTCCACCACAAGCCCACAACCAGCCAGAGATGTGCATCAGACCTATTTAGAGGACTTAAGGGAAGGACAATCTAAGCCTATGATAAAGCTGATCATCAGTTGAAAGCACCATGCAAGCAACCCTCCTTGGCTTGGTCACATAGTAGCTTAGACTGAGGTATGAATTAACTCACAGTGTGGCAATAGCGATAGTGTAGCATTACATTTTCTAATGTCTCTTTTTTGCCCTTAAAATGTTTTGCTAAGGAACAGCTTCCAGCTTTCTTCTAAAGTAGTATATCTGTCAGAATACTTCTTCTCCTTTTATGTCCTTGTGCTGAACAAGCTTGTCGGTGCTCATGGGCAAACTCTTTGAGCAGGTATTTTAGGCATTTATGACACTTTTGAAAAGGTGGCTCCCTCTAAACAAATATGACCCATCCTGCATGTAGCAATTTCATCAGAAACTAACCTTCTGTATTAGCAAAGTGGGCATCTCATGGGAGGACCATGCCACATGAGAAGATAGGCTGGAACATTTTCGTGTGCTTTCTTTATTTAGCCCCCCTCCTTTTTTTTTTCTTTTGGCAAGACAACCCTGGGCTGAGAGGCATGCGTGCCCACTAACTGTTATTCTGTCAATGAAGGTTTGCAGCAGAGCAGTAAGCAGTTACTTTATTTATTTATGTAAAACTTTTGTATACTGTCCCATCACTGACATCTCGGGGTGGTTCACAATAACAGCAATAAAGTAAGATAAAAATAAAAGTAGCACAACACAGTCATGAGACATGACCCAGACCTTGCTGGAGCTGGGCTGAACCAGAACAAGTGCAAAAGGGGTCTTGCCAAAGGGAAGCCAGCTGCTCGCAAACGGCACATTCATCTTCCTCCCACAGGCCAGGTGTGACATGTCCCACGCACACATACGCACAGAGAGCGAGAGCCCTGCCTTCTCTCATGGCCCACAGTGCAGAGGGTGGAGGGCCCGATCGGTTGCCAGGTGCAGCGCATTGATTTGGAGGGGAAGGAGTTTCATACCAGTATCGTGCATCACAGTATTGTGCATGTTCCTTTAAACATCTTCCACTGGTGATTAATCTGAACACTCAGAAGTGTGTGAAAAAATTGTTCATTCTTAAGGCTAGTTAGCATCCGTATAACTGTTGCTGTATTAGTTCTCATGCGGGTAACATTGGGTATGGTTTGGGGGTTACACACAAGTGTTTAGTACAGATCCAAAAATGTGCCTTCTGCAGTGTATTAGCACAACTGACAGTTAGCAGCTGAATCCTGTATGGCCTGAAGTGCCTGATCCTGCCTAATCTCGGAAGCCAAGTGGGGTCAGGCCTGGTTAGAAGCTGGATGGGAGACTTGAATCCTGCTTTGAGCAGGGAGTTGGACCTGATGGCCTTCTAGGCCTCTTCCAACTGTGTGTTTCTATGATTCACCTCTGGTAAATATATATAACATTAAGCTATGCTTTTTTTTCTTCCCTACCCAGGGTTTTCTAGCAAGCAATTGAATAAACTGTGATTTCTTAATCTGTGGCTTATTTTCCTCCTCCATTCATTGTCTTACTATATCCCATTTTTGCATGCTGCCACTGTAACCTGTAACAACCCATTAATACATTACAGTTCTGGGTTCATGTTTAATGCCAATGAATGGTTCAAACAGCCAGAATGTATAGCCATGGGGTTTTCTGGGTTGTACATGTTTAACCAGCCACAGTTTGCACAACAACTCAGAAGCTAATAATCCATGGGTTGAATAAACCGTGGGGCGGCATTAGATACAAACCAGGTAACTGAATGCTTTCCTGGGAAGTGTTGTGCAAATGTGTTGAGGGTACCAGGCTGGGGAAGGCAATAATACCTAATACAGGGAGTCATGACTAATTAACATTCTGGTGCAGATGTTGAGAGAAAATATCCACTCCTCAGACCTTTGACAAAACCTGCCATACCATTAGACAGAGTGATACAACTGCCTCGGGAGCCAGATGTTGGGCAGGGGGGCAGCAGCTGGCAGCCTCCAGGCTGCTCCTCATGAATTCACTAATTATTCCCCCACTGCTGGAGCTCAGACCTGAAAATGCCACCAAGCCTTTCCTATTGTTGCTAAACTGGCCTTGCACCTCAGGTGTGGCAGTGAACAGTGTGGTATCCCATTGCCAGCGTCAAAGTGAGATTCAGCTGCCAGCCTCTCAGCACCTGAGGAGGGAGGGGGCAATCTTTGCCTCAGGCAGCAAAATGTCCTGAGCCAGCCCTAACCTTAGATGTTGTTGTTAGTGTGACTGTTTCAATTGCACTGATGCAAAGGTTCAGCAAGTCTGAGCACTGGGACACACACACATCTATACTTCCCGCTCCTCTAGTGTTCCAGTGGTCCCTCTTCTTCTGCCAGTCTTATCCATCACCTACTGCAATAGGAAGGATTTTCACTGCCCATAGCAAGTGTGAGGGGAAAGAGATGGATGAAAGGCCCAGTGCTTCAGGCCTTTTAAAGACAGGGAAGGAGGGGGAAGCAACCTAAATAGGATGCAAACCTGCATCTATTTTTATAACCTCTGTCCCTACAAATACCTCATTCTAATTTCTTACAAATTCAGTTCTTGCTAGATCCTAAAAGTGTCCTGAGATGTTTCTCATATGTTAGAAACCAGCAGTAAGCCAGCATGTAGAAAAATTTACACATGGCAATTTGTATTTTAATTGGAATCCGTCCATAGCACAATTAGTTTTAACGGCACCACTTCTCACTGCAGTGCTTGGAACAGAGGAAGTGGGATTCAGCACTAGGGCAGACTTGCTTGGGAGTGAGCTCCCACTGAACAAAGGGAGTGATACTTCCAAATAAACAATCATAGGATCAGGCTTTGAAGCATTAATTAGGTTGTACATGGATGATTAGCTGACTCATGAAGGAAGTATTCCTAGCACATGTGCTGCTTTGGGAAACCACAGAATGGAACAACTTTTGAGACTGAAGGAACCCATTAGTGCCGGTGCTGAAAGAGATTCGAGCAAGCAGCACCCCCTTCCTGCTGGAATGCATGTTCACAGCAGGCTTCCTAAATGCAAGAAGTTCTCAGCTTTGCTGGGTCATGGGAGCTTTGTGGGTGGATTGTCAGGCTGCCAGTGCGTATGCGGGAGACTGCAAAACAAACAGGGAAAAGAAGGTATTTCTGGGTCACCAGGAATTTCCCAAACAGAAATGACATACTTCCTTCTCTTGGGAGTTCTCACTGGGTGCCAGCTACTAGCTCAGGAAAGGTTGCCAAATGCCTCCTCATTTTAAAGGATCTCTCTTTCCAGAACACTCTGCTCTTGTCAAGCACAATATCAGCTCATGCTTTTGTGGCATGTAATGAACATCCTTATTGCAGACCTCATGGCTCCAAAACAGCCCCTTACGTTGGAAAATTTGGCCTGGCAGCCTTCAGTGTAAAGATTCAGCTGGAAATGAGCTTAAGAACCAATAAGGATTTGAAACTTTCCTACAGTGGGCAGGAGGAGCACCCTCAGTTACTCAAGGCCACATTCTGGGTCTGCTTCTCCCCAGCACCATACACAGAACTTAAATATATGAGGATGTTTTGCTTTATCTGTTCTCAGCTTCATCATGGCACCACAAGCTAAGAAGTACTTCCTTGCCTGTTTTTCTGCTATGTAAACTCTAGGTGGGGCTTTGCTATAGTGGAATAGTCCAAATGCATAAGAGGTAAAGGTTCTTTCTTTGGCTTTCACAATTACGTGCTACATTTC
Organism: Varanus komodoensis; assembly: GCF_004798865.1. NCBI lineage: Eukaryota > Metazoa > Chordata > Lepidosauria > Squamata > Varanidae > Varanus > Varanus komodoensis. The sequence goes on from NW_025336346.1 coordinate 23,577,595, forward strand.
CCCTGCTCTGGGAAAATGAGCAAAAAGTATTCGCAGAAGTGAAACTGGACAGTTGACAACATCACATAAAAAACTTCAAACAGGATTCCTCTATTTATACCCAGCAAGTATTTCCAAAAATGTAACACTAATGGGGGGGGGGGGTCCATTCCACCACCAATATTTCTGAAAAGGCTGTAACTTCTGATCAAAGAAGTTAGATTTGGTCTCCCTGATCTTAACTTCATACCATCAAGTTTATTTGGCAACCTGTACTAAATGCTGGTGTTTTCCACAGGTTACCCTTTGCACCCCACTCAGTTTTAGAATCTTTATGTTTGTAATCTCTCTGCAAATAAATGGCATTGGACTCTGCATACAAAAACCAACACAGTACCTCCCACAGTCAATCCACTTCAATCCATTCTTAGCTTATATACTGGCACCTGCCACCAGATAGCAGGCTGAATGTTGACTTGGAGAATATAGATTCAAAGAAAGCCAACTTTTCAGAAAAGATTGGCTTTTCCCAAGAGGGCCAATAGCCATGTTTCCTGGGAATGATGGGAGCTGCAGTCCAACACACCTGGGAATCACAAGATTGGGGAAGGCTGCAATCAATACAAAATGTTGCATTGTATGTACCTCTAAATGGGAATAGAATTCTCTCTTTCTGAGAATGCTCTTGGGTTTCATATTTTCAAGGATCAACCAATCTTTCTTCCACCCAGCAACATTTGGAAAAGTCTCAGATGTAAACAGAAATGAAACCATTTCTGTATCTGGCAGAGCTTCGTCCCATTCTCCATCTTAAGACCATCTTGTGGTTTAACATCATGCACATCCCTCACTCCTTTCTTTGGTAAGTTTATCGTCTTATCTGATAAAAGCCTTTGAAAAACTCAAAATTTGCATTTGACTAATAAATATTTTGTCCTTGGATGATTTGAGGTCAATGCTGAGCTGCCCACTTGGCAAACTCTGGAATTTCTGTCTTAAATAAAATATCCAAAGTGGTAACTTAGTGAGTTACCGCTCCAGTGAGAAGGCTGGCCTTTGTATTTCTGATATATCAGGGCTCAGGGTGAGCTCAGCTAGCTGTTCCATGATATTCATAGAAAATGCAATCATACTGCTAGTGCCATGATATTTTTTCTGCTGTGCTTTTAAAAGCTTCTTGCAGAAGGTCTGGGCCTTGGACTGCCTTAAGAAAGTCCTCCCACAGGTGATTCTGACATGTGTTTTTGTCTTTGGGGAACTTATGTGAGGAGTTCTAAGGCAGCTCCCGCTTTATACAATATGGACTCCCACAATCAAGAACAGTCTGTAAGGCTGTCAAAAATGGCCATTAATGCTTTAGGTGACTACTCATAAAAATGTATCAGTCAGAGCTTAAATCCCAAACTAAAAATGGGTGTATATTCCCCTGCCATTCATCTGTTTCATAATATACTTTCTTATGAAGAAATCATTTAAGATAAAATACATCCAGGCAAAACTGAAGTTGCCAGCTCTACCAGAAATTACTCCTCTTACATGCAAAAAAGTAATGAGGTGCCAGCTTAAGTACAGAGAGCTTAACTTGTAGAAGTGTCAGTAAAATTAATGAGAAGGGCTGTCCGTGCAATAGTGCTTTATTGGAGATTTAACTTCCTTGTTTCCTATTACCTTCCCTATCCCTCCCTGCAAAGCTGCCTAGGATTAAAATCCAGAGAGGATCATTGCACAGTACAGAAATAGTCTCCAACATTGATCATTCCGAACAGGGAGAGAGATTTTTCAAAAAAACGAGCTAAAAATAAAAATCCAAATACTTCAGTACAATTACACTATGCCATCTTGCCGCTCCACAAACATATGTCAAAATCTCCGGTCCATATGCTCAGTTGCTTTGCTTGCTGCAGAGTGAAGAAAAGCTCGCTGCCCATTAATCCTTAGAAGGGAGAGTGTTGGCCAAGAGCTTCCGATTTGGGCAGCTGCCAAATGGAATTACAGCGGAAAACAAGAAAGGTGCCCGCCAAAGGATGGTGAGAAACTCAAGGTCAGGAGCTGTGTGGTCTTGTGTGGGAAAATGGGAGGCAAGCAAGAGAAATAGCGCCACATGACAACCTGTGTAGGCTACCATGGAAACATGCCACGTGGTAGGAAAGGTATCATGAATCTCACTGTCTGAAGTTCTTCTAACGCAAGCCTTTGCTTGCACTGTTAGTATTTGAGGAGGAGGAAAAGGAACACAAAGGGAAGAGAAGTGAGCAAAAGCCAACCGTTCTCAATTGGCTTACGCTAACAGGCATGTTCTGTAAGCACACTTCATGAGTGCATGAACGAGGGGGATCCTTCTGAGAGGCCCATCATCAAATCCATATGTCTGTCCCACTAGCGGTGCATCTCCATAATCCCAACCTGTACCTAAGGTATATGTGCACGCCTAAGGATGTTTGAGGCTTCTTCCAAAACCGCACCTGCTATTACAACTCACAGAGGAAATCCACAGCAGAACAACTTTAATGGGAGGTGGCAAAGCAAGTGCTGCTTAATGAAGAATGGTTCCTGGTTAGTGGCCCTTCTCGGCCCAGGACTGTCCTTGTAGGCTCATCCGCCACTCATAGCACCAACACAAGGCCTAAGGTGAGAGAGGAAACGCAGTGCTGCAACCCCACCCCACCCGCAACCCGAGTCCCCTTTGGCCCAGCCATGTCCATTCTATGGAGAGCCACCCAGCCAAAAGAGACAGCCATGGGACTCTCACAAACCTCGCAGGAGATCACGTGGCACTCCTGAGCGCGCTGCAGCCCCTTTTCCCAGCCTTGTGCGGCAAGCGGGTCGGCGGATGGGCTGGCAGGTGGCTGCTCGAGACAGCCCCAGTGGCCACCTGCTGGCCTCGGCCGGCACTTGCCATCACGAGGAGAGCAGCCGGCAGGGCTCTCTGGAGCACCCGCTGAAGGTTGCAGGGGCCATGGGGGAGCGACGTGGCACAGTGCACCGTTCCTCCTGCTCTGACGCCTGATGTGGGCACGTCAGCCTGAGGCAAGCGAGCCAGCCCTGCCCAGAAAAAGTTATGCTGCAAAAGTGAAGCTGTTTCCTCTTGTTCACCCACATGGCCCGTTATATGGACCTTCAGACTTTCCTCTTAGAATAACAGAACAGAATAGCTTCCTAAAAATAGTCCAGAAGGAACCATTACAAAAGGGAAAGGGCCTAGTCTGACGTCTGCGGCTCAGGCACTCCACAAACTGAAATACTTAGCTTGCTATTTGAATAAAAGGAAGGTTTCCTTTCACAATACCATCCTTACTGTTTTTCTCCTTCTAGCCATTCCTCCCTAAGTATGTTTATATATCTATCTCACTTCTTACAGACTGCTTTCAACCCCTCTTACCCACAGGCCTAATATAATGCTTTCCCACAGTAAAAAGCATGCTTCCTTTTTACTGGCCCCAGACTGGTTCACAACTCCTTTGTACTCTACCTTTGTTTCTTTCAGCATTCTGCTCACGGTAGTCTGTACGCCTGGGGTGCATTGCCCATTTCAGCCTCCTGGGCCATCTCAGGTCCCAGCATCCCAATAGGTGTCCCCTTGCTCTATACCCTCATCAGGCCAAAAGCCTACCCAATGCCCTGTGCAAGTATTTCCTCTTAACAAAACAGCACATGTTGTAATTTATTTATTATTGAATTAAATGTAAGATTTGCAGCCAGCCAGCCAGCCAGCCAACAGTGGATCTTGTGGCTCCTAAGCAAAATATTATTTTGGGGTCAGAACAAAGAAGCAGTGGAAAAACCTGGGAGAGCTACAACTGAACCCCCGTAAAATATTGTAGTAAAAGTAAAAGCCTCATCAGGAAGCACCTTGAAGAATAAATAAAATCATGTAAGGAGAAAGCAGCATATGTCTGAACTGAAATATGAATCCTGCTTGCAACGTGTTGCACTGACAATATATGATCATGGATGCCCAAGTGGTATGGCGGAGTTTTATTGCTCTGAAAAGTGTACTGATTGGAGAAAAATAAACGCCCCACTTCATGCTACAGATGCTTCTGTACTGAATGCCCTGTCAACCTTCTCCACTCCCATGTGTGCAGAGCAGTGTGTGTTTCCAGTGATGCAGTTTTCTTTAGTTATATCTGTCAATTAAGTAACAGTAAGTCACCATAAAATATAAAAGGAGGAATGGCAGCAACAAACCCAGGTCCAACAGTTGCCCGTGAATGTGCAGGAAAAAGAAACTGGGGAGAGGTGTGGTGATAAATCCTTAGGGACAGTGGAGCAGTCTGTTCACTCCAGACAACCTACACAACCTCACAAATCAGACTGCTGAAGACAAGAACTCAAGTGCTCTCAGATCAACCTATCCTCAACCTACCTGAAAGCTGAAACAAAGCTTTGTGTAAGCCATCCTGGGTTTCTCACAAGAGGAAAAAAGGTGGATTATAAATGTGATGTAATCATCATCATGTGGCAACAGAAGCAATTGCTACACCACATAATTGAACTGATCTCTAGAGCACATACAGCCCTAGAAAGTACAGTCATCCACAGATGAGATTTGTCCTGGCCATGGTTCTGAACTGACCTATAGCCTCGTTGATCTGATAATCACAGTCAGAAAAGGAAGAGCTCATTCTTCTGGGTGAGTTGCAGATGACAGCTGGCGAAGGTGGCAGAGGTGAGAAGAATGTGGTCATGCCAATGAAACTTTGAGAGATCAGAGGTGGATCTATGCAGGGGCAACCTGGCTTGTGGAGACAGTGGAAGTCTCTGTCTTAGTGCCGACTGAAGTGTCTTCTTCAGCCAAAGGATTCTTTCCACAGCAGAGAGTGGTGATCATACAATTGCGGAACTGCATGCAAAAAACAACAGCACATGAAATCAGACGCGCATCATCAGGAACCTGCTAAAGGGCTACCTCAGAATGCCCACAGCACACCCTGGCCTCTAGGAAAGCCCATCCTGTTTAGCTACATGCACCTTCCGAATGTGAGCTCCCCAGGCCCCATTACTTTGCTTTCAGAGTAATTCTTCGTAAACAGCACTGCTTTATTTTGTCCCTGTCTAGCCATCCAGGTCACATGGGCTGTAGTGCATTTCAAAGCGAGTGAAAATCCTCTGAGACCATATGCTGATTCCTTGGCACAGCCCAGCTCTCAGGGAAGTAATTGATAATGCTATAATTCATGGTCTGAAAAATGCTTGAGCTTAGCCCTGTTGCTTGAGAATGGCTCACAAATGGTGAGAGTCATTAACAGCTTGCTGCTTTGATAAAATGAAAGGGGAGACAGCATTTTGGCAATCAGCTGAGAGCAAGCATAATTCTCCAAGGCTTGTCAGAACATCTTTTCTGGTCCCTTGCCACACTGCTCTGCATGAAAAAGGTGATATGGGATTTTTCCTATTAACCACCGCAACCACCCATCAAGAGGCATTATATCTGAGCCCTCTGTGGAGTGGATAAGCGAGGAGATACGTGGAGTGGATGAGCTGGGAGAACTGGTTCAGATCTCCACTCAGCGAGGAAATTGCTTAGGGAAGCTCTTATCTCTCAGCCTCCCCCACTCTGAATTTAATAGGGTGGATAATTAACTGGCCTACCTTACAGGGCTTATTATACAAATGATTGAGATAATGTGTGTAGGAAGCACTTTAGGCACTTAAGGAAAATGCCATAAACTCAAAGCTGTATTATATTGTTGAAAAACTAGGGCAACATTGTCAAGTTACCTGTTTGTTCATTAAGATGTAAATCACTGGATTGTAGATAGCAGAACTCTTGGCAAAGAAGGCTGGGATGGTCATAAAGACAGGGCCAAAGTCAGATCCTTGGTGGGTGAAGATGTGGAAAGCAACGCTGGCATAGGGGACCCAGCAAACAAGGAAGGAAATTACCATGATGATGACCATGCGGGTGACTTCTTTCTCAGCTTTCTGGGTGGTGGCAGATTCCTGCTGCTGAGCTGCAGCCTGGAAGCATGAGAAACGCACGTGGTGAAACACCAGGCAGCAGTGCTGTTTGGATGCCGGGCTGAAGGTATCGAAAGCCATGATCAGGAGTGTCAGTGGGGCCACTCTCCCCCATCTCACTCCCAACATAGGCCATCCTACAGCGTGATCAAGGCCGTTTCCATGCCAAAATGCAGCCTGAACCCTGACTGAAACGGACCCATATAATTAGTCTCATCCAAGAGTATCTGGAGCTGGCTAGCCACCAGCCGCTCAGGAACCGTGCCTAGGAAGGAAGCATTTGCTACTGGTCTCCAGCCATTAAGCTCTTCTGGGGACAGAGATTTCTGCAAAGTAGTCTCACCACTGCCTCTTTCAGGTAGCTCAGCGCTACACCATCTTTCAAGTGTATTACAACAGACTTCAGGAGGATCCACAGTGTCCTCAGGGCAAGTCATGGGCCCTGAGTTGCACATAACAGGCTTCAGTAGAGGCAGCAAACTGTTGCTTCTCGCCAACGTCACTGCCCCTAAATGCACATGGCAATAGGTGCGCACCAATGTTTGACCACATTCGCCAGGATGCCCCCCATCTGCATTCAAGCTATCTGCTATTTTGTGTCACTGTTCTCAGATCCAGGGCACACCATGAAGCCTTATGAGCTCTCCTGCAGAGAGCGCACTCAGAATTAATCATGCCAACTGCATGGTTCATGGCCACAGTCTGGGACCAAGCATGATTTTGACAGGTGTTCCAACCATATCAACCCTCTAAAAGTTATCTAGAGGCATTAGTCTCTGTAGGTGGACCATTTTAGTAGGTCCCCAGTCCTTGCAGAGGGAAAAAGCAACTGTGAGTCTAAACCCCAGCAGAAGGAGAAACCAATTGAAGGCTGGTCAAATTGTCCCCATTTCTGCCTCCCTCTGCTACCATTTTGTGAGTAGAGAGTTTGGGAGTGCCTCCTTTAACATCTTGTACTATCCTAACAGTTGAGTGCCCTTGCATGGGGCTGAAAATAACAAACGGAGGATAAACTATTTCCACCTGAACTGGGTTCTCGGGACGGTTGTGTTCCACCTACCTCTTTAACGGTACAAACCAGACGTCCATAGCAGAAGAAAATAATAGTCAGTGGTGTGACAAAGTGCACCACAAACATGTAGATGACAAAGGACTCATTGTGAACCTCTGGGTTTGGTGTATAATAATCAACTCCACATGAACACTGCATCCCTTCTGGGATGTACCTACAATTAGATCAATTGTGTTAGTGTCTGAGAATGTAGTCTGCAAAATTAGACTGCAATACTGAACATGTAATACTATTAATGCACACCCAACTATGGTGGATCTTCCAGGATTAGCTTGGGTTTAGTTTTCTTTGAAGGAAGAAATAACTGGGAACTTAAAGTGTTTTTGTATTATTAGGGTTTGTTTCAAACTTTACATGAAGAACATAGATAGATATAAAAAGCGGAACTTTCCAGCAACAGCAAACTTGCTGCGACACATCAGGTCCCCAAATAAGCAGATCCAGCAGCCCAAGATACCCCCTTTCCTCCCACCTTCCAAAGCTCAAAGTTCACTCTGCCTCAGGTGGTCTCAAAACTGCAGTACTTCTTTTATTACTTTTCACAGATGTAGATGACATCATCCTTAATTGTGGGAGGGGGCTGGGAAGGCATGCCTTTGCCTTCCAGAGGTATTTTCAGCTATTTGTATGGGCTTTGTGGGCCGTTCCCCTGTGATTTCCTTACAAAAGATGTGCTCTCAGAACTTTAAGCAGTCTTTCTGGTCTTATTTGCCACAAACTTATTAAAATGTCTAGTCATGCCAGGGGTGTGATGCATACATACCTTGACCATCCAAGGAGAGGGGGACCAGCGCAGGCCAAGGCCATGATCCAAGTGAAACTCACCCCTATGATGGCATGGGTCTCACTGAAACGGAAATTGCTCATGGGCTTGCAGACCACCACATATCTTTCAATAGCCAGGACTACTAGAGACCACAGAGCTATCTCACCTGGAAGAGGGCAAAAGAAAAGTGTACAGGTAGGGAGAAAAGCACAAGGAAAGAGAGATGGGGAAACCACTTCCTTTAACAACTAAAAGGATTCTTCTTTTTATTGGTTTATGTTTTCACTGACCAGGTCATATCATTAAGCTTCTCTATGTGCACCTGTGATCTGTTCACGTCTTACTACAGGCCTGGCCAGAGCCTTCTCCTCATTTCTGAAATGCAAGCATATATGACACATCCATATAATTAAGCTCAGAATTCTCTTAAAAGTCAGGACAGGGTGAGTAGGTCAAACCAAATGAGTAAATTTTGAGGGAACTGAACCCTCTTCATACATTCATTTACTTCTCCATCTCTCTGTGCACCACATTACTGTACTGCTTTTTAATTACCTGCTTTGCGCAACATGACAGTCCACTATGAGTAAGGAGCTATGCTGGGTTGTCACATACAAAACCAGACCACTTTCAGCAGGGCGATTGATGTTTTGGCAACAAGCCATCCAGACAGCCCGTGGCTTGTTCTACTGTTGCTTGAACCATGATAGGTTGTCGTGTCACCTGAACCCAGGGGAGCAGTTGCACTGTGGGTTGCAGAGACTGGTGAATGAGCCTCTTGGAAAGACTAGTGAGCTCCCTGCAGCTCTTTGTGGTCTTGGCCTTACCACCGTCAGTGGTAGCCTTTCCAAGTGGAGGGGCCTTGGCAAGACTGCCACTGGTTTGCCTTTTTTGGGAGTGGGGCTCAGAAAACTGTGCAAATGGGTTTGTAATTTTTTTATTATCATTATTGTTATCATTATTACCAGTCTTTCACAAAACTGCGGCACTAAGTGCTCTGAAAGAAGCTACAGAAAGTGAGGGCGTTTTGTGTGCTTTCTTTTGCCATTTTTTCCCTTTTACAGGTGCCTTTCAGCAGTAAAGGGGGGAAAGCATAGCAACTGGACCTGGCAACTCTGCACAGATTAGCAGTCCTGTGCAGCCTTGCCTTGTCAGTTTCCATGTGCCTTGTCTTCTCCACTTTCCTGTTCCCCTCCATAGCTGAAACAAACAAGAAAATTGGCCAGACAAGATTATATACACTGGACAGCCTTAGCAGCACATTTGTAAAAGGCTGACAAAACTAATATTTTTAAAAAATTAAAACACCGCTGTGCAATATTCAGGGGCTAGAAAACCTGCATCCCCACCTCAACTGGACTTTTTAGAGGGTGTGGAAAAAAAGACAAAAAATAAAACAAAGGTGAAAGGGTAGTGATTGGAGCAGGGAAGGGGAGACAAGACGGGTTAGGCCACAAAGGACCTTGGGATCCTGGCTGGAGATGTGAGAGGGAAGGGCAGGAACAAGCCGTGGTGGACCGATCATCTGTCAGATGCACCCTAGGTTGTTCTGTGAAGAATCCATACTGTGTGGCTTATTTGCAAGTTAACCTAGCATGTCATGAGACCCTGCCCAGTGTTCCCTTCACTGCCTGTCTCCCCACTTTCTTCTCTTCTCTTCTCAGATGCATTTCCAAGTAGTGGAATTCAAAGGAGGAAAAACCATAATCAGGGAGAGAATAAAGGGGGGTACACTCAGAGTAGAGGTTAAGCAGTTGTTCCATAGGGCAGATTTAAATTTATTATTTTATTATTTCATTTATTTTTTTTACTTAAAACATCCTAAACCTTGCCTTTATGGGTGTCAAAGGTGGTTCCCAATGAAATCCAAACACCATTGCAGTGATGACTAAAAATCTAAGAACGCAGCTCAAAACATAAGCAAAATTCCATCAAAACCAGCCTGTTTAATCACACTGCTCTGCTGCCTTCACATCTAGTTTTAACTTGAAGTTGAAGCATATCCCACATTTCTTTTTGAACCTTTCTTAAAAGCAACTACAACATCCCTCACTTCTGTTACTTGCATCTCACAGTCCTTGGAGGGCAGATTACCCCTCCCAGTAGGGGACACTTGAGAGATAAGTGCTTGAGTCATGTCGTCTCGACCAAAAGTTTATTTTTTCTGCTGTCTGCCTGTGCCCAAACAACCTGGGAATAGATGCTTCTTAGAAGTTTTGCTTCTCTACCAACCACAACAAGATGAATGGGGATTGGACTGAAGTAACACTGGATGGACTTTGCCTAGAGTGAAACACTTTAAAACTTTAACAAATGAAGGGAATAAAACTTGGATTTTTGCCCTACTTGATCATGGATAAAGGCAGTGTAAAGAGACTGAACCAATTTGGTAGAATTTGTTTGCTTTTTGCTGGTTTATTTTGTTTTAAATTTAGGTCTTCTCTGCCCTGAGGACTGTAGTGGAGTGATGAATCAAGTGAAAAAGATAACATCACAGCATCCAAATGATTGAAAGATGAAGATTGAAAGTGACTCAAGCCCAGAAACATTTTTCATCTGTTTTTTGTTAACGACAATTTAATTCAATTTCTGACTGACACGTGGAAGAAAAGATGGCTTCGTTAAAGCCTTTCCATTTCAACCAAGGTGTAGGAGCTTGCAAAGCTCATATTCTGCAGCTCTACAAATGTTCTCCACCCAAGCCATAGAAAGGGTTGGTGCACAAATCCATAGATGAAAATATCTTTGCATTGACCTTTTGAAGTTGAGCTGGGTTTTCACCCTTTGCCAGCCTACTTAAAAGCTGGAAATTCCCAATCAATCAAGAATTCCCAATCAATTCTATTAATATTCTGCCTCAAGACAACAATACCAGTTCTTGTGTGCTGCAGAACAAGTAACTAGTATCTCCAACTGCTTATCATTTTTTGCATACTCAAAAACATCTTGAAGATGTTTTTCTTCAGATGCACTTCCAAGTAGTGGCATTCAAAGGAGGAAAGATCTTCTGCAGTGAAGATCTGGAATCTGCATTAATGAGAACATAAACAGCTAATCAGGGAGGGGAGAATCAAAGCACCTACCACCCAGTGTAGCAAAGAAGCCTTCGATGTTGCATCCCACCGTCCCAAAAACGAAATATCCATTCATGGATGTGTACATGGTGGTGGTGAAGCCTACTAAGACCATGAAGAGATTGGCTATGGCCAAATTTAAGAGGATGTAGTTTAGTGGTGTTCTGAGTTTCTTGTGCTGGATTGTGACAAAGAGAGTCAGGAAGTTGATAGGAAATCCCAGAAGAATCAGAAGAAACATGTAAGCAGCCAGTGCAGAGAATTTCCATGGTTCAGCCAAATAGTACTGGGGGTACTCAAATGGGCTTCGGACGACACCAGTCTTGTTGGACATGGGGACATAGAAATTCAGGCCTTCTGTTCCATTCATGGTGGCAGCTCCTTAGGTATCCTCTTTCCAAGAAGTAGATGTTTCTGTATTTCTCTATATGCCACGTTCTTATATCTGAGCAGGTATTTCCTCTGCTATTCTGGGCTAGCACTGCTGCCTTTATAAAATATTACCTGGATAAGCCTGTGGTATTGGTGTCAGCATAACTTAGATTTAGGTCAATATTAATTATATTAATCCAAGCTAAGATTGCCACTGTTAATCCCCTGTGCTGGATTGACACCGAGTGGCGTGCAAATGGGAAATAGGGTGCAGCGAGGAGCCGCGTGCTTGCACGCTCCACTCCAGAGGTGCTCCTTGCCATGCACTCTGGCCAAAACAGAAGCATCATGCGCTGTTGCTTGGTAACTGTGCCTCCATTGGAAGATGCATCTACCAAGGACATTTCTGCATGTGCTTTTGCTGGTCATCCATGAACCTTAGAGTGCTGGGTTATCCCACTGAGATCCCAGGATGAGGCACCTTCAGGCAGAGCTAGGGAGGCCAACATCAAGGACAGGAGTGGTTGGACACCAGCCAGGAGCTCATGCGCCGGCTGGGGCCTTCTGGTTCGATCCCCCTTTTTGCCACTGCACCCTGCTTATTCCCTTGCCTCTCACTTTGGACCAGACTAAGGAGATGGTGGGAAGGAGCAGCAAGGGTTACCGCTGCCTAACTATTCACTGGCCCTCTGCCTGCCTAGCCAGGAGGCTGAGAGAGAGGATGCGGACAATAGGGGAGAAAAGATGAGCTCACTGAGGAAGTGGCCCACTGAAATTGGCTTGCCCAAGAGCCTTCCACATCCCAGAGCCAGCACTGCTAGAAAAGAACCCTGCCTGAACCCCGGCAGAGCCATCGCTGCCTATCAGTCAGTGTTGACTGTACTGAGCCAGATTCCTTTGCTCCTGTCTTTCCACACAGGGATGGCTCCTTAATTCTGTGTCCTCTAAGGTGGGGACAGTGGGCCCATACTGCTTAGAAACCACTCTGAAACTGGATTTGTCGGCACGCTGAGAACCCTGCAGATACTGAGATTCTTTTTATTAGGGATTCCCACTCTCTTCATAGCTCCAACGACCTTCAGGATCCGGTGACCAGGAACCAGGATGGTGAACTGGACACTGCCGTATGTGGGTGGCCAAGCGCACCCTTGCGTTGAAGCCTTACACACCCTCCGTAACTCCTAATGTGCCTCCCAACCATGTCTGAACCGTCTCTCAACAGACACAAAGCAAAAAGCAACGAAGCCATCTAATGAAAACCGCCAGAATTAAACCATCATAATGACAAACTATCGTAAAAATCAGCAGCGGCGATAAAATGGTCAAAGCAGTACTTTATACGTCAATTAACAATGCACTGTTTTCACTGCAAACAATCCAGCCATGCCTAGAGGTAGATTTTAATAGGCTTTAACAACGCCTCTATCTCATCTGCTTGAGACACTTGTTGACCAGCACCTGAGATCACCTTTTGGTTTATTATTCGAAGGTCACAATTCACCACAGGGGAATTGCTTATTTAAATTAGGCAACTTTAATGTGGAATCCTATGCATGTCTTTGTTGTTGTTAGTCCCGAAGTCATGTCTGACCCATCCCAACCCCATGGACATTCCTCCAGGCCTTCCTGTCTTCCACCATCCCCCGAGTCCACCTAAGCTCACGCCAACTGCTTCAGTGACTCCATCCAGCCGCCTCATTCTCGGCCATCCCCTTCTTCTTTTGCCATCTATTGTTCCCAGCATGAGGCTCTTCTCCAGGGAGTCCTCATTAGGTGGCCAAAGTATTTGAGTTTCATCTTCAATATCTGGGCTTCTAAAGAGCAGTCAGGGTTGATCTCCTCTAGGACTGACCAGTTTGATCGCCTTGCAGTCCAGGGGACTCGCAAGAGTCTCCTCCAGCACCACAATTCAAAGGCCTCAGTTCTTCGGTGCTCAGCCTTTCTTATGGTCCAACTTTCACAGCCATGCATTGCAACTGGGAAAACCATAGCCTGGACTATATGCACTTTTGTTGGCAGGGTGATGTCTCTGCTTTTTAGTATGTTGTCTAGATTTGCCATAGCTTTCCTCCCCAGGATCAAGTGTCTTTTAATTTCTTGGCTGCAGTCCCCATCTGTTTATTCAGTAAGTCCTACTATGTTCAAAGGGAACTTCTCTCAGGTAAGTACATGTAGGATTGCAGCCTTAATCCACTAACTGCAGTGGGCTCCAGTGTTTATACCATGCCAGACTGCGGCCAAAAGGAGTTGAAAAGACCTGAAAAAGAAAAGAAGCAAAGGCACACCCCAAAAAAAATTTGTAGGAGTTGTACACACATTCTATTTCCACTTTGCTGAAACAAGGATTTCTCTGCAAAATACCCCCCTGATAAAATTGTGCTGAAAGCAAACAAACATCTACTAGGGGAAATTGGTAGCCAAAGGGTTGGATCCAGAGTTAGCTAAGTCCTGTCGCAGGGTTTGCCAGATCTGCTGTACTCCACAACTATGCCCGGATCCAGCCCAGCTTTTAGTCCAGCAAAGAAGACAGGTACAAAGAAAATAAAGTCTAGAATCCCCAGGTGTTTCATGGATCTTTTTCCCTATTGGTGCAAACAGAACAGTTTCCAAATGAGACAGCTCTCTATACCCCACAAATTCTTCTCCAATACTGAAGAGCCAGTTTTGGGGGGTGCACAAGCAGGGGGTGCAAGGAATTTCATTGGACTCCATTTCCTTTGGTTTTTCATTTTTTTAATGAATTACATGTGGGTACATTCATATTTAAACACATATAAGAACTTTTAACAATAACAGATGTTCAGCATCCAGTGTAATGACATCTCTGTGGTTCTCCAGACCATTGCTTTTAACATGCACATTTTATACAAAGACACTAAGCTGCATCAGCCCTGCTCTTCAACCGAACACTTTCCTTTCCACTGCCACGTAAGTATGCAAAATCATCAAACTATTATGTGGATGTTACATGAACATTACATGTATATGAATTGCCTGTAAACTGTTATCTCAGTATCCTGCCTGGAAGCACTTTTGCAAGGAAAGTCTGTGGGGGCCAGTTCTGGGTTATACCAGGCAGAGGAATGTGGGTGCTGGGTCTGCATCAAAGAATCTTTGCACAGGAAAACGGAGCAGCCCTTGGCCATAACAGGTATGTTCTGTGCAGGTGAGGCAGAAGCTCCTGTTCCTGTGCTGGCACTGGGGTCTCTCTGGACATAATGCGAGAAGGTGTTGTTTCGGTGCTGCTGAACACCAAGTTTGCATTAGGTGGCCTTCCAAAAACTGACATTTCACAAACCCTAAGTAAGGTTTACAGGCAAACACAAACTTTTGAATTATGTTATCACAGTAGACCCAAGGTTTCTAAGGCAACTCTAAGCCAGGATACTCAGAAGTTGATCAGACGGAGCTCCGTGTGGCAGTATCTGTTCCCACGAATTGTGTCTAGGATGTGTAGCCTGAAGAATGTATGTCTTTAAGTCCTTTCATTGAGGAGTGTGTCATTTCAGACTTCTCAACAATGTGCTTGGTGGTGGTCAAGAAATGTCACACTGTTGTAGAGGTAATAGTTACGTGCCCTTTGTTGTTCCACCACCCCATAATGCCCATTCTCCTTGTCTTCATGTAAACCGGAACCATCTTTTTCACAGTGTGCCTGGAGCCCCTTCAGTGGCCAGTACTTGCTCCATTTTAGTATTTTGTTTGAGTGAGAAACATTTGTTGCACCTTCCTCACTGGCCTTTGACCATTTCTTTCTGTGGCAGCTACGCACATCGCTATACAACAGACTGATGTCTTTTGCTTGCTTCTTAAGAAGAATGGAAAGTGCCTCCACCAGCCCAGACTGTCCACCTCACCCAGTATTGTCACCCACAGCCTTTCCCACCCAGGTGCTCTCCAGATGTATTGGATGACAACTCTCATCATCCCCAGCTACCTCCTCATCCATCTATCCTCAGCCACCTGCCACTCGATTGTGAGTAAACTGGAGATGCCAAAGACCGGAGACCTTCTGCATGGACAGCCTGTAAGACAGGATAGTTCACATAGCCATCTCAAGGCGTGGCAGTGTTGCATAATGGTTGGAGTGGTGGGTTGGTTCTCGATCCCACTCAGCCGGAAAGCTCAGTGGGAGGCAGGGCCAGTCATGGACTGTCAGCTAAAACTCCCTTGGAGGGCTCTTGTGGGTATACATTGGAGAACAGCTAATGTAAGCTGCCCTGCATTCCATACGGAAAAAGAGAAGATAGAAATAATCGGGTAAAATTAAGGTCCATTTGGCCTGCCATGGCTCGCCCTGCCCTAACCCCACACCAAGTTTATTAGCAATTTTGCAGGCTTAAAATTATTTACAGGAGTAAAAAAATCCAAACCTTCATCTAAGTCTCAGGAGGAAAAAAAGTGCAAAAAGTTGTAGCAGGAGATAAGAGACAAAAGAGAATGTGATATGACAAGGGTGTGATGTGATCTGCCTTTTGAACTGTGTACAAAGTTGCATCAAGACAGAAGTCAGATGGCTTGTTTTCCTTTTAATTTTTTTTAAGAGTCATGCGTACGTTTTATCAGCTAGACATTCATTCCTTACCTTGCTTTTTAGGGTTTTTTTCCCAAAATGGCAGAACCACTCATGGGAGAAGTGGACTCAGGGCATCACATGGTGCCAGCCAACTGGGGCTGCATCTCTGCCGCAAACTCCACAAACCAGTTTCCAGAGCTTGACCCTGGAGTAAACATTGTTTGTCTGACCAGAATACAGACAGTGAATTCCCAGAGCAGCTCCACTGCTCAAATCATGTTTTGTTCACAGGGAGCCTCTGGCTGTAAGCCCTCAGGCCTGGAGGATTATAATCACATTTCATACTTTATACCGGTTACATTCCCCGGAAAGAAATACATTAGTGTTAGAAACAAAAAGGATGCAGTTTTCTTTGTAAACAACGTCATGCTATGATTTCAGCAAATACACTCTGGCTTCTTCTGATCTCCACAGCACCAACTGCAAAATACTTTGGGCAGCTCTTGCCCTCTGCCAGAGACCACTGCAAGGGCAGGATGCATCACAGGCGTCCATGGCTGACTTCCTGCTTTCCTGGAAGGGGATGTCTTGGTAGGAAATCAAGCACATTTTTCTCAGGAATGCTTCCCGCACTAGAGAGCTGATCCAAGGGCATGGGAAGCTGTGATGTGGACATGGCCCAGATCTCTCATAGATACTTAACTGCTGCATGGATTTGGCATTGTAGGATTAAAGGTTTATCTTTCAGATACACAAATGGGTCGTGTTAAGCACTGCTTCAATAAGCCATTGCTGAGGTGGACACAGCTTACAACCGAATGTGCGTCACCTACATCAACTCAGTGGAAAAAGAGAAAAAGCAGAGTGAGGAAATAGGGAGGTGTGGGATGATTTTATACACTCATTTGTTTATTATGAGGTGTCAGAGTCAGCTTTGTTGCTATCTGCATGTAAAAATGGGCGACTTCATATTGTGCATAAGGTTTTTTTTTCAAAACCTCAGACAGGTCTGAGCAATTATATAGCGATACATAAAGACACCTTTGAGGTCATATGGCAATCCTGATAACACATTGGTCAAAGTCATGACTTCACAAGTCTACGATGCCACAGCCTATAGTTTGCAATGCCTTGCTGAGTACTCACTCCTAAATACAGCACAGGAGGAAAGTCCCAGAACTTCACTGCAGTGTCCAGGTAGAAGGTGGCTGGGAGAAGCGTTCCATCTGGTATCATGGTCCCGAGCCATGTAGAGCTTTATAGGCTAAAGCCAGCACCTTGAATTGTGCTCAAAAGGATATAGGCAGCCAGTGCAAGCAGGCTAGAGTTGGCGTTATATGATCAGGTTGGCTGATTCCTGTTCTTAGTCTGGTTTCTGCATTGTGCAAAAGCTGCAGTTTCCAAACAGTCTTCAAGGGCAGCCCATGTAGATTACATTGCCATAATCTACTTTGGAGATTACCAGAGCATAGATCACAGATAGCAGGCTATCTCTGTCCAAGCAGGGGTATATCTGAGCTACCAGCCAAAGCTGGTGGAAGGCACTTCAAGCCACTAAAGCCACTTGGGTCTCAAGTGACAGGCTATGAACCTGCTCCTTCAAAGGAGCATGTGACCCCATCTAGAACAGTTTGAATTCCCTCTATCCAGTCAGAAGAACCACCCACGAGCAGCATCTCTGTCTTGTCTTGCGTGAACTTCAGTTTGTTAGCCCTTGTCCAGTCCGCTGTCACAGCCAGGCACTGGTTCAGCACATGCCACAGCCTCACCTCCTGAAGATGACAAGGAGAGAGAATGCTGTGTGTCATCAGCACATTGATGAAAAACTCCAGATGACCTTACTCAGCGGTTTCATGTAGATCTTAAGCAACATAGTGTCCCTCAGTCCCACTTCAGATAGTCACCCCAGGATACCATGCTCGAGTATCCATGCTGAGAGGTCCAAGAGAACCAACAGAGTTGCACTCCCTGTCTCTCTCTGGAATAGGCCATCATACAGGGTGAACAAAGTTGTTTCTGTGCCAAAACCAGGCCTCAACCCTGATCGAAATGGATCCAGATAATCAATTCCAAGTGCCTGGAGCTGATTGGCCACCATCTGCTCAAGAACCTTGCCCAGGAAGGGGATATGTTCCCAACCAGCTTTGTTGAGTTTTTCTGGATCAAGGAAGGGTTTCTTCAGGAGTGGTCTCACCACCACTTGTTTCAGGTGGCCAGGAGCCACGCCTTCTTGAGGAAAGGCATTAATCACCTCTCTGGTCCAGCCAGTAGTTTCTTCCCTATTGGCTTTTATTAGGCAGGAGGGACAAGGATCTAAAACAGATGTGGTTGCACCTTATCAACACATCCTTGAGCTGTACTACCTGGAACTTATCCAACTAAGTGCACCAGATGGTGCTCTGGACATCTCGCCTGATTCCACTACTATAACACTGGAGATCTGGTGAATGGAAGAGATTTTGCCCTGGAAGGTAGTTGCCCCTTGAGTCCACAGCGGGCAATCTTGCAGGCGGGCCTCACAGGACTGGGTCCTTTGGAACGACTCTCAGCAGTGCCTCAAGCCACCCAGCCCCAACTGCTAGGTGGATATGATGGCAAGCGGACGGGTGGAGAGGATAAGCTGGGTGGGAGAGGGCTGGCAAGGTGGTAAGGCCGGCATACCCTCCATTGCTGAGACAGTCCGGGGCTGCTGTTCAAGGCTGCAGTCTTCAGTGCATTAATAGCCTTCCATAGGAAAATGTTTCTTCTGTTCTAGACAAATAGTTAAGGTATTTTTATTTTGCCACACACTGCAATTGTTTGAATTCTACTGCAGATTGTTTTACAGTTGCTTCGTTTTTTAGCTCTCAGTTTTGCTGTATTTTAGCGTCAATTTTATTGGATGCATCAGGTAACTGTGTTGATAAGCCAACTACTGTAACCAAAAGGCAGGATAAATAATACATACATTCACATCTTTTATTGCCAGGAACTTGACATCGGGGAAGAATAATTTACTACAGCATTAGTTTTTATATGGTCTGGAACCAGCAAATCCACAGGGAATGCATTCAGTTGTCTTCTGGGTCGCATCTCACAGCAAAGCAACCTGCTGATTTCACAGTTACAACTTCTGTGGGGAGGGTACTAATGTTTTAGAATATAAGCGGGAAAGGTCCACCACATTGACATGAGCTCACAGGGTTGGCATGTACTTCTCAGTTTTTTTTCTTCCCTAGACTAGAACATTTTCTTGGTGGGAACTGCACCAGAAATGATTGAGGAATGCAAATTCTTTGTCAACTGATATATAGCTTACAACAATATCACCACCCCACACTGGGAGAACTCTAATCCAGGGCTCAATCCACTGGGAGCTGGAAACTTGCTGTGCTGTACAAATCTTTGTGGGGAACTGTGGGGAGCACAGGAAAACAAGTTTGAAATTGCCTGGGTTAATAGATAAATAGTAAGTACACAGCACTTAGATCCTCAAATGGACACTTTACTCATTTGTGTCCTGATGTTTTTGTCACTAATTAGCTTAATTATTTGGGAACTTTGTGTTCCAAATTTTGAGGAAGAGATACACACTTGAGACTTAATAATTGATGAGGGTGTGCTGTAAACAACTTCTCCATTGAATTTCAGCTTTCTGGTTAAGATAGAGAAACTTTACTATTAGCTTCTAATCAGAGATGTCTAAATGTCGTAGCATCATACATTTCTAATTATCAGCATGTATCGAACTACACAAATATCAAAGATTGCCATTTTGATGTCCTTTCTCCCAGGTTGGGAAAATCCCTTTGGAGCTTCTCACATTCCCTTATGGTTTTGACCATCCTAAATAAATTGGTTTCCTCAGCAAACCTGGTCACTAACAATGTTGATACCTCCACACATGAATACTTTTTTGTATTATATTCTAACACTTCAGTAACAGTCTTCTAAATAGCAGGAGAGATTTCTCAATTAAATTCAACCTTGAAAAAGTGGCAACCTTTATATAACTAAAGGTATTTTGTTGAAATTGTGGAAAACTCATTTTTCATAATAACAGTTGAAACAGAGGTCAAGGACATATACCCAAAAGAAAATACAAAGTTTATTTTAAATATATTTCATTGCAAATGGTCATAAAATGCTAATTTTGAAGGGCCAATTCAGAATTAATGCAGCAGATGAAAACCCAGCAAGTTTTTCTTCAGGCAGAATCTCACTTTGAAACATTCCTCTTCAATCTGTGACAAACTAACAGGCTTTCATGAAAATGTCAAGCATACATTCTAGTACATTTTTTTTTAAAAAATATATAAATAGATGCATAGATCCTCTTTTCTATTTGTAGACATAAAAAGCATTCAGCAGTCATACACGTTCTGCAATTACAGTTGTTAAATATATCTAGAGAAGTAGGAATCTCTCATATATAATTTTCTTTTCTTACACTTTCCCCTCCCGAAACAAATGGTTAAGAAAACCCAATGGACCTTAAAAACATTTTTTTAACAAAATTCAGCAGCAGAGCTTCTCCATGCCTGAGTTCTGGTTTCCTTCATTAGCAGGTTTCATCTGCCTTCCTCTGACAGTATGGGCAACAGTTATGCTGGAGCACCAGGAGCTCATAATCTTCTGAATGAAACATCTGTAAATGAGGATTGCAATTTCAGGTGTGCCTCGAGAAATCAAAATGCAAGGGGGAAACGGGTGGATGGGGCTACTCTAAGGCCATCTTGACCCTGTGTAGTACCATCTGTAGAATCATGCAATAGCAGAGTTAGAAAAGGCCCAGAAGGCCACTGGGTCCAAACCTCTGTTCAATGCAGGACTCCACATTAAACCATCCCTCTCAAATGGCTATCCAGCTGCATCTTGAATGCCTCCACTGTGAGAAAACCAACCACCTCCTTAGATAAGGCCACTGTCATATTGCTCTAACAAAAAGTTCTTGGTGTTCAGCTGGAATCTGGCTCCCTATAACCTGAGCTCATTATTCTGTGTCTGCACTCTGGGATGATTGAAAGGAGATCCTGGCCTGCCTCTATGTAATCTATAACGTAAGATCTAAATATCATCAGCTATAGCATCAGAAGCTCATTCACCTTCACATTCTCCTTCCTAAATATATGTCATCACCAGCGAGCAACAGCCCTCTGTCAGTCTCTATGCAAGAAAACACGTGGGCACAGAACTGAGATTAATGGCAACATTCAAAAACCAGTGGGAGAACATTTCAGTGTCCCAAGACACTCTTCTGCTGACTTCAAAGTCACCAAACTTTAGCAAAAATGCCTTAATGGGAGACTATAGTGTGAAATTGAGGAACTAAGATTTGTTAGCTAATGTTAATTGAACAGAGTTTGTATTCAGTCAGACTGGGATATTATTCCCACAACAGAAAGTAATTGTCCTTCAAATGTTAACCTACTTTAGCAAGAAAATAAATAATAGAACAGAATCACTGAATTGGAAGTATCCTCAGAGGCCATCTAGACTAACCCCTCATTCAATGCAGGCTCTTCATTGCAGAGTGAACTTACAGCATCTCTGCCAGATGACCACCCAGGCTTTACCTAGAATACATCTACTGATGAAGAACCTGCCATCTCCCAAGGCAATCTGTTCCAGGGCTGAACAGCTTTCATGGTCAGAAAGGGTCTCCCCTTGTTTAGCTCAAATCTGCTTCCCTGCCATTTCCACTCGTCTGTTCCATCTTCTGCGTGGCAGCCTTTTACTTATTTGAAAACTGTTATCATGTCTCCCTTGAACTGTCTCTTCTCCAGGCTAAACATACCCAGCTCTTTCAACATTTCCTCACGGCATTTGGTTTCCACATCCCTCACCACCCTGGTTGGTCTTCTCTGGTCACAGTACTCCAAACTCAGCCCGAGTAATGCAGAACAGAGTGAGGACTGTTACTTCCCATGTTCTGGACACTCTGTTTCCATTACTACAACCCGAGGTTGCATTAGATTTCTTAACTGCTGTACTCCAGTGACTGCTGTGGTGCATGGATCACTCTGTTGTTATGCTACATACACTGCAGCTCTGCCAAGAAAAGTAACGGGACTGCTCCATGTCATGGTCTTTGGTGACAGGCCATGGTCTGTCCAACAGGCCAACACAATGAACTCTCTTGAAGAAATCTATGATCAAATGAACTGTTCATCTGATGCACAATGGGACAGGTTTGTAGTACCTTTAATCACAATTATTAATCCCCAGGAATGAAATGCAACTCTTGAGTTATCTTAAAGATTCTCAAGCATCTTGCAAAGTTTTCCCTTGAAAGGTTCCATTCCTTGGCAAGCCATGCTGAAGAAAACATACTCTTAAGGTGACTGGAGATGGGCTTTCTCTTAACATTCTTTACCTGTTCTGTCCCTTCCCTCCATTTATTCTCAGGCAATGTCCCTTCATTCAAAGCATTCTCTTTCTGCAAGCAGTTCTTTTCTGCAAAAGCTAAGCTATGTACTACTTGAATTCATTCAGGGAAAAGGAAAGAAAAGCTCAAACAAAGGCATTTCACTCATCATCATCATCATCATCATCATCATCATCACTACACTGATACCTTGCCTTTCTTCCTCTTGCAAGAAACCATCGCTTGTCTCTGGCTGCTACTTCATTAGCTCCAAAACAAACCATAGCAACTACATAACTATGCTTCAGCCAAGTCTCTGGGCAGGTTTGCATATAATGACAACACATCCTGGTAAATCACCAGGCCCATGGCCCAACCTCCTAGTACTGAGGCTGGAGCTGGGAGTCGGTGATCTATTCAGCAGGCCTGACCCAAGAATTCAGCAACACCATCCGCCTGTTCTCTGGTTCCTACCCCCTGGAGCTGGAGGCCTGTCGCTGGCAGCTGTGCCTCTGGGCTTGCTTTTTCTAAGGCCTTCCCCCTGCCCTGTGGGTTGGGACAACCCAAGTCCTTACCCCAGAACTGATTGTTGTTTTTTTATCATGGTTCTCTATAAGTCAGAAGGGTTAAATCACCACAACTGGGCTTGGATAACAATCAATTGCTGCTTGTCATGTCATACAGACCCAGACACAAACACTCTCACTCTCTCTTTCGAACAAAATAGCGTTTATTCTATTTTTATGTATTAATTCTATCCCTAAGGGTAAGGTCGAGATTAAGCAGCAGCAGGTTAAAAATAATATCCCCAGTTTATTTTCAAGGAACGATTTTTTTTCCCAGATGCTCCCCCATTGTTGTTCATACCTGAAAGCAAAAGGGACACATTGTGATGGGGTTGTCTGGGAGCAGGGACCGGAAGTACTGCCACCGCAGAGGCTTTGGCCACCGTTTCACCAATACATCTCTCCTGCTCATTGACCTGAGAATTGCGCGGTTCACCACTACAGGAACAAATTCTGAGCCCCCTTGCTGTAGAGACAGATACCGTGATTGAAGGAGAGGTTAATTTGGCAGACTGTTAGGAAGACGAGGTCTTTTCAGCAAATATGCAAGGCTCATCTTTTTCTAAGCATACACAGAGGCTGTATTTGCACTGAGCTACCAGTTTTTCTTCCATTCTGTATTCAGCCCTGGAAAGAGTCTGCGTCCCTGAGAGCTTGCAATTGTCCTGCTGCACTGAAGAACTGGAAAGCACTGGTTTCCTCCTTAGCCTAGAAGTTTCCCAAACTAGAACCAAGCAGTTTCATCATCAAGGTCAACAAAAAGTCAGTGGTTGGAATGCCCCCCGTGGATTTACTATCCCATAATTTTTAAGAGTTATGGCAACAAGAACAGCAACAAAATTATTGATATTTTACTGGTAGGAAAATGTGCTATTGCCATTCAGAAGCCATTCCTTTGGTGCTGCCAGGGGAAATACATGGAGCCCCAAAGGTAGTACAAAATCTTTTGATGCATTTAGGCAGCCAAAATCTGTATGCAACACAATGCCATTCAGTCACTGCTCTGCTGTGGCTGCATTTTTAAAGGCTGCTCTCTTATCCCTTTGCAAAACCCTGACTGCTCACCAACTAACCATCACTTTGAAGGTTGCTGTCCTACATTCTCACATGAGGACTTTGGTGCTTTGTGACTCTTGCTGCTAATCTTCTAGAACCTTAAAAGATCATGCATGCCAGGGCTACGGAGGGACTTGCTCCATATAATCCTAATGAATTTCTTTAATTCCTTTCCACTCAGTCTTCTTCCTCTTAAACATCCAGCTTCCTTGGAAAACCCACACAGGATTTCAAATTATTTTACAGGAAAAAGTTTCTTCCTGTCCTATTTCACCCTTAGATGACATCTCACTTCTCAAGCCACCCTTATTTGTCTAACATGTACTAGCAGACATTTGCCTACAGGGTATCCAGTTGCCTCTTCAGTTCTTCCCTGATGTTCAAATTAAAAGCTGCTTTGAATTTTAGCAAAGAAATTAGGGTAGACATTTTTAAAAGACAAACAAGCCATTATTTTTAAAGCACTCTGATGAAAATGGGCAGAGACATATTGAATGTTAACATCTTTCATTTTCATGAATTGTAGAGTTCTTCCTGTAAATTTCTTCTACATGGCTATTATAAGTCAGTCAAACCTCCTATCAAATACGAAATCTATTACTGGGGCTTATGTTCCACTAATAGTACCAGGAGACTGAGAAATAAGAGAGCCAGACAAGTTGAAGCAAGGTTATATTTTGTAAAGTAAGGCGGGGAGGGGGGAGGTGTGTAGGAAATGATGAAATATTTATTGATGGGATGGAAGTAAGGCATAATGAAGAGAGTATTTGCTGGTAGGAGCTCCCTAGATGTGCCCTCTCTGCAACTCATTAGCAGCACACACCAAAAACAACCAGTTGAAGAGATTTAGGAAACACAAGAAAGTGCTTCTGACCTCAAAACTCAGCTTTGCTGTAAATGGGTCGTCCTCTTCAATCTCATCTGCTCTATAAAGAAGACTCATGGTCTGCACACCTAGGAATGTTTGTTAGGAATGAAACATGACTGCACAAATTATACCACTGCTCAGACTACAAAGGCAAAGAACCTTTATGATATCCCAGTGCTGGTTTCTACTGTCTCCATGAATGATGGTAAAAAATGACATACATATTATTTTAGGAGTTCATAGATCATGATAAAATAAACCTGCATAAATATTTATCCAGTTAGGAAAGCTTGCTTCAGCTTGCTGAAGACCAGAAAATTCTAGATATTAGAGATCTGCATGCTATGAAATAGCCCACTGGACAAGGAACCTTAATACGGCTAACTCCTATCCTTTCTCCATTCCTTCAAAGTGTAGTATTAATTCTTTCCATCCCCAGTTTTCTTCTGTATTCAGATCCACATTGCCTCTGCCTCAAAAATAGATCTTGCCCTCTTCAGCTTCATGCCTTTATACTGCAGCCAACCATACAAGACTCCAACAGTGAATGGAGCACTTTCCCTGTAAAAATGACAAGAACTGGCAATGTTATCTACAATGACGGATTTCAGAGTAAGTCCAATCTGGTGTTCCTTGGCTAGAGGATGGAGATTTAAGCAAGCAATATTTTTAGCTGTAATTTTTGGTGTGTTTTTTCCAAAAAGAGGTTTAAAATATATTAGGATCTGTATAGTGTTATGATCTATTTGTCACAGCGATCTGTTTTCCTCATCAACTGCCAGGAGTAAAAGGATACTGTCACTCATCTGCTCTTGCCATTTATGGTCTCTTTGATTTAATCTTGGTACTTCCAGATCAATCAGAGCAACAGCTTCTTCATCAGTGATTCCTTCCTCTAAATAGAACTCAACCAAATGTAAGACATCTGGAAAGATGCAAGCCAAAAAGAAGTCAGTGATCTATCAGCATATCTACTAAAGTATAATAAACACTGTCCCATATAAACAGTCTTAACAATCAAATCAAGTTTCCATTAGTAAAGGGCTTTATAAATACTCCACAAGCTCACCTAAACAACAGTACATTGGAAAGAAAAAGCCACAATTCTGATTTCCCCCACAGTATCCTGACCACTCCGTACAGCACCAAAAGCAAGTCAAGATTTTTGTGGAGGGAAGGGATTACAGGGGGTTAGCAATTCTGAAAGGAATGCGGGAGCTACTTAACCTTGTTAGAATATGATCACACTGAAAAATACAGCTGATTAATGTCTCATAATCAGAGCTAATTAGGAAGGCAGGAGCAGTCGGGTAACAAACTGTTAGCTTATCTTTTAACAAAGGAGGATGTCAGCACATGTGGATTCTACAGATGTCAGATACAATTTATCCACAATATTCCAACACACCGTAAGATGAAGCAGCAAAGACAAAGGGTTGTCTGCAATTAATGCAGACATTCCCCAGGTTATTCAGCAAAGGGTTGTGGGTGGAACACCTGTAGCACAAGGGCACCAGCTCCTGCAAAGAATCACAAAGCCAAGGTCACTACAGACAAGCCAAGACAACCTGAACATCATGGAAAGAGCAGCCATTCTGAGGACACTTTCCCCGGTGCCTCTCATGCTCATATCCCAAGAAATCTACCCCAGAAATGTCAAAGGGGCCTTCCAACACAGCCTCTCAATGCAACTCAAGAACGTGCCATCAGAAGGAGAAAATAAAAAAGTGAAGGCAAATGAAAGTACACATTGGATTCCAGCCACGGAATCTGTAGTCATCTCTGCAGTTATAGGATATATTCATTGGTATGTTTAACTCATCATCTTTAAAAACCTCCAGATTAAATAAGTATCCACTGATTTATGCTAACACACACACACACACACACACACACACACACACACACACACACCCCTCTGTCCCCTTAAACCTTATAAGCAGGATCCTTACTCAAGAATATCCTACATGGAGTCAGTAAGACATGCCAAGTCTTGGGCTCTGGGGGATCTCAAGGAGGAGAGACTTCCAGCACAAGATAGCAGCTACCCATAAGGCCATACATCTGTTATTTCACATTTCATTTTCTGTATTAAAAGTACCATTTTGAGAGCTTCTTGGTAGATAATAGTAATTTATGATGGAACATAGTAGGGGAGTTCATCTTTGTAACAGTGCAGATCCAAGCTTTTTATGCCAAGTTTGCCTTAGCTTCAATTTACGTGTAGAGGAGACTTTTTGGTGGGCAGGGAAAACGAGCCAGAGTTTTAACAGAAGTATAAAAACTAGTATGAAGAGAATCAATAGAGTAAAAATGTTCATTTTGTCTCCCACAACATATGAAACATGAAAGGAGAAAAAGGACTTTCCTACACAAAATATCAGTGAACTATAGAGTTAACTGCTCCACAATGTGATGGCAACCAGCCACAAGGGCTTAAGTGAATATGCAAGGGATATAGATAAGCCCATGAGTATTAGCTATCTTCAATTTTAAAAGACTGCATACATGTGAGCTGGATGACCAAGGTTGCTAGGCAGAATTCTTAACTAAATGGATCACAAGATGAGCAAAGGAAACTATCTTATACTGCTTGAATTTACACAACAAACTCCCTTAGCTTATGAACCTGCCAAGGTTTATTCAAGGTGGCTTCTGGGCTTATAAATCACTAGGACAGGCCATGGCTTGTTGTAGGTTTTGTAACCACCCCTGAGTTTGCCATGCCATGTGAACTCAGGTGAAACAACAAATCCAGAGGTAAGTCAGAGCACTGGAGAGCTGCTTGACAAGCGTGGCAAGCAGTGCTGACAGCCGCACCCCGAGTGTGCAAGCGGCACGAAGGGCCAGCTGTCAGAAGCCTTCCTCCTGCCCTGAGTCACCACAGCTGGGGGAAGGGGGTGCAGGACGGAGGGAGCTGCAACCAGTGGGGCTGGCAGGGAACTGAGCCACAGTGGCAAGCAGTTCTACTCTTCCTGCCAGGTGAGGGAAGGCCCTCTGCCTGGCCTTCTCTCCAGTAGGCTGAGCACAGCATGGACAGGATCCTCTCTCTGGTGCCACCGCCAAGCATTGCAGTGCTAGACTGCGGCAGGGGCATGGGGCGCTGTGGTATTCAAGCTGCCTGAGGATCAAGCTGGGCAGAGGTTCAGCTCCACTTCCCCTGCAGGTGAAGTGAGACAGCACTGCTGCTGATTTCAGGAGCAAGTTGCCTCTGCCAAGAGTGGCAACAGCTCTGATGGCAGCGCATGAGATGAGAGTGAGGGCTGCCCAGGATCCCTGCTTCTCCACTCCCTGAGCTCATGAACAAACAGCACAGGAGAAAGGGGGAACCTCCGTGTTCCCATGGTGTCCCATGGTATATCTGCAGGAAGTCCAGGGGAGAGGTGGAGGAGGCAGCTGTCAGCTGGTTGCACGGTAGGCAAGGTGACTTCCATGCCAGACTGCAACAGTCTAGCTTATTGTGCTCTTAGGACCTGCCCACCAAGGCCTTCCATTGGTTCATCTGGTACAATACTGTTGACACTGAGTGAAAGCAGCTTTCCAGAATTGCAGGCTTGACACTTTCCTGCAACACCTGAAGACTGAATTTGGGACTGAACTTGGAACTTTCTGCATGCAAAGATGTGCTCCACCACTGAGCCACATCCTGGGCCGTTGCTTCTGACCCAGAACAGGAATCCTTATTATATATTCTTTTACACCAGGGATTTGGAAGCTGTGGCCCTACATATGCCACTGGATTACAACTCCCATCATCAGGATAAAATGGAGAGGAGGAAGAGGATTATGGAATCTGCCTCAGGTTCCTTGTAGGCCGAAAGGCAGATATAAATATAATAAAGAAAACTTTGACCTTTTGTCATGCTGGGGTTGATGGAAATTGCATGCTGGGGTCGAAGGAAGTTGTAGGCCAGCATATGGAGGGTCATGTATCAATGGAATTGCATCAGCATACAGCCAAACATAAAACAGTGAAATTGGGGCCTATAAAGCTACATAAATATTCTTCCAGAGTATGGCTGCTTGAGTCATTACATATTCTATTTTCAATTGCTGCAGCATTAGATGAATCCTATGCAACAAATCTCATTGCCAAAATGATGTGAACAAAGGTTACTGAAGCAGATTTTTTGGCTCAGAGGCTTGATGAAACATAGGACCTCTGATTCATTCACTTGGTGTTCTTTTAAATTGCACAATTACTTCAGGCAGCTATATGATTCTCCAGGGCCTTATTGTGTTTATATTATTTCAGGTGGCCAGATGGAGTGCATTTTTCCTGTTCATTTAAGGTTAAGCATTTGCACCATACAATTTACTTTGATTTGCACACCCCTTTAGATAGAATTTTATACAACTGGTAAGGGTTGGTCAACCAGCAAAATGAGGAAGGCAAGTTTTTAAAAACATGATTTACAAACAGTAATGATTCCCAAGTTCTGGAAAAGGTGGAGCCAATGGAGCAGGCGCAAATATAAGTCATTGTCACCCAGAGAGATGCAAGGCACAAGTGAATACCTTTGCAAGTACAGGCATACAGAACACTTGAGAGTAGTATGGAGAAGCTTGCCTGAGTGCTGGGAATAGCCATTGCAGCAGGCAGAGATTAGACAGGCATCTGAAAATGCAGGATGCCAATTTTCACTTGGCAATTAAAGGTGAAGTAACGCATTTTTGCAGAAACATTGTTATTTGCTCACAATGCCTCTCAGGTCTTGCACACATGCCAGCACAGACTCTTGCATCATGTCCAGCATTCAAGGATGGGAGGAATACAAACAGAAGCTTACTTCACTGTCCTGAAAAGGCTTGGATCGGATTGTCAGGCTTCCCAGCTCAATTGATTTCTGAAATCTTGCTGGGATCTGCAGCCCCTGCAACTTGTCATAAGCGTGACGAGCCAATTTATAGGCACCCAGAGCTTTGCTCTGCTTTGCCAGGGCAAATAATGTATTGCTGTAATTAAATTAAGGAACAAAACGTACATATGGCAAGCAGGAAAAACCACATCATTGCTTTCAATCAGAGAAGCTATGCGCACTGAAGCACAAGCAATGCCAGTGCTTGTAAGAGGCCTCTGGTGGAAAAGTCTGCTTACATAAGTCTGTTTACATAAACAAAGTATGAAACAACTGCCAGGATGCTGCTGAAAGGAGTGGCATTTCAAGAGGGCAGTAGAAGGAGAGAGAGAAATCCCATCAATACTAAGGGCTCTTTATTTTCTGCCAGAAAACAGTGATATTTGTACAGGGAAGGAGTAACATAAAGATTGCCTTTTTCAGATAACTTATGTCCTTCAAAATACCTCTGTCCTGCTGCACAAAATGTTACATGCAAAAGGAAGCAAGCAAATAAGCATCAGCACAGCCTGCTTCCTGTATACATACTGTAAAGCACTATAAAAAACAAATGTGCTTGCTCTTACTTCACCAACAACCAGCCAGCCCCCGAGAGGCCAAATCTGTTAGGTATCAAATCAGTTTAGCTTAATACATTTTCATCTGAATGCTTTCACTAAGTATTAATTAGACTTCCACCCAGCATCATGGAACCAAGTAACAGGGGCACCTCTCAGCACCCAAGAAACGCTGCTGCTTTAGAATATGGACCGCCCATTATAGCTGCTGATGTACATCCAGGTAGCTTGACTGGCTCTGGCATATTTGAACTGAACTGAACTCCAGGTTAGGAGATTCCACATGGAAGACGTAACAGTCAAAATGCGGTGACAAAGCTGACCGAGACCCTTGTGGTAGCAATTTTGCTGTGTTCTAGCTCAGAGCCCATGTTCCTTGATATTCTGATGACCAGTGCATTCTAGCTGAGCGAAAGAAGACTGTTTAAGCTACATGCCTGCATGGTTTGGGGACCTCTCCTGAGCTGCTCCATCATTCCAAGTTTAAAAGGTTTGAAGGCTAACAACACTGTACAGACAGAGTAGCCACACAACAAATTCCACTGGAATCTTGTTTCTCCACAGAGATTCTTACAGCATGCCAGTATGCAGCCCATGCCAGTGTGTCTTTCATTTGGCTCACCAGACAGCTCTCTGATCTGGCATTTGACTTTCAAAGGATACACTTTAGAAATTCCCAAAGGAGTTTCCTTGGTAAGGCTATGAAGTAAAAACCTAGACACACTGAAGAGTGTTTCAGGCAAATACTGATTGAAGGGTTCTTCCTGCAGTTTCAAAGATTAAAAGGTTACACTAACAAGAAATGCACAGAATTAAGCATTAGCTGATTTCTATCTTGCTTGACACTGTCTCCTTTATTCAGAAAGCAACAACACCGGAGCAGTCCAAGAGGAATACATCTAATCTATTCATAACTCTAAACAGAGAGGCCATGAAGATAAGCTGTTCAGGGGACAATCCTATACCAGCCTCTTCATGAGCGCATATGCCTAAAACACAATACGCTTAAAAAATGCATTACATCAGTTAATTTGAATGGCTTAAAGGACAAAGAGTGAACTAACTGTGAAACTCCATGCAATTATCTTACAGTGCATTTGTGGATGAAGTGATAGGCATGATAAAGTTCTGCCAAATGCTGGAAGTGGTGAAACTTCTGTAACATTTCAGTCTTCTGCTCCTCATTGTCTGAGGGAGGAAATGCAGTATCAGTCAAAAGCCTCTGATCGGATGCCAACCAACTGTGAGAGACTTACTCAAGAAAGCACACAGACCATCCTGGTTACTGCATTAACACTCCTGCGAGATTAGATCTGCTGAACAAGTGTGCCTCAAAATAGTGCATGCAGTTTGATGAGCTTCATAGGCAATTTGATACTTTCAAAGCAGGAAAATTAAGAAGACAAATGGCTATAATGCATAGTTTTAACATAGTCAGGGGCGACGGCTAACAGTGGAGCCTACATTTGTCTTCCATTTCTGGAAACTCCATCTGCAGACATTGTAAGCAAAGGGAATAACATTTTCCATGCCTACGCTTAAACTGAACAAGCACTCTGGGATAATTTGCATGCTTACAGCCTGCTGCTATGCATGTTTACTTGGAAACCAATCCCAATGAGTTCAGTAGCGTTTACTCCCAGGTAACTGTACACAGCAGAGGTGGCAAGTTTAGTTCAGGGCACAGTATTTTTGAGGTACTGGGATGTTTGTACTGTGTCACATAGTAAAACATGTTTCCTATGTCTTAATGTTCACCTTAGTGAGCTGAGTCAGCCCATGTCTTCTTACATTGGTGGAAACAGTAGATTTGAACTGAGCTTTGACTCTTAGTTCAGGCAAAGAAGAACTGGCACTGAGCAAGCAACTCTCTGCTGGCCCAAGCCACACTCTGTGAACTAGTATCTGCCACTGCCTACTTTAATTGAATAAAGAACTATACATTACTTTGCATACAGAGGTGACAATCCTAAGCGTATTTGGCAATCCTAAGTATGATCTGTTCTTCAATGAACATGTTTAGGACTGGAATTTAGGACTGTGATTCTCATCAGCACAGTTGTATAGCATAAGTTCCCCCAAACACAAGATAGTATAAACAAGCAAGAAAAAATCTTAGACCTTTCCCGCTCACATCTCCAGTGATGGTGACTCAGGGCATTTAGATTCAGAACCTTTCCAGCAACAGCTCCCACTCGCTCCCCCAGCTTTGGAGCATGTACAGTAGGGCCTTGGAGCCATGCCATTCTTGTTAGAACAAACAAAATGCCATAGTCCAATGAATGAATGGTAATTCTTCTCCTCATAAACACCTTGAGCATCTAAAGACTAGAACCTCCAAACGCTGGCTTCTTGCTACCCATTCAGTTGCTTGCTGATGAATGAGGTATGGCAGAACTTCTCAACCTTGCTAAATAACAAAATAAATTTGACCCCCCCAACCCAAAAGAAAGAAAACAAAACAAAGATACTTATCCCCACATTCTGTACCAGTGGTGTTGGAATGGACAATATATGGAAGGAAAAAGAAGCAACAAGGCTGCATGATTTAATGCCTCCAAAGAAGGAATTCCAAGAAAAATCAGGTTGCTTACCTGCAACTGTTGTTCTTCGAGTGGTCATTTGTACAGTCACACAAATGGGCTCTGTGCTTGTGCAGAGCCTGTTGTGGGAAAGATTCAGCAGCTGAGTATTAGTTCAGGCAGGAGCCCCTCCCCATGGATGCAGGGAACAGGAAAAGGAGGGGCACCTGCCTGAACTAATACTCAGCTGCTCAATCTTTCCCACAACAGGCTCCACAGCCCATGTGTGCAATGCATGGAGATCATGAAGAAGAACCAAGACCACCAAAGAGAAAAGGAATGCAAAAAAGCGTTTTACATTTAAAACTGTGGTCCTCAAGAGGTTTTGGTCCATAATTCCCTCACCAGTGTCTATAGTGACTAGGGCTGATGTGAGTTGTAGGCCAGCACCTCCGGAAAGCCGTAAGCCACACACTCCTGATTTAAATGAATGGGTGGAAAATGGACATGACCAGCCCCATTCTCGTCATTTACTGAGGCTGGGGCTCCCCTAGTGAGTTCCCCTGGTGTTTAGCCCAACAGAAAATGTGAAAATGCAGCCTGGTCTTAAGTTAAGAATGAGGTTTGTGCTTGTTCTAACCACACATGAAAAGGTAAGATTATAAATACATTCAACATAAACAGAACAAACCTAGGGAATTAACAAAGAGTGTTCAGTTAAGTCATCGGAGTTTGTAAGATGCTTTGCCTTCATGCCCGAGTAGATAATATGTAAACTTGCTTGTATTTGCTTACCATGAGCAATATCTAAACACTGCATGGACAGCATCCAGTAATAATATCCTGCATCATTGAATCGGCTTTCTACCACAGCATTGTGAGTTAATTGTTCCAACACTTTTACAGCTTCAGTCTGTCTGCCAGCCTTGTGGAATGCTGTGAAGGGGGCCAAAATAAAGAAGATTTACAGAGTGATTAAACTAATTAACTTGATTAAAATTAAGAACAGATCCAACAAGTAAACAAAGGAACAGATGAAAGGGATTAGATCCCCATATTTTTCTACATGTTCATGGGGAAATTAATGTAGCAGTGGATATATGAAAAAGGTACGTTGTGGCTCTTGAGGTATCTCAAGATTCTTAAATGCTCTTGGGACACAATCCTCCAAGCACTACAATTGTACAACCTCCCTTTATATCAAGGTTGCTTGTGCATGAATCCTGACAAAGTCCATTGAAACAAATCCAGTCTGTGCATCAGCAGGACCAAATGTAATGCACTGAAGAACAAGAAGCAGAAGTGAAGAAAACCCTATCTGGATAGTTGTCTGGTTAGGTGACAAATCAAATTGTGTCCTGAATGCTGCAAAGTAACAATGCTCGAAAAAGTCCTTACACAAACTTAATTCACACTTTCGTTTCTGAACTCAGTACAAGTTCAAATTCAAATCGCAAACTATACAAGTACCACTGGTAACTGGGGAAGCGCAAATGCATGTTTATGTGGCCAAGTTTCCTTCAATAAATGGGAAAGCATGGCCCTTATTTTTTCCCAAATGCTTCTTATTGTTCACTGCTGAGTAAGCTATCTGATATGCACACAGTTCCAGATCAACAATACCATATGTACATTGGTCATTTAACCTCAAATACATGTACTGTAGTTCAAACTGTAAAGTGCAGATCAGCTTTGAATACAAAGAGTTGCTCGCGGCAATTTAAACTCTACCCAATGCATATGTGCTTTATAGAAGCCAAATACAGGTAATTTTATGAGCTTAAGTGTGGATTCACATTCTATGTTTCCCATTAAAGTGGCTGTTCCCATGTTTGCTGGTAAACTGCAACTTCATTCAGAAATGTGTAACTCAACATTATAGAAATACTTGTGAAAATTATTTCACAGAGATTGCTCCTGTATAAACTAGATACTCTAGGATTTTGGCACTTGGTTCATGAATATGCTGTTAGGGAAGCTATTCTCAAGTTTCCATTGATATGGTAATGCATTCTCATGGTAAATGTGAGTTCAGTTGCAAATATTAATGTACCTGCAAATTCTGGTACTCCAGTCTTTCTAATTACTTCAGAAATGAGTGCTCTGTCAGACTACAATCAAGGACTGTTGCCATGGGTCAGTGGTGACCAGCAGCACTGGGGCTGGGTGTGCACAAGCACCACAACCCACTATGGTTTATTTAAATCACAGGGGGTGTGGCATGTACTGGTGGCCATTTTGAATATTCAGCCTCAGCAGGAGGTGGCTATGTTTTGTCACATCATTTGAACCTGGATGGTGGGTTGTCTGAGAGTTAAACCACTCTCACAAAAACCATGGTCCATTAATAAGGCAGGATGGACTGCAGAGATGGTGCAAACTGGTCCTAGATGACCAGATGAATCCAAGCTTTTTGATGTTTGCTCTTTTTATTAAATTTGTTTTCAGCTAGGAGCTCTCTTGGCAAGATAAAACAAAAACTTATGTGAAAATAAAATATATTGGGAAGCTCCATTTGGATTCTTCCCATGCTTTTCATGCAAAAGTTAGCATCACTTCCAAATAAACAGTGCCCCCACTTTTATTCACTGGAATTGACAGGTGCATTCTGGGTACTATTGCTATTTTAGTAAAATGACAACAACCCTACCTTTTTGGGCCTCTTCAAATCTATCATTTTCTGCCAGCCACTGAGCATATGGAACATAGACGTCATCCTTAAAATCAGGGTGTTTTTTGCACAAAGCAAAGGCCTGAAATACAGGATAAGTTCAATCATAACATACTGTAAAATGCAGCTGAATATTATCATTTTCAAAATCACAAATAAATCTAGGGAAGTATTTGTTACAGCAAATGCTCAAATAAGGAAATAAAATGTCTTAGTTTGGTGCTTCAGACCCAGTTCAAAGTACATCCGAGAACTGGTACCTTGGTCAACATACAGAAATTATCAGCAACAGAAACATTTCAGTAAGTTACCTTTCCCCAGTCAAGCTAAAACTGATGCTGCAATCCTCTCTATACTTATCTAAGTATAAGACCCACTGAATACAGTGGGACTTACTTCTGAATAAACATGCCTATATTGGATGGTACAGTTTCCCTCAGATTGCATGAAACCAAATCAAATCAAATCAAACCAAATAGGAGGAGGCGGTTGGTTGATTGGTTGAAAATGCTTGCATGCTGCCTATTGTGCCACAGCACCTCTGGGCGGCTCACAATCATAAGATAAAACCACAATAAAAAAACTAATTACAACAATTAAAAAATACAATACTAATAAAATAGAGATGAAAATACAATACAAAACAAAGCTTCTAAGACTGACTCTGAAATTCTTAACTTCTCCGAGCTCTAAGGTGGTCTTCTCTCCTCTAATGGCATGTCTGCACATGGAGTAGCGATATGTGTATATACTTTTGACTAAAAGTATGACAGGTACTTTATTATCCCCTTATGGTTTATTGAGCTATCATTTATGAATTAACTGAACTCGCACTTATGAATAAATGTATGTATAAATGTAGCATTTGTACTGTCAGTTAATTTTTCACAGTACTTGCCCTTTAAAATTACTGGATTTGATTTTGCTGCTTTGGACTTTTGTTAGCTGCTTTGGACTGCCTTTATTATTACAAATAGACTGAATGAGCAAATGAGTGATGGCAATTCATGTTAAGTTGAATGGAACCTCTCATCAACCATTCTCTTTCCCTATAAGTTCTTTACTTGTTACAAAATAGGCCCCGTAGTGTCTGACATGATCCTATCACAACTCAGCATGGTGGTTGCATAGCTCAGAGTGTAATTAACTGATTCCTTGGATGGTGTGCTTCCATGCAACTGCTGATTTATTTTCAAAAACAAGTAGCGAAGTTGCTCTTAATTGTGCTATCCTATATGGTAGCAGGGAATTCATTCTCTGAGTGCCAGTGCTTATGAACAGCAAACATTTCCACCCAAGAAAGAGGCCTCAGTGTTGTGCTGAAGCCCTACCTGCTTCTTGGAAAGCCTCCTAGAGGACTTGGACTTGGCCAGGTCTTCCTCTCACGGGGCTTCCTAGTGCTCTTGCCTGATAAGCACATGAAAGATGAGTGAGGGGTTCTTGTTAAAAATGTTTTAATAGTAATAATGGAGCAAAACCAAAAATGCCTCTCCGCCTTCTCACAACAGTGCTGGAATGCCCCACGGGAGGAAGTCCTGGCTATGTGCTGCATGGGTCCTCCCAGGAAGCTCAAACATCCAGAAAAACCTCAAGGCCAGAATGGTGAGAAGGGGGCATGGAGAATGGTAAAAGAAAGAGCATGTACACCTGTTAGCCACTTCCTTGCAGTAAGTTTACGCAATGAAGTCTTGCACCCTGAGAAATTTCTCCAAAGTCCCTGAGGGAATAATCATTCTCTTGCGGGGAGCTGCACTTACCTCATCCCATTGCTGGGTTTCCACATGGAGCTGTATCAAGGCCTTCAAATCACCAATCTTCATGTAGGTTTCTGCAGCGTAGCCATGGTTGAATAACTTCTTGAAATAGTAGGCACACTTTGTCAAAGGCTCACGCTCAGCTTTATCCAGCTTCCGAGCAATATCAATCAATCTAAGCATTTAAAAATATACACAAAAACTAGCTCCACAAGTAGCCATACCACTTAATTCTTGCTGCCTCTTTAAAAACCCTACACAAAGGGCTGACAATCAATCCAGGCATGCAACCAGGCACCATTGTTCACCTTTGTATTCCACCAGTCCTTTGCCGCTAGACAAAGAACAAATCTGCCTGTTCATCAGAAAGGACTGCTGGAGGACACCTGCAAGCAAAATATCTGCACAAATAAATGCAGGTACTAGAATACATGGCAAAGCCTTTCTAGATAAACTCATAAGAGCACAAGAAGAGCTGTGTTGAATCAGAGCAAAGGCCTCTCTCTCCCTCCCACCACAGTGGCCTTTGGGAAGTTCAGAGTGAGGTCACCAAAAGCATTCCTCCACAGCCTGCAGGCTTAATGGAGACTCTGAGCTCTCTTAATTCGCTCACTGGAATCTCACTGAAAGCCTAGGAATATTAATATGGAAAAGCAGCTTCACCTGCATAAATACGTTTTCAAGATTCTGAGGCCAAATGGGTGGCCCAGTTCACTTTACACAGCAACCCATGGTTTGCTAAACTGTGGTTGCTCTGAATGAAGAACATGCCAGCTAGTGAACTAATTCCTACCTGCCTGCCCCTGCTGACCTAAACAACCCAGGGACAGAGTTATAAATGTGGGCTGTTCATTCTGTACTAAGCCACAATTCCAGATTCAGATATCAGACAAAAATCACCTGGGAATGGAGCATTCCTGAGTTGTTTACACCAGCAATTCACGAGAAACGGCCATGAGTCAGCATGCCTGGTCCTGCTTGTTCACAGCTATCCAGGGTTTGTTTAAATCACGGCTATCGGTGATGTTTGAACTAGGAGACCTCCCACTCATTGAGCGACTCAAACTTAAGATAAAATAATCATACCTGACCTTGAAGAGTATAATTGCCAAGCATCACACTTTCCTTTCCTTTCAATGGTTCTATTCATTTAATACCCTATAAACCACTCGGGGCACAATCTTGTGCTCATTTATTTGTATCTTGATTTCTCATAAAGCAGCCTGAAAAGTGAAGAGCTGAACATTTAAATCACATGAGCATACAGGGGCTATGATCCACAAATGTCTTCTGCTACGTATTTATGCAGCACCTAGTACAATTGGGGCTCTCAAATTCTCTCACTAAGTATAGACCATAAGACTCTGTATTCCCATTTTTATCTACCTAAAAAGTTTTTTCATATGAATAATCCACAGAGTAAAACAGCCAGCAAAATCTGTTCAAAGCATACTAAACAACATTACTGTTAAAAATATGGTAACCAATTTCTCTGAATGACAGACAAGACGTACACATCAACCCAGCCCTGATCTCCACTGATTTCTATGGCCTTCATGTGCTCGCCCGCAGTAAGGTACATCTCCACAGCTGCTTTTGGTTCATTGATGTTCTTAGCCCAATCCGCATGCTTTGTGATGAGCATCTTTGTATCTTTGGGGTCTCCAGAGCCAAGGAATTCCTGAGGAAGTGCAAGAGATGGTATTTTTGACTGAGTGCCTTGAAGTCTTCCTTGTGCCAACTGCCAAATCCAAATACACATTTCCCTACCAACTCATGTTTCAATGTATTCTTGGAGTTTATACTCTTCTAAGAACAATCAACAAAAACATGATTTACTAAATCAATTGATTAGAATTAAGCATGACTTGCATTGCAGTACGCACAACCACAAAACCTGCTCACAAGCTAACACAGAGAAGACAAGTTATCTGCAGAAAGGCCCAATGGAGGGAGACCCAGCTAAACGCCAGGTTTTGCTTGCTTTCGGGGGCTTGCCAAAAATGACTTGTATAAATAAAGTTAAAAGACAGGTGACAGTTTTCTTTAAAGGGCTCAGTCTCATAATGTAAACTCATGGAGTTAATCACGAAATCTGATAAAAACCAAGCTGCACACAAAATAGAATAATTGGCTTGTACAAAATGGTTTCAGGAAAGGATTAGCACACATGAGAGACTGGAAAGTCATAATCAGCCCACTTGATGAAATACAATGCAGCATGTTACTGATGTCCATCTGTGTGCACTTTAACAGATCAAAGTGCTGGGCTCTGATGGGGAAGATCCCTCCTCCAAGGGCTGTGACTGAGGAGCAGAGCACATACGTTGGATGTCAAACTGTTCTGGCTCAATGGCTGATACCTCCACATATGGATGGGAAGGATTCCTGCAGAAATCCTCGAGTGCTATTACCAGTCAGAGTAGACAATACTATGCAGATGAGACCCATAGGTTGAGTATAAGGCAGTTTTCCATAGCTTCACTAAGTAACCATGAGAAAATCACATGCTGGCTATGGACTTTTGGAGACTGTAGGACTGTTTCCTGTTCAAACACACTTAGCATTGTGCCCTAAGTGTCCTGAATTGCAGGAGAGTAGTGAAGAAAAGGAAATGCAGTCTGAACTTAAAGAGAGATGTAGCATTTGATTTAAAAGAACCCCTCTACATTATAGAATTAAAGATGAAGGGCTGCTATTAGGCCTACTAATGGGTGACTTCTTATGATAGTTTGTATTGGGTTCAAAGAAGGAAAAAAGTGAGAGAAAGTCTGAAACACACAGAAAAACAGGTATTTAGGTTGCAACAAAAAGAAGCAGAGAAATATTGCTTCCTGAAGCACAGTCAAGGCATGCTCAGTATGAAGCACAAGTTTAAGCATGTGTGCAGAATGTCATTTCATGTGAAGTTCGGATGGTACGAGGTACCGCAAGCCAACTTGGCACAATTCTACTGCTCAGCAGAGTGGTATAATGCCACAGTGCAAGGATTCCAAGGTAAGAAAAAATTGAGCAGAGATGAGGTATTAGACTGTGGGTGCTGCATGTCAGCATTTAGGCCGCCTTATACTAGTGCAAGGCCCCATGTACGATATTTGGTAACTATTATAATGAGAGATGCAGGTGATACGATGCATGTGGCTTCATCGTCAATGTATCTGCAATGAAATAGTTTATATTGAGTTGCATCAGATCTGTGTTCTCTTGCTTTACCAAGGATGCTGATGGAACTATAATTTGCAGACATACCTTTGCGTACCATTGCATATTTAAATATCTTTTATGTGTTTGCCACCCAGATTTGCTATTATAATTTGAATAAAATAAGCTAGCTGAATTAGTCGTGTGTGTGACCAGTATATGGTTCCTTTAAAGCTGAAGTAAGCTTAGAATAGTTCTGCAGAACATTAAATTCAATTCAGCTTAAGAGCATCCTGCTGTTCTTTGCAGTCCAGTTAGAAGCCTTGTTTGATTGCTAAGAAGGTGAGCCAAGAAATGAGAAAGACAGTGTTTGTTTTGCATAACTGTGTTCTGTAGCTTAGATCACTGAAATAAATTAGAAGCAGAAAGTTCCCTTTCCTGAACTGTAATTAATTACTTGAGAGTTGACTGTAATGTGTGATCTGGCATGCTGATAAACAGTCTAAGGCCATATGTGCTGTGCCCAAATTGTGGGATCCCCAACTGCAAACTGTCGAGGGTCATTTGCAACCATCAAGGCTCAGGAGACAGACTCTGGAAATGTCTAGTAGCCTAAGGCAGGCTGGCAAAAAAATAAAATTAAAATAAACATATTCCTTAAAAAAGAACCACCAGTAAATCTATGTCCAGCTAACCACAATGATTTACTCAATGTGGTTTCTCTCTCTGTCCATAAAGTTAACTCCATTTATGGGGTAACTACACATTAGGTACAAACGCATGTAATGAAGCCACGATGTCTGATTTTTTTAAAAGAAACAACCGCTTAATGAGGGAGGATGTGAACTGGGCAGGCCAAAGTTAAGCGATCTCTCCCGCTATGGCTTCTCTGTGCAGAGATTGCTACATTTTCCAAAGTTGTAATTCCTTTAAAAAGACATGAATAAATAACAAACCATGACCAGCTTTCAGAACTTCATGTGAATAATGTTTCCCTAGCTCAGAAAGATAACAGCTGGGTTCAGACAATATAACAAGCCATGGTGAGGGTTTTTTTTTTTAACCATTGTTGGTCTCTCATGTTGTCTGAACCCAGTAGTGGTATTTCACCATACTAAGTTTGGCCTGAGAAACTACAATAAAAAAAATAACAATTTATTCTATGGTTTCACTATATCACCATGTTGTCATATTTTCGGAACCCAGGATCATGGTTTCCACTGTCCTAGAATGCAACTACCACAGGGTCCCCTGGAAGAAGCAGCGATTGGAGGAGCCACTCCATCATCCAGTCTCTATGTGCAGACAATTGAAGAAGAAGCAGGCAACACAGGCAGGGAGCAATGTACCTTGCAATTAAATTTCAGGCATAGAGGCTGATGGAATGCACATCAGCAGTGGGAGGACTCAGCAGGGAGGATGGAAACCATAGTAACACAGAAGCCACTTCACCCTTTGTTGGGTAGATCATGGTAAAATACTGTGAACTGACAACCACGCAGGATTGCTTGCCATGTTGAGGGAAGCCAGGCAACCTGACACCCTCCATATGTTTTTCATGCCGACTACCTTAATCCCAGACCACTGACCACGCTTGCTTAGAACTGCATAAATTCTTATAAAGACCTTTGGGAGCGACAACTACTCTGAAAACATGATTTTTTCCCCCAGACCTCTTTTTTTCTAGTCACGTCTACTTAAGGCCCACTTAGGTTCAGTGAGGCTCACATTCAAGGGAGTATGTACAGTAGGGGTGAGAAACCTTTTTCAGTCCAAGGACTGAATGTTTGAGAAAGGTGTAGGGTGCCTCATTCCACCTGTGGATGGGGCAAAAGGCAGCATAACAGTATCAGAATGTAATATTTGTGGACTTTAAGCCCGCTCAGAAATAAGCAAGGA
Organism: Varanus komodoensis; assembly: GCF_004798865.1. NCBI lineage: Eukaryota > Metazoa > Chordata > Lepidosauria > Squamata > Varanidae > Varanus > Varanus komodoensis. The sequence continues at coordinate 23,619,574 of NW_025336346.1, forward strand.
CAGCCTCTGTATGGCTACTCAGAAGTAGAATGAGCAGTACATCAATTCAGAAATAAGCAGAACAAGCCTCACAAACTGGCAGACCCAAATCACTTAGAAGTTTCCTCCCCATGCTCTACCTCCTCTTCCCTGCAGAGAAAATCTTTCATCTTTGATCAGCTGTTGATTGCAGAGAAAAGCATTTCCCCCTTGGACTCTTTTGGTGAAGAATTTCAGAGGAGTTTAGCTCTGCACTCTCCAAAACCTTGCCAATTTAAGTTAAAACTTGCTAGAGGCAAGAAAAGTATTAGTCAAAAACTGGAATGAAATCTGTGTTTCAAGAAATGTTCTCTTCCCTTTTCCACAAAGCAAAAATCAGGTTTTGCCCAGGAATGGGTAGGGTAAGTCTTCCATGAGTGATTCATGAGACTATACAGTACACTACTTTTCAGGAATTTTGATAAGAAAAATACCAGAGAAGACTTTAAAAGTTCCTTCATGCACATATAAATCTGTCACATTCTTCAAATAGTGTACATTTTAATTCTGACTGGGAATCCAATTTTCAGACATACAAAAACAATGTCAGGGTTTATTTGCAGGCTCAAAGAAATCTATTTCAGAGTTACTAATTCAAAGTTGGTACCATGGAACTTGATGAGTTGCACTGGGGTTTGTAACCACAACCTTGTGCAGCAAACCACGCATACCTGAAGGCTCTGTTACATGCACGGGGCTGCACACAAGCACAAGGTTGTTTGTCTCAACAGCAGGGAATGCCCAGCTTGTGCAAGAATGGTGCGTGTGCAGCAGACTCCTTGACACCATGGAACATGGAGTAGCTCCTGCTTGCTCTTGTGCACTGGAGCTCATAGCAGAATGGAGAGCAGCACCAGGCCACTCTCACACATTGCTCTGCATTTTAGTAACCTGTAAACTGTAGCTGCCACAATGTAGTTGTGAAATTTTAAAAATGGTCTTGTTTACATAGCCACCCTGATACAAGATAACATAGAGGTGAAACAAGTGCCCTGGTAAGCCAGGGATCTCCCACCCTGCCTTGCCTAATTTGCTTCGAATGTTTGCACTGATGTGAATTAAGAAGATAACCTATCACATAAAGCAAACCCTTAAAAGCCTGTCAACAAAAGTGTACTAGCATGGCACTTATCGTAGTACTTATACTGGCACATCAGCGTATTCTTGCAAAACAAACATAGATGAAGGATCACTCCCTCCAGCAGTCGACTCAGCTACCCATGCCAACAGAAACACAGGCAAATGGGGCCACTGAGAAACAAGAAGGGAGTTCCAGTATACTTAGAGGAAAGCTTGCAGGAAAGAGGAAAATAAAGAAAAGGTGTAAAATGGCCTTTGTCCCCCTGCCTGCAACCAGATCAGCAAGAAACAAATATGCTCTGTGGACCCCAAGAGCCATGAAAAATGCAGCATCAGTTGTTGAAGAAAAATGGAAAGCCAAGGGAAGACAGTGAGTTAGTTCACATAAGCCCCTAACAACTTTTCACATCCTGAACGGACAAAGGCTTAACTGTCTTGCTGATAGCCTGAAGAGAAGTACTCCTCTCAGGGGGTGAGCACAGACTGCAAATTTTTGCTGCAGGTCCCACTGTTTTCTTCAGTTCCCAATGGTAAAAGACATGTTCTCTCAAAATTAACTTTAACCTTCACATTGTTGCAGTAATTAAATGAGGCAGATATAAGCTGCTAAATATAATATACCCTGGTGGCATCAACTTTACCACAATAGATAATGGATGTGGAATTAATAACTACTATCAGTCATAAGCACAAACTTGTGTTAGGCAAAAGATTAAAATTGTACCCATGAGTGTATCTTGGAACTCTTGAAACTACTCACCCCTCTGACTCCACAGTGCCTTGGGATTTGACAGAGATTCTGTAACCCACCAACCACAAATTCCCATTGCTGCAATCTGTAAATTGTTTTCAAGTCCCTGACTCTCTACTTCCTTCACTTGCAGACTGATATATTAAAATCAAAGTCCTGCAAAGTTCTGCTATAAAAAGATGCTTCACGGTAGTGCCTTGATGCAGAGACAGTAATGTGTGGCACAGTTTATCATATACATTTTCCATGAGACAATAATGTGTGGCACAGTTTATCATATACATTTTCCATGAGACAATAACGTGTGGCACAGTTTATCATATACATTTTCCACATTGCATGGGAAAACAACCATGTCAGCATTGCAGACTCTTGGTGGCCGGTGCATTAACTGGCCCCTAGATGGCATTTTTGCCGTGTAGAAAGGCGTTTTCAGTTTCCACAGTGAGGTCTGCTCTCAGTAAACAACAGCTCCAAAGTCAGAGTGCTCACTTATCCTTATTTCACATCTGGCCTTAGGATCATTTGTCTCCTTGCTTATCTCCTTCCTGCTACCAGAAACCCTTACCAGCTGCTGTTCCTTTCTACTCTCCCTATAGCACCAGGGCTTCTGCTCACTCTTTATTCCCTACTGTTCCTGAGCAAGAAAAGAACATGCCCTAATTTTTTATCTGCTGATGAAGGAAAACACCACCCTATTAAGTACTATCCTATGCACTGAATTGCCTAATGGCAAAGCTGGCCTTGCACCCATGTAAAATGCAGTGCAATTATCAATGTGTCTGTGTGGTGCACAATACCACCATGTCAGCTCAGGAGCTGTCAGTGACATCTACTGATAATTTTTAACAAGCCTAACAGGGGAAGGCACATACACCAGAAGGACACAGTTTGTTTCTTGGACAGCAGGACCAGTATGAATAAGAACATCACAAAGAATATCCGCATACCTTTGCATAGTCAAACAAGCGCAAATCAGTGTACATATCAAGAGCCAGGTTTTCATGGCCACTTCTTTTGTACAGTTTGGCTGCTTCATGGAACTTTCCCTGGTATGCATAAACATCTGCTAGAAACAGGTCATTGTTGTTCTCTCCACGCTTCTTCCTCTCCTTAAAAAAAATAATAAAGAACAGGAAATATTTTAGCAAACATAATCAAGCAGGAAACAAGATTGGCTAGAGCCACTAAAAATATTAAGCTATGATTCACAAAGCTTTTAAACTGGATTACTTTCATTTAAACCAACTTAGTCCTATTGACATCAAGAGCATTGTTTTTAAGCTTTCTGTGCCAAGTCTTCCTTTCCCCTCTCCCACCCATAATATTCCAGTAAAGAACAGAAAATGCACTAACAAAGAAAAAAGAAAGAAAAAACAAACACGCAAAAGGCAGAAAAGAATCTCATCTAAAAACAAGTTTGCATTCATAAGTATGATCAAGTTACTTCTAATTTTATACTGCTTTTTTTAACTAATAAGGCAGACATTTTTCCAAATGTAGATCCAATCCATGAAATTTTCTAGAAGAGCTTATCACCCAGTTTGTTGAACAACAACATGAATAAATATAGTATGTACGCGGATTCTCCAAGAATAAACCCTGGGTTACAACCCTGGCTTGTCAGAAGAGACAAGCCAGAGTACACAGTTCATATGTTATGCAATATATAACATATACATTCGCTATATACATACATTCACACACACAAACACACACATATCCGCTATATATATAAGCGAAGAAAGTGGAGTCTCTGGCTTATTCAGCCATTCATACTAGCAGGAGGAGCCACCAACCAAGTAATCTACAATAGCACACTAGTTTGCTCACCAAAATGAAGACTATGAGATTTGAATGTGGCCATTGCCTTGGGGGTGGGGAATAAAGGTTGAAGGTAACTCTTACTTAAATACCAAACATTAAGATTGTCTTACTTTTTGCACCTCCACGAACAACAGTTTCAGAGAGCAAAATATTTTGTAAAGTGCCAACCAACTGCAGTTTAGCACTAGCGTGTGTCTGTGCTTATGCATGTGATGTGTAATTTATAGAGTTTGCACATGCAGGCTTTCCTGATGACAGCTAAGATCAGGGAACAGATATCAACTCAAGCCTGGCAGCTTTCAGAGATGCAAGCTAAAGAGCATACCCTCCACTCTGTTTGTACCAGAGCTGGCTTTGTCTACAACGCAGTCCAAGCACAATCTCAAAAAGTATACAGTTCCATGCAAATGACACCATCCATTAACTTGCCCAGCATGAAAGACTGAGGAGAGCATTTGTAATGCTGAAAATCTCCAATTAAACAAGACTTGAAGGAAGCCTATGAGGAATTGGCTAAAGCCATTTAGGGCATGGTGGTAGGGTTGTAATACTGTTTTTTTCAACATGCACTCATCAAAAAAGAGCCACATGAAGGACATGTTTGAAACTTATTCCAGTGAAATGATGCCAGTCTCTGGGACAAATCATGTAGTTTCTCTCAACATTGATCCAGGATTAAAAATACTTGAGGCACTTATCAGTAAAGAGCATGACAGAAAAGGCAGCTACATGCTTGAGCAAATTAGTACTGGATAAACGGCAGAAAATACAAATTGCCTTTATGTTTATAGGATGGGCTTAAGATAACCCTTACTCTCATTCCTCTGAAATCACTTGATGGAGAGTGGAGCACCAATATGTAGAGGCAGGATAGAACCTTATTATTTACTTGCTTCCTAGCTTTCTCTTCAAAGAAGTGGTACTCAGTGCTCTGCCTGTCTCTATATTTGCACGAGACAATCTTGAAATACAACTTCAGTGTCACACAATAGCCTAGAAGAAATCTTGACAATAGAATTTGAGGACTTAATAAATTGTTAACTCAGATCACTTGTGACTGATAGCTTGTAATTTAATGAGGAACTAAATACTCTCAGTGGGAAAGTGATCACAGCTTAGTTTGGCACGTTTAAGAAGTGTTCCTGGAACAATGCCAAAATAACCATTAAGACAAAGATGCTGATCCACCAGACTTGTGTCCCCATTACCCTCTTATATGTCAGTGAGAAATGAACCACAACCAGTTGTCAAGAAAGAAAGCTCAACAGTTTCCACCTTCACTTTCACATTATACCCTTGACATCTCTTGGAAAGATAACATTATCAGTATTATTTTCCCTTTCAAGCCAACCTGTGAAACATCTTGGTTCTTCTCCAACAAAAATGGTTAAGCTAGTTTGTGCATGTGTAGAAGGTACAGAATACCAAAGTGACCATTCTCACTTTATGTTAAGAAGCTAATGCAGAGAAACCAAGAAGCTGACTGTAGTCGACCAAGGTTTCCAAGAGATACCAACTCTCGCAAACATGCCAAATATGTTGGAGTAGCATACAAAACTGTGCACAAAATGGTTCCTGCAGCATAAGAAACAGAAGTGTAAGAAACATTGGCCAGTGTAGCTTACCGATGCGACATCTGCAGTTTGACCTGAATGATTGCTTATGTCACTGAAAAAATTAGTCCAAGTCATCCAAAGGAGGCATGCAAGCGAAATGCTTTACAAGACTGAGAGCACATATATTTCAGGGGAGGGCCTTGTTAGTATGATGGTGCACAGAAACCCCTTTGAGATGAATGCAGGCTGCACCAGTGCCTTTGGAATGCATATTTTGATTCACCCATCTTGAAAACCTCAGCTTTAATTTGTAAAACATGTATCAGCTTTTAGGTTGTTGAGAAAGAAGTTGAAACAGCTGTTACTCAGAACCTGGGTAAAGTTGGAAGGGTCCTAAGCTGCACCTGCAGTTTCCTGATCCTTTTAATTAAGTTTGTGTAACCATTCCCCTTTCTTATCAGTCTTTATATGTCCTTCCTCCAAACCAGTAACTAGAAAATACATGCAAATTGGACAATTTTGAAGAATGTGTATTCTTTTCATTCTGCCTATTTGTTGACAAGCATCCTTCTTGGCAAAGCTCTTAGAAATCTGATGAGGTTAACAAAGACACTCAAAATGAATACACAATCACAAAAATAAAAGGAAATTTCAAGTTTCTGGTAGTCTTAGATTTTACAGCATAATATGGATTTAATAACCAAGATTATAAACATCAGAAACTGTTGTATCATTTATTTCTATTTTAAAAATTAATGGCTACCATCTGCACTATCAGTGTGTTGTTATGGTGATCAACACAACAGAAATGCCTATAATTTTTAATTAAGTACTTTGCATTTTAAATACAATCTTTTCTAGTTCGGAAACATGGCATGGAATATAACTTTTTTAAAGGCATCTCTGACAGACAGCTAAGAATAAATTTCAGTGAAGAACTTTCAAAGTCACCACAATGGCAGAAATAAAAATATCCCCCATGGAATGAACAAACCTTCCAATATCCCCCTTCCCTGCTCGGTGAAATAAATGCAAGCCTTCCGTAAGAATCTGCTTAATTGGTTGCTACCTGCCACGAATCCATGTACCCATCAGCAGGCAAAAAATCAGTGACCTATCATGAAATATTTTTTTGTATGGAATTGTGTGAATTTCTTGTGTGCACCTGTGTATGTGCCCATGTATGCACCTGCACATGACTGGTGCCAGAATCCAAATGAGATCAATCACCATTCTAAGAACACCACAAACCTTTAAAAGGAATAGCCTTAACAATATTACTCAGTTTTTGCCATTAAAAATCTGAAAGGTTGGACAGACCTCCTGGGTTACCTTTTCAGCTGTTCAAAGTATCATTCTGCTCACAGTCCTGTCAGAACTAGCAGCGGGATCCAGAGATATTTATGTTATTTAAAAAGCACAGTGTGCCACTTACAAGCCTTTTATTCTTTAGTATGCTGGCATTTGATATCAGTTACAGAGACGTTGCCCTTCCTAAAAGCAATGCAATATGCAAGAACTTAATAACCTAGTATCTTAAAGCAGTAATTAAAAAGTACCTCTTAATATTGCTCCTTGTACCTTTCCCTTATCTGAAATCTAAATGATAGGGGACACTTGACATCTTAAACTTCTCTCCTATCCTCTCCTCAAATTGTGCACAAAGATTATTCATGGGGGAAACAGAGTCTCCCTTTATCCTAGTTACCCACCGAATGAATTCAATCTCTATTTTTCTTTGCCTGGTGTTTGGGAGGAGCAGAAGAAGCCCCCTTATACTGAGTCCATTTAGCCCAGTACCGTTGATACTGACTCCAGTAGCATCTTGAGATTTTAGGCCATATCCTTTCCTAGATGTGAATGGAAGAACTGAACCTGGGACCTTCTGCATCCAAAGCAACTGCTCTGCCACTCTTCCCATTTCTTTTGTCTTCCTCTTTCTCTGCAACAGAATAAAGTTCCAGATAGGCGGAACTGATAGGGCACACTTTATCCTCCTTGAGAGCCAATGTGGAGCAGTGGTGAGAATGCTGGATAGGGACTTGGGAGATCCAGCTTCTAGTCCCCACTTGGCCATGTTGCATGAGTGATTAGAGGACAGTTGCAGTCTCTCAATCTGACCTATTTCACAGGGTTGTTTTTGTGAAGATAAAAATGGCGCAGTGGAGAACTATGTAAGCCACCTTGGATGCCTCACAAGAAGAAAAAGCTGGAAAAAAATGCAAAACAGCAGCAGCTATATCATCATCAAAGAATCCTAATAGGGATGCTAAAGGGAACATTTCCTTAAATAATGCAAAACAACTTTGGCTTCACAGGTACTTTTACATATGAAATGGTAACCGCTAGCCATGAATATTGTTACAGTTTGTCTGGTGTCCAGGGTATACCAGCTAAACAGAGGCCAGTTCATAAAAGGCAGAAAATATTAATATAGTTTGGGGATTCACTGGCTGTTTGAAGGTTTCTGCTGCTTTTCTGAACTCTTGCTTCGTTTGTAGGGCTCATAATAATGAATCAGTATTAACCAAGTTATAGAGCTACATTCAATTGCAAACGGATTCTGGAATTATTCTATTTCAGCAAAGAAACACAGCAAACTTCACAGACATGTCCTGGCCAGAAATTAGTACATGATGACATTTGAGCCCATTAACTCTACATCGGAAGAGCTATGCAAACACAGCCAGATGCATGCGGTTACAAATTATATATGGAAGGTGTCTTTTTCTTTCTTCAAAATATCGGCAGAGCAATTCCAAACACATCCAGTTGTTACATTTCAAGATCAAAATAGCTAAGCTATGCAGAAATTTATCAGACTGTTGCTGAAAGTAATGTGCACACCATCTGGCTTAGAAGAAAACTTAATCTGACATGAACATAATAAAAGTCTCCAAAATTTGGCAGTCATGTTCCTCACTCTAATTAGTGACAGTCAGTGACAAGTTAGAAGTGAGAAGAAAGCTCAGTGCTGTAGAATGCAGGATGCTTAATTAACCACATTAAGCTTCAGTAGCACTGCTACTGACCCAGTTCACTTGACATGGCAACCTGTCGTGGGTGGGTAGGTAGCTAGCTTACTGCCCACTGTGGATTCCCTTTTGAAGTATAGAAATTACAAGGGAGGGACAAACTCATCTGTTATCCATCCCACTGGCCATCTTAACTGTACCGTACTAGCTTCTAAGAGTATAACTGTATTCATAACAACTTCTATCCTTTTCTTATTACTTCAATATTACTTAATACTTAATCACTCCTCTTGATTCTTAGTGTTTGAAATTAGTACCACAACCATCTATTTCCCTCTCATCCTCACCCCCAGCTTTTTATTCTTTAAAAAATTTCTATCACGTACTTTAAAAGGTTATCCTGCACACAGTCCAACAAAGTATAACCCAATCCCATTTTCTCTGTTGTGGAATCTACAAGTTCTTTGTCAGTGGTGCTATAATGGTCCTCATGGGAAACAAGGAAAATGTCCAGACCTGAAGGATATGGTCCTGAAGTAGAGATGCTGACATGTTTTCTCCCTTGAGAGAGACTGACTAGATACATGCTGAAGAAGGTAGAAGGCATTTCTCACTTTCTGCCCTAAAGAGCCTCTAACAACACCACAATATATTTTCTCAATTCTGCTTCTTCCACCCAAAAGTAAGAAATAGATGGAATTGACAACTGCTCTGAGAAGGACCGGGTCATCAGATGAAAAGCACATACCTGCTAACAAAATTAGCTTGACGAAATAGGAAGAAGATGATCTGGTGTGGCATGAATTTTGTATCAAGGGAGGGAAAAAAATAAAAATAAGAAAAGTCATAAAATGGGAAGAATAGAAAGTGAGGGGTGAGGCAACTGGTCATCACTACTCTGACATACCTCAAGTCACTCTATGAACCTTACACTGTACATAGTATGTGCAACTGCTATGGATACTTTACCTGTGAGGACAAAATATTAGGAGTTGGGTGCTTGGACAATGCAGTATTACTGTAACTGATATGCTATCTGGAGGAAAATGTCTGAATGAATACATTTATTGTACTTATATTCCATCTTTCCATTAAAATAGTACTCAAGTGGGAAAACATAAAATAATGGTAAGAAAATACAAAGTGTTAGTTGAAACATTAAAACCATCAATTAAATATGCATCCAAGAAAAACATACCAAATAAAACAAAAATGAAATTAAATTAAAATGAATCAACAAAAAAGAACAGTTCCCACCAGTTTAGCAACAAATTAGAAATTTGTTCAGCAAATTCAGCTTAGAAGCTAAATGCATATCTGAATAAGGATGTATTTGCTGGCTGAAGGAAGGATGACTTCCCTGGTAGGAAGTTTCAAAGCCAGGGACAGCTACCAAGAAGGCTGTCTTATATTCCCATCAAATGTGCTATCCAAGGATCTTAAAAACCTGAGCTAGCTCTTATGAGGGAAGCTTGTCTTTCGAATCGCGTACAGGGCTTTTATATGTCATAACCAGCATTTTGAATTGTGCCTAGAAATGGACCAGTAGCCTATGAAGCTGTTCTACCAAGGGAGTCACATGCAATCCATAGCTGTCTTCCATCAGTCAGGCCATAACATTCTTGATCGGGTGAAATGTCCGAACACAGCCCCACGTACAGCTCATTACATTAGCCCGAATGGGATGTAACAAAAGCTTGTCTTGAAATTGCAGGGAAGAAGCACAGTCTGTGCACTAGTTTCAGCTGCGCAAATGCACTCCTGGGCAGCAATGAAACTTGAATATAGCATATTTATGACTGATGGCCATTTGTCATGATCACCAAGTGAAAGGTTCAGAGGCAATATGATTCTGGAAAGCTGATTGCCTGGGAGTTGCCACCTTGCTTCCTGGCATCATCTCAGAAACGGGATGGTGAACCAGATGGACCTCTGTGCCGAAAAGCCTGCAGAGCTGTACTGGATTGATAAACAGATTGGCACCGCACAAAACTGTGACTGCGCAGACAATTCTTAAAGTACTCTGAGGCCGTGTGGCCCTACTTTCTCTCCTTTCAGAAAAAAGTGAGTACTAGCAGGAAAATTATCTCACCTAGACAAGTTCACTCTGACCTAGCTTCCAAATAGGCCTAAAATACTAAGTGGCAACATTTATGTGAGCAGGTCAGCTCTACAGACTTCGGAAAGATGCTAGATGAAAGGAAAAAGGGTGGCGCTGACCAAGCAACCACTTTTGCATCCATTTTCAAAGCTAGAAATAGCAATTTCTTAGCTATGCGCAGAAGTACACTGTGCAATTTGAGAGCCCTTACCATTATTTCAGGCGTTATGACTGACCCAGAGACTTAGTGCAGCTATACAAGAGATGGTAATGGGCTGATTAAGTAATCCAAGAACACTTTAATCAAGTACACATTTTGAGTTCTGTAAAAAGAATTATAACTGTTGCATTTCTTCCTACATCTAGTGTCGTCAATATCTGCAGCAAACTTATTTTGGCACTGTAATAGAATGAGAACACTTTTTCTACAAAGGAGCTGCAAAAAGAAGATTGCATCCTTACACAGGAGACAGGAACCCCAATTAACATCTGCAAAAAAAGGATTCCCTTTAGATTTTTCATTGTGGCTCCACATGTTTTGCATTACCACGGTATCCTACAGGAAGGTCAGAGTGGCAATAGATTTGGTTTTCTTTAGACACCTCATAATAATTATTCTATAATTAAAAATCTATCAAGTCATGGTAGAATTTGAACAGGTTAAAAACATGACATGAATGTTGCAAGTCCCAAATTTTACTCCCAGCTGTCACTGATTTGTCATGTGACCTTGGGCAAGTCACAATACCTCTGTGCCAGTCGCCTGGTCTGCAAAATGGAGATAAAAATAATTACCTATCTCAAGAGGATGATGTAAGACTTAATTAATTCCATTTTATAAAATATAGTGAAAGAAGCCTTAGGAATCTACTGCATTATAACAGTTATAATTGAATATTCAAGACACTTCCCATTTTTTCATTGCATTTCTTTCGTAAGAATGGATCAAAGTCTGTATCAATCATCACTCCAAATAAAGAATGCTTGGCGTTTTTTGCTTTACTTTGAAAACACCAATTGTCCCTTTCACATTGCACTATGACTCATACTCTGAGTGTGCTTTATCTTAAGTCACATTTTATAGTTCCCTTTTTTCTTTACCTCAATGCTGCTTATCAGTTCTAGATATTGGAGGTCTCGCACTCTGGTAAATGCCTATTAAAACACAGGAAGGAAAACACATAATCAATATGCTAATATTTTGCATTTAAATAGTCAACAGGTCAATTATAATCTATTTAGACTGCTAATCACCATGTGTAGTAGACATATATGATATAGGTAGCAGTGACTGTTTATACATGTCAGCTTTTGCATAAAACACACAGAAGTTTCTAACCAAATATCTGGTATGAATACACTATAAAAATGAATTACATGGTGTCAGGTTATGGCAAACAGATTTTAAAAATGCAGCTCTGCAGTAAACTTAACCTCATGTGTATAGGTATGGTATTAATTCAAGCACAGAATAAATCTTTCTTTGTATTTATAAAGTGCCCAGCTTATTAATAACCAGAGCTCCATGCATTATATTCCCTTGAGATACAATGATACCAAGTCTTGTAGGAAAAAAATGAGTTGACCTGCTTCAGTCATTATCTAAAACTGCAATGCTATACTTACTTCCCCAGGAGTAATTCCTTGAATATACATGTATAGGATTACAGTGTCTGTAAGACAGGGCATTCCATTTTTAATTTTTTCAAGCCTATTATAGCCCCCTCCCCCATGCAATTTACTCTTGAGGTTTAGAAGATCCACTTGACCAGTACAGCATATAGCACAGAGAGCTGAGTAGGTGTGTATTTAGTCAGGAAATCAATGAAAGATGCCTTGAATGTCATTTTTTGGTAGAAAGGTGGGTACAAATCAAATCAACGCAGAAATTGTGTTCCTCAACCTGAAAAATAACCATTCTTTCTGCAATTGCAGATTGCTTGATTGCTTGATTGCTTGATTGATTGATTTAGAATATTTGTATGCCGCCCCATCTCATAGCCTTGGGACGGCTTACATAAAAAAGATTGTGCACTGGATACGACCCACTGGTAGTAATAAATGCTTTTATGTCTAAACTGCACGTGCTCAAAATCAGTACTTTCTTAAAATTATATAAAATGTGGTTCTAAGCGGTTAAGGATTGCTAAGAAACAAGGATACACATTTCAATTCACTGGCTCTATACTTAAAAGAATGCTTAGCTCATCTCAAAGTATCTACTTTGTTTAATGGGAGCTTGCCCAAGGAGAAAGACAAATAATTAATCGTGGTCCTGGGCATGGTCTAAAGGGGTGGGCAACCTCAGGCCCAGGAGCCAAGTCTGGCCTTCTGGACTCTCCACAGGGCTATGCCTCTTCCCTGGCCCCGGCCCCTTTCCCCAACCATCCACTGTTTGGTGATGTCACGGCAAGCCACTGTTGCAAATAGGCCAGGCAGTGTAGATTGTACAGGCAACTCTGACTTTTTCTCCCCATACTTCTACAGCTTGTTCTCCTCATCCTTCCCAAGTCCTCCAGCCCAGCTCACAGAGCCCTTCACAGAAGAACCTACTTTCTGTACCCACTCTTCTCCCCTGCTCTGACTACGACCCTGTTTCATTCACCGCCTTTGAAAAAAAAATCAGTGCAGTGGGAGTACACACACAGGAGGATGACAATGACCATGATCGTGAGTCCTCAAATTATGGCCCGTGGGCCGGATCCAGCCATGCTGATCTATCTGGCCCGCCTCAGAACTTTTGGACTTGCTCGGAGAAAACTATATCTGAGCAAGTCCAAAAGCTCTGAGCTGGCGCAGGCGTACTCAGTCGGGAGATGGCCACCATTGTGGTCGCGCTCATGCAGGGAAGACAGGTGCAATCGCGGTTGTATTTTGGGGGGGGGGGGAGATGGCCCAATCGTGCTTGGGGGGAGGGGGAATGGCTGTGATTGCACCCGCCTTCCCTACACAAGTGCACCAGCGATTGTGCCCACCTTCCCTGCACAATTGTGCTTGGGGGAGTGGGGAGATGGCTGCAATCACGGCTGCGCTCATGCAGGGAAAATGGCCTCGATCGCAGTCATACTCAGGGGCGAGGGGATAGCCGTGATCGCACCCGTCTTCCCTGCACAAGCGTGCCCTGATCGTGCCCATCTTCCCTATACGATCATGCTTGGGGGGGGGGTGCAATCGTGACCGACTTCCCTCATGAGCACGACCACAATCGCACCCATCTTCCCTGCATAAGCGTGAGCACATCTGTCGTCCCCCCACCAGCACGATCATGGACATTGTAGCTGTGTCCCTTGAATATGGACATGCTCTTCCCCACCTCATCTTAGGCATCTGCTGCAGCCCAAGCAAGTGGAGCAAACATTTTTTATTGTTTTAATTATTTTTCTAATTTTTAATTATTTTAATTAATTTTAATTTTAATTAATTTTAATCTTAATTATTTTAATTAATTTTAATCTTAATTATTTTAATTAATTTTAATGTGTGGTGTGCATAGGAATTCATTCATATTTTTTTCAAACTATAGTCTGCCACCCCAACAGTCTGAGGGACAGTGAACTGGCCCCCCGTTTAAAAAGTTTGAGGACCCCTGACCATGATGATGATCCGGCCCCAGAACATTGCATAAATGGCTTCACAAATTTTGTTTTTTATTTTTGCATAATTTTCTGGGACTAAAAAAAGTCCTTCAGAAAGATGCAGACAAGCTGGAAAGGGTTCCTAGAAGGGCAGCAAGGATGATCCATGGACTGGAAACAAAGCCTAAGAGCAGAGGCAGGAAGAAATGGGCATGACTGGGTGAACAGCCTCATGTAGCTGTTCTGATTTTGTCTTGTTTTGAACTCTTGGACCTTGTTTCACTTTGTATTTTATTGTATTTTGAATATTGCATTAATGCATTTTAAGCAGCCCTGAGAGCCTTTTATAGATAAGTGGCAATATAGAAATTTAAAAACTATTACAACAACAACAACTACAACACCTCTCTTTAATGCCTCTTCAACTTTAAAGCTAAGCTATGCTGATACTGTGACCTCATGCCTTTGGTTTTGGCTGTGCTTGCAGATCCACCACTGCAATGCGGACCCCAACAATGTTTCTGAAACTAAGTTCCCCAGCTGTCTGGTATGCCTGGATGGGCGATGCTGGGAAGTCCATGTATGCCGTGTAATTCAATTCCACCTTGTAACAAATATAGGATGAAAATGCAATAAATAAATATATGTTCCCTTGCTACTTCAGAATTAACTTAAAAACAGGGCTCAGTACAAAAGTTATAATTGTTTAGTCTGCCCAAGAACTTTGAAAAGAGATATTTAATCGACATTTAAACAAGAGGGAGAAGATACAAAACTCAAGTGGGTTGTGCTTTCATCCCAAGTTTGTGTAGAATGTCTAAAGTGGAGCCCATGTAGCTCCTTACTGGAGGAGATGCATATGTTCCAGTTGTGAAGAAAAGCATGTATTGCCTCACCAATGTACAGCTTACTTATATCCTCAACTCCAGCTCCAGAGGATATTTAAAAGGTTGTTCTTCAAGGCTATTCTGAATGAGAAGGTATCAGAAATCTAAAGCCCATATTCAAAGCCAAAGTGGTTCACACTGGTCAAGATGATGAGGACTGGCTAAGAAATCTGTAAAAAGTTAAGAAGCAAAATGGACCTACTGTATACTACATTGCAGCAGAACAAATCTTTTCTGCCACACAGTGGTCAATACAGGCAAGACAGTGGAAGACCAACTTGGGTATTTTTTCTACTAAAGGAAAGTTTTATTCTAATTTAACTTAATTTTAACCATTCCAGCTATCTCTGGAATTCAAACAGAATTAAAAGATTTAATTTGCATTTTAGAGATTGATAAGTAAAATGTACATTAAAACCGCTAGTCAGTGAATTAGCTGCTCTGCATTCTGAACAGAAATTTAAGAGAGAACATATCACACATTTTTAACCATGAAAATTCTTACAGTATTGAACAGATACTTTATACTTCAAAATATATGACTCCAAGAACATAGTAGAATATATATGTTCAATTACTTTCAATTCAATTTCAATTACTTTATCCTAACCACATTAATGTAAATTATGGAAGAATCAAACGCAAATGTAAATTGCTTTACCTTCTTAGCAGTTTCAAATTCAAGACCTTCTAAAGCCTCCATAGCCAGTTCTTTCCAATCTGTGTCAGTTACTCCTAAACAAGCAATCTTATAGGCTTCTTTGAACATTTTTCTTTCCAAGTATTGATACATGGGTGCTGACTGTGAATTTTCATTTCAAAAGCAAAGTTAATTATTAAGATAGCTATTTCATTTTCTAAATTTAATAGGCAAAAAGACACTGTTCTATCAAAGTAGCATAACCATAGTGCAAACCAGGGTTCTTTACTTCCCTCTAAGACAACATAATGACAACTTTAGAAATAATATAAAACATGACAGCTATTCCACACATAAAAATGACACCATTTGGCTCAATGTCCCACTCCATCTAAGGAGTGGGGCTTGTATGCATATCACTTGCCTGATCAGGAACTGCAGGTATAAATCTTATGCAGATCTGAAGCAAGGATGCCACCTATCTGCACTGCACTGTTTCAACAGGATGTGTATTTGAATATTCATCACTACTGAAAGTCACAAATAGATATCACTTTTAAGTATGTCTTATTGAATCAGGGTGTCCTTTCTGTAGCAGCAACTTTCATTAAAAACAAATCTCTGCCAGATGTTTGCTACACAGAAAGTTTTGTAGAAAAATCTGATTAAATTCCAAAATGCATCCCCTGGCTATCCTGTTCCTTGGCCAAACTGTTCATACAGATGGCAGTTTGTTTTCTTTCTCTCAGAAGCAACAGAATGCAATTACTCCTGGTTATGACAGCTTTTTAATGTTTGAATATGATTCCTACATTGTTATCCCCATTAATTTTCTTTTCCTCAAGGCAATGTTTGCAACCAATCTATAATTAAAATATATGTTCTTGCACCTATTGCCTTCATCTAGTACCTTTGCTGTTCTTGCACAATCTCAAGACATAGCCAGTGGCTAGTGTCCTATTTTGCTCCCACATTTGTGGAATGGACCTCTGGCTCAACAGGAATTAGTGACTGCTGAAAAAAATGGAAGAATAGGGCAGCCCTTTCTGGAGTAATGAGCATTACTGCTACTGTAGGAACTACTACTTCCTGTTACACTAGCTGGCCATTTAGCTAGTGCAACAGAACTGGCAGGGGTACAGTGGCAGTACTGGATATTGACCTTCAGCTGCAGCTGGGAATGCCATCTTCCAAACTGTGAACATTCGCTAAGCCAATAAACACATTAAAATATATTCAACAATTTCTGTTGCTTCTGTGTTATTTTTCTCCCTCTCTTCTCCAGTGTAAAAATCATAATTGAGATGTTCAATGCCCACTTAATACCATATACACCTCCACTTCTGTATTGATCCACTTCTATTGAAAGATTTCTGCCTGGGCCCAACAAGTGCCACAGGATAACCATATTCCTTTCTGTAGTTAGCAGATAACTTTCTTATAATTAGAAACCAAATGGTATTTGTTGACAGTCTAATATTATTATTATTATTAGTCTAATATCCATTTTCTGTTCCATTACGAGCCTCACATCCTCTCTCTCACAAATTATCTAAATAATACATTGTTGTTGGATTTGATCTTGTAACAAGACTTTAGCAAGACTTTTTCCATTCCTAATTCTATCCTCTCAAATGCTTGTTAGTTTTCAGCCATGTTTTACAATTGCGTTGTCTGCTCTTATTCAAAGAATTATTTAATACAGTAACTTCCACTATATCCAAGCCAAACTTATATATAAGACTTGCTATATTTCACAATTGTCTCTTCTTTTAAATATAAGCCAAGTTAAGACAGTTAATTCCAAATCCCTTTTGTTCTAGCAATGACAACTTACTAAGTCTTTGAACATGTAAATTCAAAACAGCTAAATTTTGCTACTGTTAGTCAGCTGTGGATGAACATGAAATTAAAAACTGAATCCAGAAGGAAATGGGTATAAAAGTGAAACAGAATTTAAATAAAAGGAAAGGAAAGGTATGTATGTAGTGTTTCAGATGAACTCATAGCTCCATTGAAGATATTGGGCTGGTTCAGACAAATATACCTTTCTTGAATTAATAAACTTACTTATGCATGAGACTTGTGCCTGCACATCCTATTTTAGTGCTGTCCTTTTCATACTCCCTTCTTGGTATGCTACTTTGAAACAATTGACCATAATCTCCTGCAACACCCAAATCTGATACTTACAGTTACCAAGATCAAAAGAAGCCACAATTTTAAACCAACTTCAAACTATAATTTAAGAACCTGGTTTGCTCCAATCCAAGTAAATGAGTTAGTATTTATTTATTTATTAAAACATTTCTATGCCGCCCCATTCGCCGAAGCCTCGTACTTGGCAGGAACTTCATCACAGCAAAGGAAATGAAATTAAATAAAATATGGATGAGTAAAGAGAACAAAATTACAACCAATTGATTTCCCAGGGTTCAATTTGTCAAACATTTCATAGGGGAAAAAGAGTATTGAAGTGAAAGTATATCATGAGAAGAATATGTAACGGTGTCTACTAATGTGAAATTTTATGGAATGTTCTTATCTAATATTTTTGTATGGTCATGCTCAACAGTTGACATTACTTTTTATATAAACACACCTGCCTACTACAGAAAAATAAGACAAACTACCCATAACTCCTCCAACAAAACAAAATATACCGTATTTTTCGCTCTATAAGATGCACTTTTTCCCCCCTCAAAAGGGGAAATGTCTGTGCGTCTTATAGAGCGAATGTGTGCCTGACGCCCGGGACGCTGTCGGCCCGCCTGCACCACGTGGCACCACCTGGCCGGCACGCGCTCGGTGCATCCTGCTCTGCCCCCCCTCCTCTGACGCAGGTGAGAGCTGTTAAGCACAGGTCGGTGTGTGTTTTCAAATGGCAACCCGTCTTTTAATGAAGCCTATGGGGAAGTGATGGGGAATGTGCCTGTGATTATCAGGAAGCTTTCTATGGATCAGTTATCTGTTAGTTGATCAGACACATTTTTTTTAGGATCAGTGGATATTTGAACAGCATTACCTTCGTGTATGAAGTTTATTTTTCAAAGGCTACTTAGTCTGCTGTGTGTTTGATTTACCGTACAATATCTCATTTTTTGTCAGAAGTTTTTTTCTATTATTTACTAGTAGGGCAGCGTGGACATTACTGGCTTTTTTAGATTTGTTATTGAATTGTCTGCAGCAACTCTTGTATAACTGGTGTAGATTGTGGATTTCTTCAGTAATTCCACTACTGACTAAGAAAGTGATGTCAGTGATTGTGAGCAACAGAGCTTCATAAATTCTGACTCTAGTGATGATGAGTTCTATGGGTTCAACGAAAACTAGAAGAGTACTCGAATTTTAAAGTCTCTCTTTTGTTAATGACAGTGATGATGTTTCTTAATGCCACTGTTGACTGCTGTTCACTTTACAAGGTTGAAATACGGTATTACTGTATTCTGTTATAGTTTATTAAATAGTTTAGTAAACCATTTGATTCAGAATATTTTTTTCTTGTTTTCCTCCTCTAAAAACTAGGTGTGTCTTATGGTCAGGTGCGTCTTATAGAGCGAAAAATACGGTATACAAGTAATATATAGAAGGCCAAAGAGGCTGTGGTGAAATATTTGAAACAAACTGATTTTTGGAACAGGATGAAATGTTTCAACATGTTCAAAATGAATGAATAAGGTTAACACAATTACCTGTGGAACATCAACAGCAGTCATGGAAAAAACATGGAGGCAAAAAATCTTGGAGCCACTGTATCCCACAACAAAACCTTGAAGTTTTTGCTTGTGGACTGGAAAATTACTTGCTTTAATATTGAGATAGCCTCCTCCAGAAAAGCAAAGCATATCCTCACACTGTGCATTCCAAGCCACACTATTAGCATTGGGTTCCTAATGGGCACATTGAACAGATTATTGAATAGATTATTAAAACATAAAGTTTTTATAAGCAGCAGACATTATTGTACGATATGCACTAGAGCGTAAACTAAAATATTTTTGTGTGTTCTTGAGGTTCATGTTTGGAAATACATACCTCTTCAAAAGCTTGCAAGATAGCAATAAAGTTGCTTGCTTTCAACACATTTTACTTGACTTTCCTACCAAAGCTCCAATTAAATTATAATTTCATTATTTGGCACTCACTATTTCAATGGGGTGATGACATGTTCCCTTTGTTTACTGCAATTCTATTTCATTCTAATTATGCTATCCTATCAGAACAACCATACATTGAACAATGTGTCTAGTTAGGGAACAATCTCTGTTTTTGACACACACAGCTTTGTAAAGTATCAGGACCATTGACCACTTGCTATGAAGGTTGTTTCAGGTTCGGTTTAAGGATGGCTTCAATCACTGGGTTAATGCACCCTAATTCTCATGAAAAAGACTGATCATCAGATGCATAGATCTTTGTGCTAGGCTGAATACCAGCTGGAGTGGCTTGCATTTGCAGCATCTAAATGGGTTGCCTTAAACAGCCCTGATAATCTTTATTTACCGATTATTGGTCTACCATTTCCTGAGAGCCTGCCAGATCTTGATGCTGCTAGCCAGCATAAAGGGGTTCAAGGGAAATCTCCACTTGAGGCAATTATTCTAGATCTGAAACCCCTACCAGCAGGAGGAGGCAGTTTGTTTAGATTCCATGCTTTATGACAAGCTAATGCTGGGCAACACGGGTAGGCACAATGTGGGCAGATACAGTCAGAGCCCCCCAATTACGCAGTAGGGCTAAAGAAGTGTTTTTTGTCTTTACGGGTTTCAAACCAGGATCCTTCCCAAGCAGCACCACTGAAGAACAAAGAGAAAATGAAGGCTTTGGAAGCAGAAGAAGTAGGAAAGAAACAGATGTTCTTTTTAAATGGAATACGAAGGTTTTAAAAGCCATTGGCCAAGGCCCTCCTCCAGATGCCCCCACCAAATGACATGAGGCAGTTGGCTAAAAACAAGATGGCCTTTTCAGATATGGTATCCTATCCAGTGAATGTTCCTTTTGGCATTAAGCAAAGAACTTTTTATCTCCAAGATACTTTAAGAACAGTTTTTAGTGCTTTTAAATCTTGCCCATTTTATCCTGCTGCTGTTCTTTGTTGTTGCTGTTGTTGTTTTTAACTTTGGCTTTTGTGCTGCACAGTTTCCACCCCTTGCTGCTGGTTTTATTTTATTACATACTGTTTTTGCCATTGTCTATTTTGAATTTTATGTTTTCAATTCATGTGTAAAACTCCCAGAGAACTCCAATCAACATGCATTCTCTTCATGTAATAAATCAATAAGTAAAGGCAAAGGTTAACTGCATTGCAAAAAGCTGATGCAGGAGGAAACAAGATTTTAAGAGGCAAGATCTGAGATGAAGAGATAGGAGCTGAGGCAAGATAGCTCAACTTGGATAAAAGGCAAGAAAAACTGCAGAGGAATATATCAGCTCTGAGTCCAATACAAAGATCTATGTCACATGATCCCTTCTTTTCCAGAGCGGCATACGGGTCCCACAAATTTATCACTGTTTGCATTATCAAGTCCACAAACAACTGTAGATCTGGAACCTCAAAGGTTCCTTCCTCCCTGTTCTCACCCTTAAACACAGTATCTCTTAGACAGGTGCTGCTCTTAGAAAACTTATCTTAGGCAAGACAACTAAACAGTTTGGCTTTTATTTCTTTTATTATTTTCCAGTTTGTCTTTTCTATAGTTTCTTGTTTTAGCCTACATTTACTCTCACTCTCAATTTCTTGCTTTGAAAGATACAGTCAGATGCCAGTTTCATGTTATGTGAGTCTACTGTGAAAACTGGTAAGAAAAAGGCTCCTTTGCACCCTTTTAGGAAACCTTTTATGATCTTTTCTCTGAGATACGGGCCAACAAAAACAGCTTTGCTTGTTCAGGCCAGCAGGCAGGTAGAAACCACACAGAGAACATGGCTACTTTATAAAGCCATTGCTTTGAACAAGCAATTTGCAATAGCTTGGCTATGTCTAGCAATAGAAGGAGAAGCTTTGACGTGTTTACCTGAAACAGTAACTCTTTGGTGTTTATATCATACACAAGACAGGTGTCATTTTCATCAACCACTGCCAGTTTGCTCCGAGATGCACTCATATCTAAGCAGCGCACAGCTGTGGATTGCTTTAGCAAAACAATTGCAAATGGATTGTCCACAAATATCTTTAGAATCTGGATGTAATTAAGTTCAGAAGGTCAATGGAGTACATATTAAAAGCAGTGCAATTTTCACCTAGCAATCTCATGCACTAGAGTAATGTATTTTAAAAAATGAAAACAAAACCCAGAAGAATAATTTTTCTGATGAATTTAAAGCAGTTTATGTGCTCTGGTCTATATTGGATCCTTAGAAGGAATAAAAAGTAATAAAACATGAGCTATGATAATAATTGGGTTGGAGGATAACAGCAGAGCTTGCTACATAATAATCAGGGGCAAAATCCAACCCAATATTTCCATTGTCTTGCCCAAAGATATTTAACTGACATGCAACAAAATGGGTCCTAAAAGCCACTTTATTGAAGTGATCCTGCAATTTGCTTTGTATAATTACCAAATATCTCAGATTTCACACCTTCAATGCTGTTCTTCTCTGTATCTTACCTGATTTCTTTCTACTAAATTACTGAACATCAATTGCTATAAAACCCATTTTTTCATGAAGGAAAAGCAGCAGTAAAAGTTTTTGATTATTTGCCACTTTCTAAGAACATGCAGTTCTTGATTACTATCAAATAAAACATCTCAGAAAGCTTGAACCATGTAGCACCTAAATCATTTTCTTAACAAACCACAAATATTGTAATCTTTATTCTAAAACCTTACCTGACCATTTTTTAAACCCACTAAAAGACCTTCTCTGCCTGGAGGTCCTCCTATTACTTTTATATAACGAATGAGAGACTCCATCACCCACTCCCTTTCTTTTGTGCCATTGAATGAGAGGCACTGAAGTCTCTTTTCCTAAAAAAAGGAAAGAATGCATTATATTTTACTAAAAGTAAGTCTCATATATCCATACCTAAGAATGATGAACACATGCCAGGCCTTTTTGGTACTAGGTATTCAAAACACAAACCCATCAACTGGCTTACATTATTACAGGTAGGAAAAGGTCTACAGTGCCAAACATAAAATGTCTACATGTCTTCTAGAGCCATTCATTACAAATATTTACAATTAAATTTTACAAGACTTTATAATCTGTCATCCAAGAGTATATCAGTGCTACGCGGGTGTCTCAGAAGAGAAAAGCCAGCAACTACAGTGCCATAGATTACCTTTATGACAGGCACTAGCTAAGTACAACTTCTTCATGAAATGCAAACTATTTTAGCTTCAGTAAGATTGTATGGCCAGTTGATTTTCTGACAGCATTTTATTTGCATTTCTTTTAACTTGAATATTGATTTGTCTTGAATAATACAATAACAGCACTGAATGGAAGAAAGATCCACAATACAAGCAAATTAAACCTTCTTCCTTGTTTGTCTGCATTTCTTGTTCATTATGAAGTTATGTCTAGCTTATTCCTTGTTATCCTCTTGTCTTCCATTCTTTTATTAAGTCTTTCTGGATTACTTTTTGGTTTCTAGAGGCTTAGGGTTCAATATCCCTTTATTTATGAAAATGTTAAATAGAAGTTAGATAACCATAAATGCATCATATTTTGAAATTCCTTTCTGTGCTAATGTTTCTAAGAGTGTATTTTATCATTTTTGAGTAAACCATCCCTGCATTAAGAACTTTCTTTCCAGTGCTGTGCAACTCCAAACATGCAGCCATTAACAAGAACATGCTTACCTCACCATTTGATAGATTGCCCTACATACTATGCAGGTTCAGATGACACCCTAAACCACTTGGTGTCAGGTTTAGGTATGGATTATGGTTTAACTTCCCCTGTCCCAACAGACAATCAGCCACAGTGGAAATAGGATACCTCCTCCTCTTACCCACTCAGTTCTCCTGCAGGTGTTCTAGGGGACACGATGTGAATGCTGAGAGCAGGAATGGCAGGTGCCAGAAAGTTCCACTCAGCACTTTGAGCTCTGTTGTCCAGGGCTCCTCCCAAAGCCAGCAGGGTGGGATTGCTTGTGAGCATTCCTGTTCACTGGCTGGATCCTGGGATAGGAGATCAGGGCATGGGGAAAGAGCCCTTCCCTTTAAGGAAGCTGCGTGCCACAAGAGTGGTTCCCTCCCCTCTTTGCCCAGCACTGAGCAAAGGGATGAACATGCCTGCTGTGCCTACTGCCCTGTGGTGCTTGGTTCCTCTGCCCTTGCTTGATGTGGCACCCATGGGCAGCATGAAGGCAATGTGTTTGGGTGGGACAAGCTGCTCTGCTTGCATTCCTCCCCAGGAAGCAAAGCAGAGTTACTTGTTCTCCCCATCACTACTCCTGTCACAGGCTTTTCAGCTGCAGTGGTGACAACAATCAGGGACAAGCCACCTTGTGCTGGTTTTGGAAAACCTGCTTTTGGAGGGGACCACTGATGGAAGTGGACCTCCTAACTGATAGAAGTGCTGCTTATTTAAGTGATGCCTCCATGAGGAAAAAAGAAGGAATGGGCCACTTCAAGCTAGGCTTAGAAGTCTAGCATGATGCAGCCTGCATCACTCTCCTTTGCCAAACAGAGGCACCATTCTGCTGAATGGCACCTCCATGGGGAAAAGGACCAGGCCACCTCCACCAACTTTGGAAGATGAGCAGGAGGTAGCTTATGCCCTTCCTTGTCATTAAGCAGAGTGGGTGGAGGGGGCAATTTTGAAGGCTACAGAGGTGACTGGGAGAAGGAAGCTCGTTTTCCCACCTGGTGCCAAGGTTTGTTTGCCAGCAACATGCTGGCACTAATACAAAGTTGCTTCCAGGCAATTGTGCCACCAGGTAGGGGACAGGAGGTGTGTCCTCTGGTATGAGGGATAACAGGATAGGCAGGAAAAAGCCAGTCAGTTCCATTTCCCTGAGGGGGAAACAAAGCAGAGCAACTCCTTCCCCATCCCATGCACCAATTCCCCAAGCCCCGAACGGGGGCTAAGCAGGCAGCATGTGGTTGATTCTGCCATCTTTCCTCCACTCTCTTGTTAATGTCTGATCATCTAGCATTAATGGAAGCATGTGGGGAAACTGATGACAGATGCACAATGTGCTGCTTGGGCATTTTCTGGGGTGACATCAGCCAGAGCCTCTTGGCCACAGAGGTAACCCTTTTTTGCCACTCCTGCCCAGGGACTCTATAACCTTTAGCATGACTGCAATTCCAAGTGTCATTCAGGTTCAAACAACATGCTAAGCAATGCAAGATTAATTAACCCCAGTACAAGCCACAGCTAATTGAGATGACTTTATAAACCATCCCCTGAGTAACATACTGGTTTCAAATGACACAATAAGCAACAATAAGGTGTAGCATTTCATGTGAACCCAGTCACTCTCTGCCATGGAAAAAGTGCTATGTAGAGATGGAGGAAGGTAAGAAACGCTAGTGTATCTGAAATATTTCCAGAAACTACAGCTCAGAAGGTTTATATTTGACAGCAACCTCATTGCATATGGAACAGTGTTTCTACATCTCCACAACTCTCCAGGGATAGGGAGGTGTCTATAAAAGCACAGCTTGACCAGAATATACTGCCATTTATATACTGTTTTGATTGAAGTTCCTTTTAGTTTAGCTGAGATAGCCCTAAAGGGCCTCTTGGACCACATTCCATCCCAACTGCCTTTGCCAATTTGACAGTTCAGGTCATATTCCCAGGCCTCTCTGAGTCTTTGAGTGACCCCAGTTGTTTCATCTAAAAGTAAGGTATAAATGCTTGATAACACTTTTAAGTCCTCTGGTGACTGTCGGCACAGGGATTTGGATCTTGTTAAAGGTCAAGAAAATTCTTTGGTTCTGACCAATCTATTGGTGCACACTCTAATCTGGCGACTTTGCAGCTATTGCACACATGGCCTGCCCAGCTAATGAGTCAGTCAGTCATTCTCTCTAAGATTGGCTGTGCCAAGTCCATCCGGTCTTGTATAAAGCTTTATAAAAGGCTTTCCACTCCTCATATTGCTATAGCACAGCAAACTGAGTAAGATGCACCTCGGAACCTCTCTGCTAGTCGGGGCAGGGTATCATCTACTGTGAGATCAGCAAGTCATGAGTACATACTCGTAAAATATGTAAAACCTATAACGAATACCAAACATACACCGTTCCAACAGGCTCCACTAAATTGCAATGTTTAAGAGTTCTAGTAGAGTTCTCAGGGCAATAATCTTTCCTTTATGTGAAACTGTTGCTTATCCTTTCCCCTTTCACTTCTTGCTTATAGAAAAATAAATGTTTAGCTGAACTCAACAGTTTTCTTCCTTTTTCTCATTTCTGTTTTGGATATCATGTGGCTGAACATGTACGGTTATGCTATCTCAATTGCCATAGCTGTTCTTCACTCTGTAGTTTTAGAGGTCAGATTCTCTTGGGGTGGGTGTTATAGCTGACTGCTTCAGAATTAGCAGAGTGGCTGCTCCTGCTTCCATGCTTTCTTGTCTCATAGCTTGAGATGCTCTGTTCCTTCCTGCCTCAGGTCTCAGCTTGTTATTTTTCTTGGTGTTCTCCAGTTTTCTTGGTGTTCTACCTTTTTGTTCTCCAGTTTGCGCCAGCTTAACTCGGGTAAAAGAGCTCAGAATCTTCTAATGTGTTCTGTAGTACTTCTATGTTTAAAAGCAATAACTTGGTAGGGCTTGCAGAGTTCACCCAGCCTGGCTCCTGAACAAACTTCCTGGAATGCTTGCTGTCTTTGTACTGTAGCTTGTGTGTACTGGAACATCTCTCAGATCTTGACTGTCTGCCCTCTGCTGATTTCTTCCCAAACAGTCCATGGGTCTTCTCAGAGCCCGTGACTATGTATTAAAGATCCATGCTTCCCAGCACCTACACCCCCTTCTTCCTCATACTCTGGAAGACCATGCATCCTAATACTGTAACATCAGCTTCTGCTCTTCTGTTCTTCCAGGTGCAGCTGCAACTCCATTTAAGATGCAATCCTATGCAGGTTTAGACAAAAGAAAAGCCTATAGCTCCTAGGATTGCTATTGTTCCAGACCTAGGTTCATAGATGCATTTGCTGTGGCATTTTTGCTTTTAATAGGAAGAGTTCTTTTTCCAAAACAAGAGTCCAGTCTTTGGCCAAAGCTGCTCTGAGTTGTCGACTGAGCAGTAAGATACCTACATCCTTTGACTGAGTATCTGTTCAAGCTTTGTTGCCTTAGCACCGCCCTTCGCTCCTTCCTGTTCAATTGAATACTCCTAACTGGCAGGTGTATCAGCTATGGCAACAGTGAGCTTTGCTATTTTCCTGTCCTGCCAGTTTATTCTGCTGCCACCCCCTTTACAGATACGGTATTTAGAAAGCATGGAATTTGAAATTGTTGCTGTCAGCAGATAAAAAGAGCCTGCGTGTTAAGGAGTTAGCGAATAATGCCATCATCTTGCCTGCTGACATTCCATTCCCCACAACCTTTTATTCTCATTCTGAGTGTGCGGCAAATGAAAGAAAGAACATCGCGCTGCTTACTTTTAGGAAGCCGGGGAATCCAACCCCATGAAAAATTGTTTCTTCTAAAAATGTGCGTATCTAACCATGAGCTTATTTCAATGAAGGCAGCATCTCTGGTATATTCAAGCAACTTTCAAACCACAAATTTAGTGGGCTCCCTAAAATGACATTTGGGGTGCAACAAGTCAAGGAACAGCAGCACCTCTCCTAATAATGGTCTCACTTGACCCACTTAACATGCTAAACATCTCTGAACTAACTGTTACATTATAGTAGCTTCTAAAAACTCTTACTTAGTTCCAAATTAGAAAATGTTATTTCTAAAGTGTGTATCAGTTCTTGGATACAGATTTCCACTGCTTACCTGGCATAAGATAATGTGCTCAGAGCATACCACCAGTAAGTTACATTCAAATTTTTTTGCTATCTTTTCCTTCACACGATAATGCATGTCTGAAGAATCATCAGAATATAGTTCAAAAATCTGGATTTTTTCTGGCAACTGGATTGCTAATCTGTTTTTGTATATTGCAATTTTCTTTACAAGCTCTCTGTTTTTTATTCTAACTGAAAAGAAAGAAGATTAGTTACATGACTGCTTAAAGACCTTGCAACCTACTACAAAGCTTCTTAAGATTCACACAAACTAAGAAAGATCACTACTGGGAGTTTTATATTATTGGTACTCATTTTTGTTATGCATTATTTTTAAACTAGTCACATATTGTTAGTATTCATTAATTTTTAACCATTTGTGGGGTGATGGAAGAAAAAAGGCAATGGCAATGCTTTTTCTGCCCTTCCACACATTAATTGTCATGTTCGTTGCTCCAAACGGTGCTTTAAATGAAAAAGAGTGTAAGACTATACGAACATTAGAAGAGTCGCACTGGATCGAACCAAGGGTCCATCCGATCCAGCGTTCCGTTCACACAGTGAATAAGCAGCTGCCCACAAATCCTTCAAGGAAGACGTGTGCTACACCTCCCTCGTGCCCAAGCTCCCCAGCAACTAGTGGGCAGAGGTATAATGCCTGTGATACCCGAAGCAGCATAGAACCATCAGAAATGGCTGTGGGCACCAGCAAAAATGCCTAGTCAGTAGAGCACCATTCTGGCATCTGCCTGTCATGGCTATGTATCCTGGGATCCATCTTATTCTGCTAAAACTTTTGATTTGCATCTACCGGATGCCACAACGTCTTTCTAATTCTGCTAATTGCTGATGCTGTAACAGAGCTAACACACCTTTCAAACACATGATTCAGCAATATGGCATCATTTTTTTTTATAATGGAACAGTCCAGTATTCACTAATGTACACACTCTTTACCCGTTTCAAGGAAGCTAACAAATGGCCAGCATAATGAATTCTCCATGCCCTTTTCACAGCTGAAAGGTGACTATTGCAGCAGTGGGATGGTAAACACCTCTTGTAATGCAATGGATGGAGGAACTTGCAATGCCTTCAGCATTTGAACAGGTAGCATACAGATGCCACCTTCAAATGGGTATTTTGATATTTGGTCCACTTTTGTTGAAACTTATGTAAAATTGATAGAAAGCTGCCTGTAATTCATATGTATTCATTAACATGGATATATACAAATACATACATACAAATCCATGTAAAAATAAGAGCGTGGGACTGGGACTCAAGCGATCTGGGTTCTAGTCCCCGCTCAGCCATGGAGCCAACTGGGTGACTTTGGGCCAGTCACAGACTCTCAGCCCAACCTACCTCACAGGGTTGTTGTTGTGGGGATAAGATGGAGGAGGAGAATGATGTAAGCTGCCTTGAGTCCTTTGTAGGAAAAAGGCAGGATATAAATTGGAAAATAAATAAATAAATAAAAATATATTAAAAACTGAAAATGAAAGTTTTGTGTCTATCTGTGGGTTGAGACCCCACCACATTTGAGACCCCAATCTAAGGCTCCATTCTTAACTCATTAAAATCCCCTTTATGAACTCGTGTCTCTAATGTGTACTTCTTCTACTAAAAATAGTTCCACATCTCCCCTGTGTTCCTGAATCTTCCAGGCAGCCTTTGTCAACATAAAGGACCTATTTGCTCTCCATATGCTGTACCAAGCTGTAGAAGTGAGGAGGCAAATATATTTTCTTGTTACAGTCAGCAGTGTGAAATTGCCATGCAAACTCTAACGTGACCTAAAATATATTGGCTTGGATCCAGACTTAGCTTCCACTGAAAGAAGCGTGGGGGAACATGACACTTGCTAATTCCCCTCTCCCCGCGCCCACAGCCCTTGAGCCTGCTAGAAGCCTCATCTGGAATGCTGGGGGACCTTGAAGAACAAGAAAGGGCTCTGTGGGGTACAAAGGGAGAGGGGATTTGGAAATAGCTACCTCCCCGCTTCCCAGCAGCGGGATACCTTTGCTGGATCAAAAGCATTCCATGGGTGGAAGGCACCCCTCTGTTCAAAACAGGCACCCTGGCATTTTCCAATCCATGCCTTAGTGCAGTTTATACTTCAGGTATAAAAAGCAATAAAAACATCAAAACAATTAAAGAATCCAACAGGCTTTCCCAGATTAGCTCTCATGTCCAGGTTATTTAATATGTTGTCTTAGCCAATTTTAATCACTGTTGGTTTTAATTTCTTGTAAACTGCCCAGAGCCTATGGGAATGGGGAAATATATAAACATTTAAATAAATAAAATAAACTATTATTATCAGCAACAACAAAACAGCAACCAAATTAAAAAATCTTGACTGGCTACCAAAAGATACCCAATGAAGTAGTAACCTGAGTCTCCCAGGACAGACAATTCTACATAAAACATGACTTCATTAAAAAATGAGTATTCATGGAATAAAAAGACAATATAAATGTTTCAATGTAAAGATACTTTATACTACCACGGAGATGGGAAGATTCCCTTCTAAATTATAAAGTTCAATAAATATTCTCTCAAAATTACCTTTTTGTTCAGTGATAAGGTGTTGGACAATAACATCAGTCATACTATCTCTGTAAGCATAGCGGTCCTTATACAGACCATGGACTGTGCTGAATATCAGTTGATAAAATGAAATGGTTCCATCTTGGCTCCCTACTGCCTGTAGAGTAAGCAAAAGATCATCAGCAGTCCAAATTAATGTATTCATTATTATTTATTACTGTTAGTTAAAACATTTGTATGCTGCCTATTGTTCCATAGCACCTCTGGGCGACTCACAATCATAACATAAAAACCACAATAAGACTAATGACAATGATTTAAATTGCTCACCTATGAGCAGAATTTTCAACAAATGGCATTTTTAATTTGTGTATGTCAGCCAGAGAATCCAGTTATTGGAAATCTAATAAATCTTTTATTAGTGGCAACAATATATGATTACCCAACCTTCATTTAAAGGTCAAGTTACCCTTAAAAAAGATTAATTTTGTTTTTCAAATATATGGTAACTTTCAATCTCAGAAAGAAAATGACAAGACCAAATAAGAAAAAGAGAAATTTTATACTCTTTCTATTATAAATAAATGTACCTGTGAAGTTTGAAATCAGTATTAATAAATGAAATTGAAGTGAAATTGTAAGTGAATTCTATTTATTTATCAGATTTTTATCTAATTTTCCCAGCATAAGATCTATTTGTATTTGCCATATGCTCTCTGGCTGCTAAAATGCACATTTGAACTGAGTGTAGGCGAGGCCTATGGAACCAAAGTCAAATACAATGCACTTCCAAGTGGTTTTGACCATGATACACAGGCTGGGAGTTATTTCAATAAATAAGGATTCTGCGGGGTTCAAAGACAGGGAGCACAGTACAGTCTACAGGGAATTAAGGAGAGAAAAGACATGTGAATATATAACAGTAGCTGAAGATGAGTGGAGACAGGAAGGTGAAAGGCCTGAGCAAATCAAAAGGTTAAGAGGGGAATGTGAGCACCTTGTTGCTGCAACCCAACCTAAACCTATTATAAAAATGTAAATGTGAGAAATAAAGAAAAGGTAGCTCTTTATATCCACAGGTTTGCAAAGGTGAAATGAATACAAAAATCACATTGTTCTAAGTACTATAAAGAGTCACTTCAACTACAATTATTCTTATTTCTGGATTTGGTTCATATTCAAATTCAACTAATTCTGCCATGCAAAGAGAAGGGGAAACAACAAATTAATGGATCCAAAGAGAAGAAAACCTGTACATACATATGTGCACGGTTTTTATAAATCCATTCTTACCACATAATTAGAATGTGGCTTAGCTTTACATGTCCACACCCAAGAGTTCTGTTCCCCTATGATGCCAAGGCGCACACCATCCTTTGTATAGAGAGAGACTTGTTTGTCTGAGCCACCCATTAAGATGTATTCTCCTTTAGAAAAATAGCTCACACAGCAAGGGTCAAAGTTCAAGACTCTGTCCTTGCCAATCTGTAAGAAAATGAAATGAGACAACCATTTTTTTAAAAAGATCAATATTTTTTGATGCTATAATCTGAAATCAAACCTGTCAGTTATGCAGTGATTACAATACATGTTCCAATTAGATAACCATATTTGATCAGCTAGAGCAGCCTTTTCAGAATCATTTCTATGCCCACGCTTATTTTCAGTGTTTAGGTAGGGCACTACACAGCATCTGCCTCCGACGCCATTGCTTTTTTTCAAGCTCAAAGAAGGAGTTTCACCAAGACTCCTACACAGCAGACCTTGACTCTGAAACAGACTACAATATTTACAAGAGGCACAACTCAGCCCAGCTGTGGAGATACTTTAAAATGTGTCTAAGAAACAGCCAGCTTGAACTAGCTAAGGATCAAGAGGACAATGTTTATCTCCTCAGCAACTTGCAAATCTGAGCCATAACTTCCTCATGATATATACAGAAATTAGACAAAATAGGACAAAATAATATAAAAAGACCAGAAAGCGAACCTATGATTTCAAAGATTTAGATACTGGATAAAGAACTTTCAACAGCGTTTCCTGAGAAAGGCATTCTTTGTAAGACACTGTGTTAACATATAACTTACTTGTTTGCCACTCAGCTGATAAAAGGAAAGCCTTTGTCCCCAATCTGCCACAGCTAAGATGTCATTGTGTTCATCTCTACCAAGTATAAAAGGAAAAGCCAATTATGATGTGTAGTAAGCAGTTCTGATAAACTACAAACACTAGATAGCCTCTGGTATTGTCTACTGTGACAGCATGTGTCGGACAGTATCAAGATCACTATGATTTTTGATTGCATCAGAAACATACTAAAATAACAAATTTTGTTCCAAACACATGTACAGCAAAATACTTCAGTTTCTTATCTGTGACACACGTGATCTGGTAGTTACAGGCACACAAGTAGTTGCTCTATATTGAGTCAGACTACTACTCTGTCTAGCTCAGTACTGTTTACAGTGAATGGCAACGGCTCTCCCAAGTTTCAGAACAGCATCTTTCCCCTCCTTTTATGGGAAATACTAAGATTGGACTTGAGACTTTTTTCCCTGCAATGTCTGAGTTCCACCAACCTTTGACAGTCGCTATTATATTTTGCTTGGAAGCATGCACATTCTAATTTGAATTAGTAGCTGGATTTAGTAGTTCGAGATACTGGAAGAAATGGGCTTAATTCACTTTGTTGATGAAAATTAGTTAAATAGTAACACTATTACATGAATACAACAGCAGCTTCCTCTAATCTAAACCTCTGCCTTGTCCATATTCTGTTTCATTCCCTTTCCCTGAACTCTGCCTACCAATAAGGATTCAACCAAGGTCCCACATTTTATCTATCAAATATACTGGAATTTTCCTTTCTGCTCTCCATCTTCCTTTGCATGAAACACTTGCATGGCCCTTACTATACAACACTCTGATTTTGCCAAATATATGCATTTTGTCATACAGCTGCACATATCCCTGCACTCCACAAATATGTCTCCAAAACTTAAGCAGGGCTCCTATCTGACCATCTGCAGAAGGTTGCCATGTTTTTCTTTAGAATGATCACTTGTAAAACTCTACCATTTACACCTAGTTACATTTAATTAAATTACATTGCAGTAACTAGGCCATAAGTCACTCCTTCCCATTAAATTGAACTTGATGAAGTATGAGCAGTTCAATCTATTCAAGACAAAAAAGTTGTCTCTGCCTGGGTAGCAGGAAGAAACTGGTAGCCCTGCTAGCTTGTATGACCTTACAGTCAACCATTTTCCTGAATTCCGCCCCGAGGCTTTGGCGAATGGGGCGGCATAAAAATGTTTTAATAAATAAAATAAAAATAAAATTCCAACAGGCTTCTCGGGCAACAGAAGTAGGTGGCCTATACATCTCTACAGTTATTATGTGTAGCACTAATATGGATATTTTCCCAAATATGTCCCACATCAATTCTCTTCAAGCTCTGAGAACTTGCTGTATCAAACATCTAAGTCTGAGAAAACATTCACTTCTGTTGAATATTTCATGAATTTCTGTTGACAGATATACTGAATATTATCCTAAGAGCCAGATTAGATTATAAAAAAAGAACAACCGGTTGGCAAAAGTCAATGTGGACTACCGTTGTGAGAGTGTTCTCCACTCAAGGAATCACATAATATTGCTTACATATTATAAAACAAAACTATAAATTGATAATGAAGCACTGGATATTTAAATGGCATATTTAAATAACAGAAGTAGGTTCAGACTGAGAGAATATAGGTTCATTTCCTTGATATTGCACTCACGAGCTGGCATTCCTAGGGCTCTCATCTTCCTCACGCTCTTCTTCCTCTGCCTCACTACCCTGACTACTGCATGTGATGGACTTCAGAACTGGTATGTCTTCTAAACACGTGTGACCTGCCTCTTCCTCTTCTTCGCTTTCTCTAGCTGTCCAGAGATTCTCCAACTGACTGTAAGTATTAATTGTTCATTTGCATCTCCTACTGCTACAAAACTCAAATTTCAAAATAAGTTAATCCAAGACCAACTCTCCTAACTTTAAATAACCTTTTCCCAGACAGATTGTGAAACTTTATTACTAAGTGGAATGATGAGTAGTTCTCTTCAGTACAGACTCATTTATTTATCACACTTAGGAAAGTATGGCTCTCTATAGGATACAGTTGGGGAAAATACCAAGAAACTGTCAAGTCTCATTCTTCAAATAATATTCTTTCAAAGTGCTGAAATGAGCAACATTAAAAACTTAATATGTCTTCTATATGTCCATAAGCTGTTTATATGTAACTATAACAGAGACGGGCACCTATGGGAGGTCCCACAGACCCACCTTGTGGGCCACAGTTCATGTTGTGCTCCACCCAAAAGTAAAAATAGGAAGGGAAAACACTTCATAATACTGCAACAGTGGAATTTAGTTTGCTTTCAATTCATTCTGGCACTCCATTAATCACTATAAACACTTTTTAACAAAGTTAACAAAATTAATTTGGACTGTCATTTTTTGTAAAAAGAAGACCAGCTTTGCAGAGGCACAACAGGGGCTGCTCTGGAGGCAGCAGGAGCTGCATAAAGTCTACACATTGCCTACTCCTGATTTATAGAACTGATCAGAATAAGCAACATACAGATACAGGCACCAAGGAACAAGGAGTTTGCAACAGCTCCCTGCTGCATTTATACACAACATGCATTTACTGCCATATCCCACGTGACATGATTCTCAGTTCTTCTGTAACCAGAAGACTTCCTTCTCCTCTGCTTTCTATCACAATCTTGAAAATTGAGCATTCTGGGAGGATAATATTACCTGTCAGGACAGTTAGCCAAACAGAGAGGCCTTCTTGGAAGCTGCCCTATAAACAATGAACTTCCTTCCAACAGAGATTCATGAAAGCTCCAAAGATCTTTCAGCACTGCATTCTAAGAGCACTGAAGGGGCTTTTGAGGGCTGTGTTAGGTTTGTAGAGGGATCAAAGTTTTATTACAGTTTCAGCTTTACAGGAGTAGCAGTCTACAGCTGCTTCTTAATCTTAATTCCCGCAGGTTCTCAGATGGAAAGGGCCACACATATAACATATAAACAACAAACCTCTTTTAAAAAGGCACCAAATAAGATACAGAGGGAATATTTTATTAGTCCCAGCAATCAAAGAACTCCCCTTTTTAGTGGATATAACTCATTCCAGAGTCCACACCACCCACACTCCATGCATTGAAAAAGCAGATAATAGAAAGAAGGAAATGATCAGTTGTCACATACTTTGTTTCTTAGATAATGTCTTAAGACCCTGGTGTAGCCTAACTGTAAAACTTTAGCAACTAGCCTTTTCCCCTTAATTCTTAGAGTTTGCAAATTGTAACAAAAAAAGCATTACATCAGATTTCTTTTTGATCAGTACTATGATTTTTACTTGATGGGGTTTTTTTGTTGTTAAAATGAAAGGCACAGAATATTGAGCCGTGCAGACACCAAAGAAAATAAACAACTGAGGCCTAAAAGATTTGTGTAAGCTATGGTTTTATATATACATTGATGAAATGCAATATCCAATGGTTTATATTTTTTAAAATCAATAAATAAATGGGAGCTAGTTTGTACCATATGCAGCCAAACTTCCAGAGAAATAAATTTACCGTTACAATATACTACCTCAAACAGTGAACTACAAAACTGGCCAACTACATATATTAGAACAAGAGAGAAAAAAGAGCACATTATCTTATCTTCTGCTACCCATGGTACTTTCAGATGTCACAAATCATTCAAAAGATGGATAAAATATTTGCATGTTTCCATGAACCAAGCCCACCCCATAGTCAGGTATGTTTTCATTTTAATCTGGTTTTAGGCCCAGTTTAGGACTGAAACAGCCTTAGTTGCCTTGGTGTATAACATGCACTGGGAATTAAATGGAGATAATTCCCTCCTGTTTGCTGTGCTGTATTGGTACCATTGCCTGTGATTTCTTTGAGAGAAGTTTAGTTGATATGAAACATGTACCATTTTATGACAGTTGCAACTTTACCTGGCTGCACTGTTCCAAAAGATGTACTGAGGATTACTGTTAAGTCATTTGAGCTTTATCAAATGACTTAACAATAATAATTTGACAAAAGCAACCTCGGGTCTCTATTTTATCCCAGATATTATCTTTAATATCTTTTTGGGGCACCTTAAATATGAACTAATATATGCTGACATAAAGTTGTTAGCCTTTCAGATTCTCCCCACCTTTGGCTTTCTTCACTTTAGCAGACTAACTTGGTTATCCCTCTGGAAAGTCTACGTTTTTTATAGAAAATGTATTTGTGCAGTGCCTTTAAATTCTTGGATGATTTTGCAATGGAAAGAGAAACTTTGCCTTTGTCAAGCTTAGGAACAATGTGAAATATTCCCTTTCACACAAAGGCAGCATACAGAAAAATAGGCCTTTTGTTTCTTATACTAATGTAAATATAAAGTAATGCTATTTACTCCCATAAACTTAGATTTGTAAAAATGTCCAGAAACCCACCAATATCACTCTCAAAATCAATAGAGCAGAATACAGAAGTACCTATTGAAGATAATAAAAATGTAAAGGTGTGTCAATAGATAGAATTACAACTGGGTTTTTTTCCCATAGTAGAGATATAAAGTTTACCTTGACGGATTCCAAGAAATAGACCATACTGGAGATAAAGATCCACCTGGTCGTTCAATTTTGACTTTCTCTTCACCATTTTTATTTCTTATGCTGACAACACCATTGAACATCCCTAAAGCAAGATACTGTCCATCATTTGTCCAACTGAAAAAAGAATAATAGACGTGGCAGAAAATACCCATCTCTGCAGAAGAGAGACCCAAGACACTGATGAAAATTAAATTCTATACTCAGGGGAGGAGGTATAAAGGACTTAAGGTGAAGGGAATATTCCTTATACTACTTCCTTCTAGGGACAAATATTCTCTCAAGTGTACTGTAACTTTATTGTGGGAATATCTTTTAAATACATCCCTCTACAAAAAGCACTGGACAGTACATGATCAAATAAAACAAATGGAGGAGCAGCATAAGGAAATCCATATTTCAAGTGTAGTGATTTTCAACGTATCTTCCATGAAATGCTAACCCTTAAATGTCACTGTTGTTTATCTATAAATCCATATACATTAGACAAACTCATGTTGCCACTACTGCATCATTCTGTATACTATGTTGTCAGATTTTACTTTGAGTTAATTCTGTTCTAAGCTGACAAAAGTGCTTGCCCTTTGGGTGGAAAAACATCCCAGAAAATGTTTTTCAAATGTGTCATTTGCAAAAATGAAATTGCTATACTTGTGCATTCTATTTACATACCTACAACAGGTGATCTTATTGCTGACTTTATGTTTATTGACTGACTTCTGTTCAGGAGACCAAAGGCCTTAAAAGCAACAACAAAAACAGCAAAGTAGTGAGATCAATGACATTTGTTGCACAAAGCATTACGATTTTTAAGCATGAAATAACTCTTCAATATTAACAAAAGAGGGTAAATTTTCCCTGGCCTGACACTGTCCTTCCCATTCCCACATCTTAACTCTATGTACCTCTCCAAAGTCTAACAGAGTTACACAAACGCCACTGCTCACCAGTCCGGGGGGGGGGGGGGGGGGAGGATGTAGTTCAGCAGTAAAGCTTTGCATACAGAGACTCCCAGGTTTAATCCTCCGCATCTCCTGTTAAAAGGACTCTGGAAAGCAGGAGATGTGACAGACAAACTTTGCTTGAGATCTGGGAAAGTTGTTGCCAGTCAAAGTAAACAGTTTTGTAAGGATAAGCAACCTGGTTGTTGTCCAGGTGTTTTGGACAACTCCCATTATCCCTCTGCGGTGGCGCCTAAGTTATGGAATGCGCTCCCCAGAGAGGTCCGCCTGGCGCTGTCGTTATTTGTTTTTCGGCGCCAGGCGAAGAACTTTTTATTAAAGCGGCATTTTAACTGTTAGTATTACTTGATCTTATCTGGCCAGGGCGGCTTATTTTATATTGTATTTTTGGATTTTTAATGTTTATATTTATTGTAATTTATATTATAATTACTTTTATTTATTGTTGTAAGCCGCCCCGAGGCTTCGGCGAATGGGGCAGCATAAAAATGTTTTAATAAATAAATAAATAAATAAATAAATAAATGCTGGATATAGCTTATGGAAATTATAGTCCATAATCTCTGCAGGGCACCAGAACAATGTAACCTGGCATAATTAATTTTCGGTACTGCTCAGAAGATTAAGCTCTCTGGGTGTTTCACAGCCTTAATACAATCTTCTCTTGAGGGTGGATGCAGTTAGCCCATCTGTGTGACAGAACAGCTTTGGACAGCACAGCAAGGAATGGGACAATTTCCCCTCCCCTTTGCAGTTTCCTGTGCACACTCAAAATCTGTTCTGAAGAGCAGGGAGATCCTCCAAAGTATATTGGGGGAGGTGCAGTGGAAGGAGACAGGGGGAAAGCCCCACAGGACAGACTGAGAGACCTGGGCATGTTCAGCCTAGAGAAGATGGGGGGGTGGGGGGAGGTGGACATGGTATCACTCTATAAGTACCTCAAAGGCTGTCACAAAGAGGAAAGACAAGATCTCTTCTTGCTGTGTAGTACACAGAATAATCAATTCAAGTTGCAACAACCCAAATTCAAGCTAGGTATCAGGAAAAGTTTCCTCACTGTTAGAGAAATACAACAGTGGGATCAGTTGTCCAGAGACGTTGTGGGCATCTCCCACACTGGAGAGACTGAAGGCAAAACTGAACAGCCATCAAAGTGGAATGGTGTAAATGGGTGTCCTGCAACAGCAGGGGGTTGGACCCGATGGCCTTCATGCCCCTTCCAACTCTACTATTCTATGATTCTATGACATTAGCTCACCTGGAATTTGGATTTTGCTTTTTGGACTGCTGACACTTATAGTGCAGAAGCTGTTGTGCCTCTGCCTGAGCTCTTCCTCCCTACTATGTGAAGCCACAGGATTTTAAAAAATCATAGCTGTAGAAGACATACCAAAATCACTGGAGGAGCAGGACGCTAGTTGGTGTGTCACAGGATTATAGGATACACACTGTATGGAATCATTGTGCCTGAAACAAATTAATAAACAACACTGAAAGGGAACAGTCCAGAAACAGCTAACTAAAATTAGCCAAGAACTGTAGATAATATTTGAAGAAATACCTCACCACACTTGTTTCAGCAACTGAAAACAAATCAAAATGAATCCAAATGTTTTGACAATGATTCAGATGCAACATATCTCTATCCTTTAAACATGAGGACAAGCTTACAGATATTTCTTACACCACTGGTATCAAACTTCTTCCAGCCCAAGGCCCAAATTCAATTTTAAATAAATTCCTGGAGTTGCAGACCCCTGTCTGAGGACCCAAGGGCAAAAGGTCAGGGAAAATATCAGCAAATTATAGTTTAAAGCTCTAACTATCACTGACCAAGCCATAGGAGAGGCATTTCAACCTTCTAGAAAAATTGCAAACCAGGAAATGATTGGCAGTCAGGAGGAAGGGGGTGCCAGATTAGGACCCCAGGCAGATACAACCTGGCCCATAGGCCTGTCCTCCATCTTCAACACTGTATCAATGAATAACTTGTGAGATATGTAACATTCTTCACGTTGTTGTTGTTGTTAGTTGCAAAGTCGTGTCCGACCCATCGCGACCCCATGGACAACATTCCTCCAGGCCTTCCTGTCCTCCACCATCCCGAGTCCACTTAAGCTCACATCAACTGCTTCAGTGACTCCATCTAGCCACCTCATCCTCTGCCGACCCCTTCTTCTTTTGCCATCTATTGTTCCCAACATTCTTCATACACTCCATCCTAAAAATGTACATACTGCAGGTCAAACAACTTTTTTCAAAGCTCAATTTAAGGTGATGGTTCTAAATGTTAAAGCCCTAAAACAGGAGTGGGGAACATGTAGCTCTTTGAATGCTGTTGGACTGCAATTTTCATTAGCCCTAGCAAGCATAGCCACTGGTCAGGGCTCATGGGGGTTGTATTCTAGTGCCATCTAATTAGGGTTCAGACAAACCTTTTGGATCCATCCCTCTAGGATCTGCTGACTTCCTCTCATGCTTCACCCAGTCCTACAAAACGAGCCAAGCCAGGCAGAAGTCCAAAAATACTCATGGACCTCCAGCTGTTCAAACAACTTTCCCCATCAGGAGTGGATACAGGCTGCTGCAAGCAGGGATGCCAGGCACCACCCTGGCAATCAACCACCTTCCTTGCCCACTGCTGCTGAAGCAGCAGTCACAGAAGAGGGGCGCTGCAAGCCAGCCTGCCAGTTACCATTCGCAGAGACCAACCTTCTTCCCCACCCGCTGCTGCAAGTGGCAGCTTCAGGCATAGCGAGGGGCGAGCACTCCATAAACACAGGGTGCATTCACCAAGACTTTGGCATCAGGGCTGATGGAAAAGAGTTCAGGGTCCAGGGAGCCATAACCGGGGAATCCGATCAATTCCCACCCACAAAGAGATTCCTTGCACATCCCTAATCTAGAGCTCCACAGCTTCCTGACCCTTGCTCTAGATGGCTTAGTGCTACAGTATCTTAAGCAACTCCTTCCATGGGAATCTTCATGGTTATTAAGATCTTTCTTGGCAGCCCTTCTGTGGACCTGCATTTGCTTCAGAGGCAAGAGAGGTGGTAACCCATGGAAGAGGCCTCTCCGTTGTGGTGTCTGAGCTCTGGAATTCTTCTGGCAAGAAGGCATGGTTGGAGCAGACTTGGACATCCTTTATTTGCCAGGGCTTTTAGATATTACATTTTATATGTTTTAATTTCCATCATCTCCCTCTCTGTTGCAACCTGTTTTTATGTAGTCAATTTTCCTGTATGCTTCAGTTGTTAAAGGGAGCAGGGAAGTGCAGCAAGTAACATACATGGAAATTGTCAAGACAGATATAAATCAGAAGACAGCTCAGGGATATTATCAGCAGAATGCTTCCTCAGAGCACTGGTTCTGTCCTAGAAAACCAGGTGCTGAAGTTCCTCTCCCCTCAGCAGTTTGATAGTCTGCCAGGAGCACAGGCTGTTTATTGCTTTGCTGTGCCTTGAAATAATTTCAGATGCAGTGGGAAATGGGGGAAAGATTACTATTCTGGAAAAAACCAAGATTTCTCTTGAATGACAGATGTTTGTTAAGAAATTGAAACAGAGTTTAATGCAACCCCTGGCATTCAGACTACTTTCTACACCACTCTTCTAAATAAATCTACCAAAGCTACCAGTCTATGTTTCTGCATTATTAGGCACTGTACCTAAAACATGTGCTAGGGCAATTGTAATACACACAAAAGTCATGAGACAAGCACACTTGCAGGTTAAAAGACTTTGGTGTTTAGTCATCTGAGGGCACTTGTTTCTCTTGCTGGGTGCAACCATGGAAGCAGCTACTCACAAGTCTGTCTTATACATCTGCTTCCAACTTAACAGAATAGTTGTAATGGACCAGATAGAGTAGTCTAATTAAAAGCAAGAAAAACAAGAAGGTTAATTCTGGTCACGGGAACCTATTGGGAAGGGGATTTTTTAATGTGTAGCAAATTAAAATCAGCTTGACTAAATCTGCCATAGTATATGCAGTACAGGTGAAAGCACAGAAGACTTATTTTTTAATAGATTTACAGAACTGTTTAGTGTCCTCTGCATAAGTCATTTCAGCAATTTTCATAGCAACTTTGCGAGGTAAGTGAGATTTATTATTCCCAGGTTGTAAATTAGAAGGCTGAAAAAGAGTGGAATAGTGAACATCATCTGGTTGTGTTTATGAACTGCTGTGAACCACCCAGAGAGCTTTAGCTATTGGGCGACATAGAAATGAAAATAATACTAATAATGCTAATTCTACTGCTGCCACCACTAATAATACTAATAACACTATGAAGGAGGAGGAGGCGGCGGAGGAGGAGTAGATGATACTGGCTCCATCTGATTTTTTATGGCATGCTTTCATAGTGCTTACTGCAGGTATCTGGCCAGTCAAAAAAAAATCTCTTTGAAAAGGAAACGCAATAGGAGGAAGCAAATGTGCCCCATCAGGAGGAAGGTCTAAGGGTTTAAGTACTGCTTGGGCCCCATATACTCCATCCAGATCTGACAACTCAGTAATTTTTTTAAAAAAAACTGTTTGAAATATTTGCATTCTTGACCAGTGGCTCACTAACCAATCCCACAGTCCACAATGAAGCTGTTCCTCTAGGTTTAGATGACATGAAAACCTATTGTGGATTGTACAAACCCTAGAACCAGCCACGGGCTGTCAGGGTGGCCTGTTGCCAAAAAAAGTAAGCCACCTGAAGTGAATCAGGATGACTTCAGATGACACAACAACACAACTACCTCCCCATCCCTATTTTGCTGCATGGCAAAGTGCTGGTTGTACAGCATTTGCACTCTCAGTGCTGGGCTGATCTTCTATGGTGCAAGAGGTGGCCCAGCATGTATATGTACTAGCGGATTCAGAGGCATATGAAATGCACCAGAGCCCTTTAAATTGTTTATGTAATGAGAGAGTCCCTCCTGTTGATTTCAATATTCCATTCTCATCCCTTATATTTCATCTGAATCTTGGACACCATATTCTGTCCCTTACATCTTTCTACTTCCTTCAGGCTCTATTTATATTTTAACTGTGCTCATGTGCCTTCTGAATATTAATAGTAATTATTATTGGAGTAGTTACACAAAAATGTTAATTAAAAACAAAGATATGTAAACTCTTGAAGCAATCACTTACGTGTACTTCAGGATACCTTCTAACTTTGAAGTCCAGATGATCACAGTTTTGTCTGCAGCTCCTG
Organism: Varanus komodoensis; assembly: GCF_004798865.1. Lineage (NCBI taxonomy): Eukaryota > Metazoa > Chordata > Lepidosauria > Squamata > Varanidae > Varanus > Varanus komodoensis. The sequence goes on from NW_025336346.1 coordinate 23,662,316, forward strand.
AAGCAAAACGCTTCCCTAGGAAATTGTGTGGAAGCCAGTGAAAGCTATGAAACAGTTTTACAGCTGCTAATCTATCACAGGCACTGAATGCCATTATTTACTACCAGTTGAATGCTCTCACATCAGCAAGAATCAAAGCTCTATCCCTAGAACTGTTTTCACAGATTCATACGCCACATGGAGCACAACCAGGACTTTATTGTGTATATTTTATATACGTTCTTCATTAATTCTGTGTCAGGGATGGGAATCCTCCAGGCTTGCAGGAGTCCCTCATGCAGACTGACAGCGTCTTCCCTTGGACCTGTGCCTCTGTCACTGAGGGAAAAACTCTCAGCTCCCAACAGATGCCAATCAGAGCTAAGAGCTTTTCCTATGGGGCACAGGGGGTACAAAACAAACTGCTTAGTGATTTAGTCCTGCTAAGTATTGCCCTGTTTACTTTAACGTACATGCACAGAGGCTTGCCTTGCGTACTTATGAGCCCTTTTGGCCTGTGTTCCAACCCAATACTGGAGTAACACTGGAAGCCCTGAAGAGCTTCTTTGAAATAGAATTCAGTCCTTGTGCTGAAAAAGGTTTATTATCCTTGCTATATGTTGACAAGTGGAGTCAAACAGATGTATCCTAATGGAACTTCTGTATTACTCTTGCACACCTTTATGCTCTTAGCAGTCCTCAGCCATGACAATGACAAAGTGTGAACTGACATGTAGCATTTCAGAAATCTCCCCAAGGCAACGTGCCCTCAAATCCAGATGTGTCAAGAGCAGCATTTTAGTTTTCAAGAATATACAACACTTGTAAATTGTGCATCAAGAATGGATGGGCAGTGATTTTTTTTCAGCACATATCAATGCAGGAAACTCATATCATGATTTCAAGCCTGAGATTGTCTTTTAAATTATAATAAAACTAAAGGTGGAATAGACACCTGTGACCAGATGGCTTCCACATTCACTTTCAAATGCAAGATCAAATAGTAGACAAAATGGGTGTTCTTGAGTTGTTGTTTTCACATAGTGGACAATGCCTACTTAAACACTTCCATTCTTTGAAATATGATCAACCCATGATAGTGTGAATATGCCAAAAATCTATCTTCCTAGTAAACCTGATTCTAGACTTGATCCAAGTAAGTTACTTAGCCAGCTTGCCAGGCACATTGACAGAGGCAACCTGAGAACTAGTAGGGCCTGCTGCTGCTGAAAAATGGAAGTGGGAAAGATGCCATTGCTGTGGGCATCACTGTAACAGAGAATCAAAGCAATATCTGATTCACAGAACTGATTCATCTGTCCTAATCACACAGTTGAGATGTGCCAACTGCAGATTGGCTGCTCAAGTAGAGTAAGCTATGTTGGCAAAAAATCAAATGAACATTGTTCTGTTATCCTTATGCAACATAAGCAAATACATTTTGTTAATACACATATCCCTGCTGGGTTCTGTATTTGTCAATGTGTGGTATTGCTGATCCCAATGCAGCTACTTTACTTGAAAAATAAAGGTGTTAATAAAAGGCACGATTTTTTCCATACTTAATACTGACTTAATTTCATACCTAGTACTTTCCACTAGACGTTTTATTTGTATAATGAATACAGTACAATCAACAGAAGAGTTAAAATATTTGTGAATATCTTATTATTAGATTGGCTATAAAACCCAATAGTAAAGCTACTTTTTGGCCCTCAAATTTCTGTGAAACATGAAAACATGATCAATGAACTGAAGAAATTCAGAAGATTCAAATTACCATCATTTGCATAAGCTACACAGTATACTGTCTCCTTATGTGCTTTTAAAGGCTGAATTAAAGTTCCATCAGAAGTGTCATACACCTGTAGAGATAAAATTAAAAGGAGAATATAAGACTTCAAGTGTACAAAATCAACACGGCTCAGCTGAAAGTTTAAGTGTGATTATTAAAAATAAATATTAGATTGACAAGATTATGTGTGTGTGTGTGTGTGTATATATATATATATATATATATATATATATATATATATATAAATCAGATATACAAGATTTTCAGTTATGGCAGATTTACCAGGTTCCCCCTTATCTAGACAGGGGGAACCTGAAGATAGTCACCCATGCACTGGTTACCTCCAAAATAGATTATTGTAACGTGCTCTGCCCTTGAAGGTGGTCCAGTGATTGCAGCTGGTACAAAATCAGGCCACTCAATTGGTGACTGGCACTTCTAGAGTGGCCCATATAGCACCAGTTTTGAAAGAACTAAACTGGTTACCAGTTGTGGCCTGCGCCCAGTTCAAGGTGCTTGTTTTGACATATAGAACCCTAAATGGCTTGGGGCTACCTGAAGAACTGTCTACACCCATATATACCCACCAATATCCCTAAGATCAGCATAGGAGGCCCTTCTGTGAGAGCCACACCTCAGGGAGGGGAGAGGGGTGGCAAATAGGTGAAGGACCTTTTCTATTTCTGCTCCTCATCTCTGGAACTTCCTCCCTAGAGAAACTCACCTGGCTCCATTTTATTTTATTTTCGGTGCCAGGCAAAGACATACCTTTTAAAAAATTAATACTTAGTCCTTATGAATGCTAGTGGCATTTTTTTATATTTCTTAACGTTGTTGTATTGATGTTTTATTCTTTTAACTATTTTAATAGGTTTTAATATGTTGTTACTTGTAAACCAACTAGGAAGGACTTTGGCAGTTACAGGCAGCATATAAATATGTGAATGAATAAATAAATGTCTCTGTTTAAAGACATACGTAAACCAAATGTTTTTAACATAGCAAACTATATCACAGTTAAAAAGTTTGACACAATTTTAAAAATATGTTTTATTAAACAAAAGGAGTGAAATTGTTTTGATTATTCTAAGGCATAATAAATAAACCAGAATTTAAAAAATACCAGTAATCTGTTTCCAGAAGCAATTATGAGTTGAGTTCCATCAGGCTTGAATGCAAGGTCATAAATACTGTGAAAACAAAAGAAGGTGTTAAAAGGAAAAACAAATTCTCTCTTATCTGCAATATTTTCCATGTGGTGGTTCCATGGACCTGTGAATATAGGTCCTGCACCCTTTTGATCATTTTTACAAAATTACGTTTGTGGGTGTCTGCTTGAATTAAAATTCATTTGTCAGAATGCTCATATATTTCTTCCAGGGGACAGTTCCTAACACTGTTCACAACTAATATTCTTAAATCAGATTAGCATAAAGAAAGCACTATCATATGCCTATCAAATTCATTTTGTTACTGTGAGCCTACTTACAAAAAAAGGTTGAAAAGCAATACAGAAATATTAATAAAATATGCACCCTCAAGCCGAACACCAGCAACAGTTATTTCTTAGCTAGCTAATGAAAGGATTTTGCTGGAAATCTTTTGCAGGAAAACTTAGGAACAGCAGTACATTCTTTAGAATGGGGGCAAGTGCAAAAGTCAAGAAACAAGTAAAAGTTGGGAGAAAGGAACATCACCATCTACGGATCCCAGAAAAGGTCAGGCTGGAAATTTAGGGTGGCTGGATTTAGAACATATGCCTGAGTTTTTGCATACAGGTATAGATAAATGAACAGACAGCATGCACTATTTCAATGAATGAAGTTCTTATCTTTGTTCTTTCCCTCTTCTTTTGTTCCATCCTTATGAGTCAATCTGTCAGGGAATTAATCCTGAAATGTCTTCTGTAAATAAATACAGGTAAAACTGCACTGTGCTCCCCTTTCTGAAATTCATCAAGTTCCATCTTTGCGTCATTTCCATCAAAATCTGAAGATACTCTGACTGTGACAATCTTTTAGTATACAATGCTGCCAATTTACACAATAACATCTTTTAGTTTCTTAGTATTGCAGGCCCTCCTGCTAATCTAGTATTCTTTTTGGATGAAGTAAGTGCTCTCAAGATGGAGAAGTGACATAACAACTCTGTTGTCATGCACATATCACTTCTGGGGCTGGTGCGGATGCTAATATATAAGATGATCTGCCCTAGGCATTTTATGGATCTGAATGATCTGAATTTGCTGGGAGTGTTTTGTGTGTCTTTGGTTGATTCAACTGCCAAACTCCTCATTGATCTGTGGAATATGGAAATTGCCTGGGTAGTTGACACCACCATGCTTAAGCCCTCTTTCCTCGCTGGTATAGCCAAATCAGTTTCTTGGTTTTACAAGGAGCTAAGGACAATAAAATGGGAAGGCCAACTAGAATAAATGGAGAAAAATGCAGGATGAATCAAACTAAGCAGAGGCTAAAGATAAATGGGGAGGCTTCTGATAATCCAGTGCAAGGCAGAAAAAATGGTCAAGACAATCTTCAGCTCGTCATCCTCCTGCAACACATTTTTTGCTTATCTAGCAACAATATTTCAGAAAGAGAGAGAAAGGAAGTGACAAGGTCTCAGGATAGCTTATACCCTGGCCTCACCTTCCCTCCTTGCCTACCAAAATGCCTTTTCCATGCTCTGAGGTGGCTTTATTCCTGGAGGCCAGCCAATGCAGCTCTTTCAGTGCTGGCGACTGAGAGGCAGTGCTGTCTCTGACCTTGGAGTGGAGAATCCCCAGCATCCTATGGCCCCTCAGACAATGTCTAGGAGCCAAAGGATTGCTTCCTTAGAGACCTACTCCCAGCAATCATAGCAGCGAAGAGAGTTTACTCCTCTGCTACCTTCACATCTGCCTAGAATAAATCAATGATGCTTTACTATGCAGGGCCTCCTTTGCCAGGAGCTTGAAGTGGGAAGTCAAGAGAAATGAGTGGCTCACAGTAATTTGTTTCATTCCTTGCATACAAAGTCATGCATAGCTGCCTAGATTTCAATTCCATTATTGGATGTGACTTTGACAAGTACTTCCCCAGATATATTGGATTCCTTTCAGCTTGCAGATGTCAAAGATGAGGGCAGGGTGCCTGCAGTAATGTGAGCCACTCAACCTGTTTACCTGATTAAATCAGTCAAGAGAAGACTGTTGCTATGGCTAAGACAATTAATGCCTCTTTGTAGGAGGGGGTTGTTCCCTCTTTTTCGAAGAAGGCAGGACTTTTAATAAAGACACAGTCCTTTGCCCCAAAATAGTTCAAGTAACTACAATTTCTGGCCAAGGTTGTGGCCAAACAATTATGATATATTTGGATGATATTAGTTGTGAGGACTCATTGCTTTTGGCTGGGATATGAACTGGTTTTTGATACCCTCAATCATGGTACCCTTCCAGGCCACCTAGTGCAGCTAAGCGCTGAAGGCATCATATTGCAGTGGTTTCTTTCCATCAAATCAGGTCCAGAAGGTGGTGCTGAAGAACCACCTTTGGCCTATTTTGTCCCCTGCATTAATTAATATCTATGTAGATCTTCTGGGAGAAGGAATTCAGAGCTTTGGAGTGAAGTGCCACCAATATATGACTGAGTAGAGGTAGCTCTACTGCTCTTTGCAAGGGATTTCATGTTGCCTTGGCTTAATAATGAACAAACCAACATCAAATGCAGGTGGAGGTACTATTGGATAGTAGAAAGTCAAGTCTGGGGGTAGAGCTTCATCTATTTGGGAAAAGAAGTTACAGTATTCCCGAAAGATCAAGGTCTTAGCTTGGGAGTGCTTGGCGATCCTGCGCTGTCCCTGTAATTCCAGGTTGCAGCTGTAGCAAAGGAAGCCACTGCACGATTTTGCAGAATGTGTCAGCTGCAAGCTTTCCTCAGTCAGTCTGATTTGGCAACTTATCCATGCACTGGTCACATCATAGATAACTGCAACATGCTCTACTTAGGGTTGCCTTTGACAATCCTCCAGATGGACCCAAATGCAACAGTTATCTGCCAACGTAGTATCAGCACTGAGATTTCAGCATCCCAATCTTGAAAAATCTGCACTGGTTACCAATTGATTTTCAGGTCTGATTCAAAGTGTTTCTTTTAACCTTTAAAGTCTTAATTAGTTTAGGGTCCAGCCATCTGAAGGAACACCTTTTACTATTAACCTGCCCAGTTAACAAGTTGTGCCAAAGTGGTCCTTTGCAAAACACTTTCACTCACAGAGGCTTGCTCAATGGGCACATCACTCATCTTTTGTTTTAGTGATTGTTGTGGTGGTGATTTAAATGCCTGTATTATTGCTGCTCTTATTGTTTCGATCTGTTGGACACCACCTTGGAAATTTCTTTTATAGAAACATGATCTAAACCTACTTTAATTACATAAATAAATAAACACCACCTATAGAACTTTTCAAGATGCATTTTATTATGATACTGTCTACCAGTGCCTTCCCCAACCTGGTGTCCTCCAGATGTTTTGTACTACAACTCCCAGCATTCCTCATCATCGGCCATGCTAGCTGTGCCTAAATGAGAGTTGAACTCCCAAACATCTGAAGAACGGGTTAAAGGCTAAGTGCGTAAACGTTATGGTTTTACTGCTATGCTGTGTCCCCTCTGGTAGAAGAGTGGGATAGACATGAGTTATTATTGCAAATAAGAATAACTGAATATTATTAATAATAGTAGAAATGAGGTGATGCTCTCTGGAATGGCAGACTAAGACCGCTGCTACCCCCACGACAACGCCGCCGCGACCTGTTGCTGCTCTCCCCCCACCCACGTACCCCACCCGCTCTTACCACTGGTCGGCCTTGTCCCGCCAGGTCAGCGCAGCTCGCATGTTGCCCCCTCCTGCGCACCCCCCCGCCCGGCACCCAACTCCCACTTTTAGTATTTACACAGGACGCCAGGCTGGCTCCCCAGGCAACACGCATGCGCAGTCATCCCCCTCCCTGCGCAGGGAAGCCGCTCTGAAAGGAATGCGCCTCAGCTCCCACAGACGGCTCTGCGCATGCCTTAAGTCTTCCCCCGTGATTCCCAACTACAATTTCCAACGAACTGTGCAGCCTAGTCCCACGGGTGAAAAAAGCGGGACTGTAAGAGAAGTGCGCGTGCGCCAAATTCTCGGACTGTAAACGCACTGCTCGCGCGATACAACTTGCTTCCGCCTTCGCCCCTCCCATCAGGTTTCCGGGCGGGAAAGGAGCATCTCTTGTTTTGCCACTGGGGGACGGGGGGGGGGAGAGAGAAGACGACGGGAGGATTGCGCATGCGTGATACAAATCTGAACGAAACTATGCAAGATGTTAGCTCAGGACGCGACGGAACACCTTCAGGACAGGTAAGGACTTCCCGTGGGAGGAAGGTGTGAGAGCAGGGATTTTGAAGTAGGCGATAGGTGCATGATATGCCTCCCACTTGCGTTCCGGCACGGGCTCTTGTGAGCGGTGATGTCATAAAAGTGTGGAATGGGTGCCTATTTTCTGTTGACACCACATCACGCTCCTCTGGCTGATCAAGATCATGGCAATGCTTCCGATCGGAATGACGTCCTGGCAGCTTTCACGGCTGTTATCCTTGTGCCGTGGTTGCCCCATTCCAGCATCTAAGGAAAGCTGAAAACCAAATAATAATAATAATAACCACTTGGACAGCCTGTTTGGATATGGCAGTCTTCCTCAACTTGGTGCCTTGCAGATGTTTTGGAGCATTGCTATGTTGTCTTGGAATGGTGGGAATTCTAGTCCAGCACATCTGGAGGGCATCAGATTGGGTCTTCAGGATTGCACTGATAACACGCATCCTACATGAAAAACTTTTTCTTTAAGGATCAGGAGCTGGGAAAGGGAGGAAAAGTGCCTCCCTGTGCATTATTTTAAGCACCTCTATCAGCAGAACAGTCCCAGTTGTAGCTGCTCCTCATAGGAGAATTGCTCCAGCCCCCTGATCATTTTTGAGTTGTCTTAAAGAGGGAAAGACAATGCCCATATTGTCTTTTGATAGGTAGTACTGGGAATCATCCACTTGAATGTATCCTAAATTATGGATAGGCAGAAAGTAGAACTCCAGATGTTTGGTTGTCAACTCCCAGAAGCTCTTGGAAATATAGCCAATGTCAGGAATGATGAGAAGTGAAGTTAAAAATTTCTGGATATCTACATTCTGCCCTACCTGACCAGCCATATGGCCCCTGAGAAGTTCACAAAATTGGGTATATATCTTCTTTTGTCTCTCTCAGTAGTATCTAGGAATTGGAGACCCTGTTTCAGCCATTATTTAACTTCTCCTGTGAAAAAAAAATGGAATTTTATTATGATTTAATTTGTACCTCTCCTCTCTACTAGAAGATGCCACTCAGGACAGCTTACACATACAATTAATAGTGATTAAAACAATAACATTTATTAATATACTATATGAACATAAAATTATAGAAAAATTAAAACAGCACCTATTTGGCAAGCCCACTTACAGGCCAGCTACCTTCCTGAATAAAACCGTTTTTCCTGTGGGCAGAAGAACAGTGGAGAAGGAGCAAACCCAGCCTCCCTTGGAAAAGGCCCTCTTAGGCTGTTACAAAACATGCCTCTGAAGGCAGCAGTCTTGACAAAATGGCTCCTTCAGAAGATCTTAAGACCTGGACAGATTAATTTGGAAGAAGGGCGATAGCTTGGTTCTAAGCCAGATAGAAATGCACAACTTTGAGGATTAAAGGGGCATTGTAGAGCTTGGGCGGTTAAAATGCTAAAATAGTTTGAATAACTTCCACACAAAAAATGGGTTAAAAGAGAAGGCTGGTTCTGATGTTCTTATATTCACTGCAGTGACATAAGTGATGCACACTTGGCTGGAGCTGCAAGCAAATCAAAGGAAGAAAAAACAACAGCAGGGGACTATTTTGGTCACAAGAAAGAAGAAATGGTAACCATCACAGGAAGTCCCCCACAGTGTATAGAACAGAAAACAACTACACCTTTAGTGCTTCCCTTTCATCACAAAGCTGTTCTGGAAGGATGGAAGAAGGTAATAAAGCAAAGACAGACTGGAAAAACTGCAGGAAGATACGACATTTATTTCATCAGGTAATGCGAATTTATAGGGATAGTGTACCTATAAATGAAGCTAACCTGTACAAATTTTAAACTGTTTAGATCTCCTCTAGTGTAACAATGCTTTCCGTTTTGCCCAGTACCACACACTGTTCCATGCACCTGATCCAAAGCTCACTTAGCTGAAAATATCTGCTGGTGTCCTTCCCATGCTGGGGCTTGCTTTTGATGACCCAGTGCAACAGGCTCTGGATGGGAATGGAGGAATGAGATGTCCTGTACGACTGAAAGATGAATCTTCAGGGCTGGATTAAACAAGGGTCTGCTGCCTTTTTCCACTGCAGTTCCTCAGTGCTTTCTTAGGAAGGCCTGAATTCCGCTTCAGGGCTCCAAAAAGTGATCCATTCTGTGCTTCATAATGTACTTATAAATACATTATTTGCAAATACTAAATCCTCAGTGCTGGGGGGTCCAGGTTCTAACTCCCACTCGTCGAGAAGCTAACTGGGTGAGTTTGGGCCAGTCACTCCCTTTCAGCCTGAGCTACCTCACAGGGCTGTGTTGTAGTCAGATAAAATGGAACTAAGTAAGCCACTTTGGGCTCCTCACAAGAGGAAAAGAGGTGGGATATAAATGCAGTATAATAATAATAAATCCACCCCTTTCTTTAAAAAATGTATCTCATATTTCAGTTGTGATTCTGGCACCACTCTTAAACTGTAAACTTATTTATACTTAGTTTCAGTATTGCCTTTTCGAGTTTGTTTATTTGTCTCCTAATATTTATTTGTAAATGTACCTCTTGCTTTCTCACAGTCTCATCTACAGGTAGTTATGTTTTCCAATATTTGTGTGCTTTACAGTACTGAACTAACTCTTTGGTCTGTGTTTGTGTGTGTTTCTTGTTAGTCCTCAAGGAACGAAGATCAGATCCAAATGTGCTCTTTTGGATTACTTTAAAAAGAACAAAGAGACTGTTCTTAAACTAGAGGATTTTGATTTTGCAACCTCTGTTTGGAAGAGTGCATTATCGAGAACCGAAGAATCTGGCAGCAGCACTGTGGAGTCCAAAGCAAGCAGCTGTATGTCTCAGAGCCAGATTCTGGATTCTGGACTAGAAAGTAGTGAAGGAAAGGATATAGCTTCTCTGCAAAATAACATTCTAGAATTCCAAAACAATGCTGAAGATCAGCAAGATATTTCTATACCTTTACAAGGTGGGATCACTGTGGATAACATAAAGGATGATGGTTTTAAAGCTGAACAAAATGGTACTGCCAGAAAAAGGAACCAAGTTAAGAAAGCCAGAAAGTGTTCAAGTATGAAGAATTTGGGTGATGACCAAAACAAAAGACAGAAGAGACAATCATATAACAATCAATTAACTGAAAATGTTAGAAAATCCAGACAAAAGAACACATTATGTAGTTTTAATAATGACAATAGCAGTGCCCACAAAGTGGGCCAGAGAGACTCAAAGAAAAGAAAAAGGAAAGCATGCTTAAAGGATGAACTTCTTCTTTCTGAGCAGAAATTGGAGCGACGGGTTCAGCCAAATGAAGCTTTCTTGGAACACAAGTCAGACATTGAAGGTTTGAAATGTGCTGAAGGTTCCAGCATTGTTGAAGTTGCTGTTGCTGAAAACCTATCACCACTGGAAATGCAGAGAAATTGTGTGCCTTCAGAGAGCCAAGATTTAAAGATTGCTTCCAGTGTGGATGCTAGTGTTCAACAGACCTTAAATGAGAATAGTTTCACATTAGTCAAAGGTATTTATTTCTAAGTGACGCTCTTCTAAAATCCTAATAGGTTCACTTCAAATTAATAGTAGAAAGGATTTTTCAATGTTCGTGTACACTGACTGCCTGGTGCCCTCCAGATCTTTTGGACTGCAGCTCCCATAATTCTCAGCCCGAGTGGGGAGGGCAGCTCTGTGGGCTGGATCCCAGATTCACAGGGATCCTGTTGAGGTGGGAATGGAATCTTTGCCATTCCTACTTCCTCCTGGGCCTAAAGAAAAGCTGCTATGGATAGCTGGGGGACCTACTGGAGCAGTATGAGAAATGATGCTGGAGGTTGCAGGGAGAAAGGGAAAATGGCAAGGAGATCACCTCCCTTCCCCCTTCTTGCAGTTGGATGTCATTGCTGGATCCCAACACTTTCCACTCATAAAGACCAATCTGGAACCAGCCCTGTGATTTGATGTGACTAGTTCTTTCTGTCAGGTAGCATTCCCCTGACTTTGCCTGTAATCATAATTTCCTGCTGCATCCAGTTGATACTGTTTTTTCTTCACTATATGGCACTCTGTAGTGCATTGCATTTCTAATTGCATTATACAAAAGCTTAGCTTACAGACTTTAAAGCTGATATTATTATTTTAACTAATTGTTTATTAAGCAGGGTCCTAATCCATAGCATTTTCATGGCAGAGAATTCTCTATGCTGAAACATCATAACAGAAAAGCACATACAAAAGTGAAAACATCATTAGCTATCATGCAAATTCACAAGAAATTACATACTAACATTTGTTTTTCAACATTTAGAGAACCATATTCAAAGGACCCAAGTGAAAAGAAGGAAAACCAGTCCATATTTTTCCAGTAAATTAATCAAAGAAGGTAAAACGTTTTCTTGGAAATACTTTCTGGGGGATTACAAGACTTATCAGTCAGATTTGCAGCCTGCTCCCAAATATATTTACCCAGGGAGAAATGAATTTGAATTTGTACCCACATGTTCAAGATAATGCTCATTTATGTTGGAATAAGCCTCTGTCATCAAACTTGGTGTTATTTGCTTCCAAATACAATTGCAGTAATTTAGCTGCCAACCTTCCATTTCTGTATAAAAAGAAGACATTGCTAGGTGATTAGCCTTAAGCCACAGGCCTCTTCATGTATAAACGGGTATAGAATTATTTGTTCAATTAAAAGCATAGAATTCGATAGTATTACTCATTTCAACGTATGTCAAACTATTACCAGCATTTAGCTTATATGAACAGTTGTTGTAGAACACTGTGCAAACAATATGCTGAACTAGATAGGCCCTTGATCTGATCTAGCAGTCTCTGCTTATTTACTTATATTATACAGGTGTCCAGTATATGTAGTATTGAGGAATTAATTACATCAGAGCAGGAAAGAATCCTTTCTAAAGAGCTAACTATCAGTCTTGATGCTGCAATATTCAGTCTTACATATGGTTTGTTGACTGTAATAAAGACTGAATTGATACAGTCTTGTATAAACTGATTGGCTTGGCAGAGAAGCCATGGAAAACCATTGAATGACCCATAGTGAGACTCTGCCTGGAATACTCCCCTTCCCCATGAGAATGAATGGAGGAATCCACTTCTGTTTTAAACAAACCATAGTTTCCCCTTGGTGCAACTGTGGCTTGTTTAAAACTCTAGTTAATGAGAACAAGCTTGGAAGAACCATGATTTCTGATTTGGTTTTTTTTTCTTATTAACTATTTACTTAGCAAGGAACAACTTCAGGCTTTGGTAGGAAAATAGAAGGGGAAGACTTGTTACAGGACCAACCAGTGACCCTGCTGCTAATTATATAGCGAGCTACTGAAAAAGCTGTGCAAGTTAGAAGTGGTGTCATCTTTTAAAATACGGGCTTCTTCAGAGCCTGAAGAGGCAATTCATACCATGCCCTTTCTGTTTGCAAACAGAGGTGGGTTAAAAGAAAAAACAATAAGTGACCTTCACTTTTTGATTGTTTGTGTGCATTTAGCTCCAAGCCCACCTAGAAGGAAGGCCTTTAGGAAATGGACTCCACCTCGCTCTCCTTTTAATTTGGTTCAGGAAACACTTTTTCATGATCCATGGAAGCTTCTAATCGCAACCATATTCTTGAACAGGACCTCAGGTAAATAAGAATTATAAACATGGTTCTTCTCATGTACCATCTTAGCAGTATGGGATAAATCCCCAGAAAAGAGATTCCTGCTTAGCTGTATGAGTGAGGAGCAGGAAAGCGATAGGCCAATGTTGACCTTCAACTCTGCAAAGTAAGCTTTTGCTGCAAAATTACATTTTGCTATTTATTCTATTGATACCCTGCCTTTTTTACTGCAAGGAGCCCAAGGAGACGTACAGAATCCACCTCTACCTCTCCATTTTGTCACCTAGGAGGGACAAGTCATCCAGTGAGTTTCATCATGCCAAGCAGGGACTAGAACCTGAATCCCAGTTCAGTGCTCTAACCACTATAGCACACTGACTTGCAATGTGTTTAGTGTGTTTGTTTAATGCCTTATGTAAGATAAAGATCATACATACAATTGAAAAATTGAGCTGGTGAATTGTTTGTTTATTGGAAAACAACATGTATTTCTGCAGCGTAGAACTGTATCACACAAGGCTCATTTTCAGTCATGGATGCCCTTGCTGTGTGGTGACAGACACATGTCAATCTAGCCAGACATAACTGTGGCTGAAAACCATGACTGGCAGAAGAATTCATACCAGTTGACTTCTGTATAAGACACTGTTTGTGAAGCTACAGTCTGCTTTGCAAAGGAATTCTGCACGGACTTTACTCTTTACAGTATCTTTTTCTAACTAGGAAAAATGGCTATCCCTGTGCTCTGGGAATTTCTGAAGAAATACCCATCCCCTACAATAGCAAGGACTGCCAACTGGAAGGAAATGTCAGAGCTACTTAAACCTCTTGGACTGTATGAACTCAGAGCACGGACCATCATAAAATTTTCAGGTAGCTTCTCTTGGCCATGTAGTAATAGTTCTCAAAATTTATACTATTTATACTATATTCCTTGAAGGTTCAGAGTGCTTTGTGTACATTATCTCGGGGGTCTTTACTAGAGCCCTGTAAAGTAAGTCAATCTTGTCCTGATATTGCAGGACAAAGCCATGACTGGCAGAAGAATTCATACCAGTTGAATTCTTGGGTCATTTGCCCAAGGCCATTGAAATTCTCTGCTTATTTAGACAGAAAGCAAGTCCCACAACTCCCAGCATTCCACAGTCAGCAAGAAAATGTCTAATCATCTGTCTAAACATGCATAAGATTGCCCATGGCTGGGACAAGATTTGGAGACCTGCTGGCTCACCCATGGAGGCACTATAATACCACAGCTTTCAATGTAGGCTGTGATTCTGAGATAAGCACATACAAGTTCTCTTCATGAGCCTGCCTTATATTTAATTGGTACTTTCCCTTTCTAAAACTGTCTTTCCTTCTATTCTTAAAATCTGTAATATTAACACAACAAAGATTTGCAAAAGATTAATTAACAGTGTAATCTTAAGTCCTACTATGCTAAGACTTACTTTTAGGTAAGTTTTTAGCTTCAAGGGGAAATGAGGCAGCATGGAGAGGTTCAGAGCACAATGGTTATGCTTTCTCTTTAGAAAGCATCCATATCGATCATGGAAGAGTTTTAAAGTGGTTTGGCAAGAACTACAATTTAGTTGCAGGCATTACATTTACATGTGACTTCTGTAATGTAGCCTTAGACCAGCGATTCCCAAACTGGGCAGTCCTGCCCCCTGGGGGTGGATAGATGGGGGGGCAGTAATTGGTTGTTTTAAATTTGCAGTAGAGCAATAGACCTACTGCAAAGAAAGAGGTGTGGGACTGCTAAGGTTGTTGCCCAAGAGGAAAGGGAGTGGCAGCCTGGAAAAGTCTGAGGACCGCTGCATTAGCCGGAATGATTTAAGTGAGTGTCTGAGAGCTGCAACTGTTGCACTACTATTTGTGTTCCCACTGCTTAGAAACCAGGGGCTTCAGGGGCTGTATGTAGTGTCTGGCTGTTATACTGTGTATACAACAAGTTAAGATTACTATATTTTCTTAATCAATCAAGAAGATTGTGATTGTTTTTAAATTAAATATCCTTGTTTTTTCTTAATTGATACAGGCATCTTCTTAATTGTATAAGTAAGTTTCCCCAGCTTAAAAGCAAAAGACATTAATTAAATCAGTTTTGGTTTATGGTATGGGTTTTTGTTCCTTAGATGAGTATTTGGTCAAACAATGGAAGTATCCAATTGAGTTGCATGGGATTGGAAAATACGGGAACGACTCTTACAGGATCTTCTGTGTCAATGAGTGGAAAGAGGTAACAGAAGCTGGCATGTGCTTAAACCTGTGAATGATATTGGAGCCCTGCTGCTGATTTTAATAATGGAATGGAAAGTCCACAGTCCGGAACCTGCAAGTCCTTATTCGTGTGTTACAAGACCTAAAGCCAGGGATGGCCTCTAGACGATGCAGAAGGGCAGCTGCATATTGGGTGTAGCAGCCCAATCTTTGCTATGTAGCAGTAGCCTTACAGGATGAATCCATTTTCCCTACTGCACTCGCTCCTTCCTCAGCCTTGCAGTTACTGCACAACAGGAGCTTGGGTTTTGATCTTCCATCATATCTAGGTGTTAGGCTTGAGCCTATTTCCCTTTAGTCAGAACTAAGCTTCATGCTGTTCCTTGAGGACATAGTTCCAGGGAGGCATACACAGAATTGCTCCATTAAGCCTCAGAACTGATTCCTGTTGTGTGCTTACTCTAAGCATGATCCAAACTTTGTGTTGCTTCAATAAATTTTGATTCTTTTTCAGGTACAGCCACAAGACCATAAGCTGAACGTGTATCATAACTGGCTTTGGGAAAACCAGGAGAAGCTGAATCTTAGTGAATAGCTTAGTATAGGTGCACATCTCATTTTTTAAAAAAATGCTCTTTCTGCTGTCCTTCCTAGTCACTATAACATTCATTTTTATATGTGTATTTGGGTCCAGTGTTGGTTTATGTACTTAATATGTAAACACTGTAATAAATTTGACTAAAATATTTTAACACAAGTGACAGTTTCTAAATTGTTTAGGCTTTCAACAAGGCAAATATCAAATTGTGAAGCATGTTTTACAGTATAGTAAGATTGCAATATAACTGTGGAATAACCATCAGCTCCTTCTGTGGTAGATGCAGTTTGATACACACCGAGTGTTTCTAATATGTAATCTTGCCAATACAGACCCAGGAGATATGAACTTGGTTGGTGAAGCAGCCTGGTGTGTTTCTTGCTTTCACGAAGGCAAACTGATTCAAGGAGGCAGGTGTTCAGCCAAGTTTTAAAGAGAATGATTTGTACAGAGATGCTGGACAGGGGGCTGAAAGTGAGACTTTTACTGTGCTAGTTGAAGAAAACTTAACGGTGGCCCAGTTGACACAATCGGACAGGCCCAGTTGAAACAAGCCACCATCTGCCAGAATTCCCTAATTACTCACACCAATGTGGGTTCACTGAACCCAGCTGGCATGGTTTGTTGGGTTATTTAAGAATTGCTACAGCACACTGGCTATCTTCATTCATTTTGGACTTGAACTCCCATTGACCACAGTCAGCATGGCGAGCAGACAAGAACATTAAGACTTGTCCAAAATCCTTGGTCTTCACATTCAGAAAGGCTGAATTGCATGCAGTTGCAAAGGCCATGGAGCTATTTGGTGAGCTGCCCAGAGAACCTTTGGGACATGGGGCGGCATAGAAATGCAAACAGACAAACAAGGTTAGGGAGCATCAAACTGAGTAAGGCTGGCTTCCGCCATAATAAATTGGCTAGTCCTTAAGGTGTCACACACTTACACTATCTTTGGAACAGAGTAAAATTAATCTAGCTACCCTATCAGAAAGGGGAGAATCTTTTACATCCGCTTGCAAGTCCACTGAACTTAGTGGTACTACTGGGTAGCCATGTATAGCATCATGCTTTCCAACTGGCATCTGCAGAAGTGGGTAAGTGAAGCAGCTTTACAAGCTTGACTGTACAGTTTATAGTTACTTGGGAGTAGACCACACTGTCCTCAGCAGAACTTACTTCTCAATAAGTATAAAGAGGATCTGGCTGCACATGCAGTGGCATGGACATCTGCTCAGGGGCAAGAGGTGTAGCTGCCCCCCCTCCCCAATTTCAGTCATTAGGTTGTTCTGAATAGCAACAAAATTCAAGCTAGGCAAAACCTGTATTGTTAGCTAATGTTAAAACGTAGCTGATAGCAATGTGAGCCCTAAACCCTGATCAAACTTTTCCACTTCTACTACTAAAGACACTTCTCTAGCCTCGTGTCCACCAGATGTTTTAGACTTGAACTCCCATCAGCTACAGCTTGCATGGCCACTGGTTAGGAATGCTGGGAGTTGTAGTCCAAAATTCCTGCAGGACACCAGGCTGAGAAAGGAGGTTCACCAGTATTTCCAAAATGAAGTTTTTCTAGAACAAGATATTTGAAGACAATGTTATGAAAAAGGCAGCAAAGCCATAAAATATATTACATTCTTGAGAGAGAGAAATTCTTATGTTTTTGTGCATGTAAGTGTTCCCCTGCTTTTTTCCTAGGTGCATTTTCATCCCTTACTCCAAATAAAATTTTGTTGAAATTCTTGAATGTAACACTCTTCTGCATTATACATGAAGTTACCTTTGAAAATGATCCAGAAACATCTGTTGGTTCAAAACATGGCAGGAAGACTGTTGATGGGGACTGTCCAAGATGATCCTATTAGGCTGGTACCTTTATCATCTGCATTTTTTGTCAGACCATGTCCAGCCAGATGCAAAGTGCTGGCATTAACATCCAAAGCCTTAAACAGCCTGGGGCAAGGTCACCGGAAGGACAGTCTCTTTCCATATATACTTTCCTATATCCTAAGATCAAAAGAAGTCAGGTGGGTGTCTACTAAGTGCCTTTTCTTTTGTGGCACCCAAATTATGAAATGAACTTCCCAGAGAGGCTCATCTGGCACCTACATGGAAGTCTTTCCAGCACCAGGTGAAGTCCTTAATATTTCCCCAGGAATTTTAGTTTCAGACAGTTTTAACTTCTGTAATGTATTGAAATTTCTGTACCTCTACTAGATTTCACTTTCATTTTTACACTGCTATCTTTTAAAATTGTTATACCGTGTTTTATGTTTTACATTATTTTAAATTGTTCTGAACTGCCCAGAGAGCTTCAACTGTTGGGCAGTATACAAGTGTAATGAATGAATACACAGTGCTGTTCCGCTCCCAAGATCTTCTACCACTCTGTAAAGGCCTCTCAATGTCACGGAATGCGATGCTAATCAAATATGGGGAGCGCACACGGGAAAGAGCACAGGTGTGTTCCAGCGGTGCCGCAAACTTCCGTGCGCCTTTCCCCGCTTCCCAAATAATCTCTGCGGATACCCATGTAAAAGGAGATGGGCGAGGAAAGACGGCCAAAGCATAAACCTGTTACCATTTCAGGTTCGGTCCTGCTTTTAACCATTCGTGCTCTTGAGAAGGCCTAATCCAGCCGCAAAACAGACGCTCAGTCGCAGAGGCGCTTCCGAGGTGAGAGTCCGGCCTGCGCCGTCCGGGCGAGCCGCTTCCACGACGGCCGGCACGACATTCGGAGCGGCGTCTCTCCGCCAATCAGCGGCGAGCGGGCGCACCGGTTGCCTTGACGCCCGCCGAAATGCCACTTTTGCCTTGTGCTCTAATGAGCGCGCGTAAGCAGGAGCAGCGGCGGCGCCCTACGGGGTTCGCCGTGTCTTTCGACCCCCGGCCTGCCTAAGAGGATATAGCGGAGGGGCATCTTCCTCGCCGGCGCTCTTGGGTCTCTGCCGATTGGAGATGGGAAGAGGCTGGGAGGCTTCCTCGACCTTCTGCAAATTCCCTGCAAAGTCGTGAGAAGGTTTTTTTGCGCCGAGTCGCAGAATCTACAGTAAAGGACCCCTCCGCCGCATGTCAACTCAAATGGAGCCAGAGGGAAGATCCGAGAATCGGGACAAATCCTGGGAAGTTAGTAGCATTCAGCAGCTGCCCAGTATCGTTTCTGCAAGCGTTCCGTTTGCACAAAGCGACCAGGACTCGTACGTGTTCGATTTTATATAGCTAAATAGTTGGAAACGAAGGGGTTCATGTGCGAATGCCTTAAGGCGCAGTCCTATGCAAATTTAGACAGGGAAAAGGCCTCAACTCCCTGCATGCCTGAACACTGAACTCTGCTGGCTGGGGCATGCCGGGAGTTGTACGCCTTTTTCTGTCCTAACTTTCCTAGAATTGTAGTTTTAGGGTTGTATCTGATATCGGTGACTGATTTAAGACCCTTTCACTTCAGTAGGTCTATTCTAAGTTCCTTGCACTCTGCATCACATCTAGATGACCAGTCTAGAGGAAGCACATAGAGGGGAGGGGAGAGGGCTAAGATGCTGCTTAGATACCATGAAAGCCAGCCTTTCCCGACCTGGTGGATAGAATTCCTATCCAGCAGGGCCATTGCCTGGGAATTCGGGGTGTTTGAGGTCCAAACATGTCTGGAAGGTACAAGGTTGAGGAAGGCTGATAAGCAGTTCCTGTCTTCTTCCTCCACAACCCAGGACAAGTCCCTTTCCCTCTTCTCCAAGGCTGATATATGACATTGGCAAGGCAGCCAGTGCAATCTTTCCACTCTAGACACAAGGAGCAGTGTGTGGGCTCTATGATCAGAGTCCCAGCAACAAAGTCGCAACATCTTGCAGCTAGGACCCTGAAAAATCCTTTCCCAGTTTTCCCTTGATTTTGGAAGGCCATATGATTGCATCTGAAATTGTGCAAAATGAAGACTAAAAAGCTCTTGTTATTTGCTAGGAACTTCTACAATTACCTTTTTGAACTGTTGCTAATCATAAAGTGACAGCATCTTTAAGTCCATGCCAGGCTGAATGCTTTACTTTTAAAAACCCCAAGAACAAACTTTGATTAAAATATGGGAAAAAACAAAACATAAATTTCTTAATTTCTGTACATAAATTCTATATACACGCCAAGTTGTATCTCACAAGCACTCTTAAGCACTAGAAAGGTAAGGTATACTTCTGAATTAGGAGGGGGCACCTTGTGACCCCCCCCCCCAGCTCTTTTGGCCTGCACCACTCCTCCACTTTGGCCAGCAGAGCGAACCAGGAGGCATGAGGGGAGCTGTGACCTTTGAGATGATCCAGCCCAGAAGTTTCACACCCCTGGCTTGAAGATTAATTGAGACTTCACTTTGACAAATGGTTTTGAATAAAGCAATTCAAAAATAATTGTTACAGCTAACTTTGAACCTTTTGCCCATTCCTTCTTTCCTCAGCAGAAGCAATACTAAGCTTAAGGAAGAACCGCTCAGGGAATCCTCTGATGATGCCCTGAATCATGTTTTGGAGCACTGCTTCAAGCTCTACAAACTCAGAGAAGCATATCCTCATTTTTTCTTCAAAGTGAAAGGAAACCGATTCGGCCCACCACGATCCAGGCGGCGCATCCTTATTGCTCCTCCCATGGGAGGAGCAGCCCATGGCGGTGCCAGACCTGAGCCACCTGCAGCTGGTGGGCCAAAGCACCCTGCCCAATGCTTGGAGGTGCCTCCAGAGGAAGAGGAACTTAAAAGCAGTAAGGAAGAGGAGCAGCTGCAGCAGCTGGAGGCTTGGGTTGAGGAGAGGAAAAAGCTGCAGGCTTTGCTGAACAACTGTGTGAACCTTGAGCAATGGCTAACCATGAAACAGCCTGTCAGTGAGCAGGAAGAAAGCGTCTTAACGAAAATAAAGGAAGCCCAAGAAGCTCAGAAAGCTAAAACGGAAGCCAAAGCAGCTGATGCGAGTAGCATTGAGGTACATGTAGCAGAGAGCCAGTGTACAACCGTGGCTGGAGCAAGGGTGGGCAACTTTTGGCCACCTGAATGTTGATACACTGCAGCTCCCATTATCCCTCACCATTGACTATGCTGTCCAGAACGCATGGTCATTGCAGTCTACTGACATTTGCAAGACCCATACCTGGGTCAGAGTTGAAGTATGACTGGGAGACCCAGGTTAACCATGAACTTCAGGTTAGCTATGAAACTCACAAGGTGCCCTCTGCTCAATTGTGTGTGTGGGAGTTCATGTGTGCATGCACGCACCCATCTTATATACGTAATGGTTGTCATAGAGACATAATGCATTCTCCCAAGCTCTTTGGGAGAAAGTTTTTCACGAGCCCCTTGTGAAAAGGTGAGAAATGTTGCATGGGGAGAGGGTATTAGGAGAAGAGGCAACATGTTTTGGCTGCCAAGGCCACTGGGCCAACACTTCCTTGTCCCCTCAAGCCAAGAGTAGTTGACTAACTGGGCAGGACGGAGAACGTAATGCATCCAAGGGGAGCCGTGGTTCATTCACAGTGCGCTTGCATTAGTGGAATGTACACTGGGATGCCTGGCTGAATGGGTGTCCCCACCCATATTCCGCCTCAAGTCATCCTGCACAGCTATACAGAACTGAAGCTGGATGAAAGCTAAAGACTTGCTTTGTAATACTGGCAGTCAGTGGGCCAGTTTGTATCACTGAACATATGTAAGTCCTGGTGGGCTGTGGCACTTGCCAGTGCGCATCAGAACCTCTTTTAAATATTGGACACTTGGTTGCAGTGTATCATGTGAATATGCTGGTGTTATAAGTACAGAGGTGAAAAGTGGCTGGAGAGCAGCACTTGTGAAAGGGACCTCGGGGTACTGGTTGACTGCAGGCTAAAAATGAGTCAGCAGTGTGATGCGGTGGTCAAGAGGGCAAACACCACCCTTGGTTGCATAGCCAGAAGTGTGACTTCTAGATCGAGAGAGGTATTACTACCGCTCTGTACGACTCTGGTGCGCCCGCAACTGGAGTATTGTGCTCAGTTTTGGGCCTCTCATTACAGAAAGGATATAGCCAGGCTAGAGTCAGTGCAGCGTAGGGCCACAAGGTTGGTGGCCAGTTTGCAGGGGATGGGGTATGAGGTGAGACTGAAGGAACTGGGTCTCTTCAGCCTGGAGAAGAGGAGACTCAGAGGGGATCTGTTGGTGACATACAGGTTTCTGAGGGGATGTCACATGGAGATGGGTAGAGACCTATTCTCCCCTGCAGAGGAAGGCAGGACGCGCTCCAACGGAGCAAAGCTCAGGGAGCCAAGGTTCCATTTAGATGTCAGGAAACACTTCCTGACATTTAGGACCCCGAGGGTGTGGAATGGGCTTCCACGGGAAGTTGTTGAGGCCCCATCGGTGAGGGTGTTCAAAGATAGGCTGGACATGCACATGGTGGGCATGTCATGAGTGGAGCCGGCTGGTGCCGGAGGTCAGACTAGATGGCCCAGGAGGCCCCTTCTGACTCGCTCTGTTTCTATGTTTGTATGTGAACAAGATGGATTAAACAGCCTTTGCATAACCCACAAGCCCCCGGTTTGCTCAATACGACAAGCTGGGGGTGGACGTTGACTATGCGAATTCCACGTGGTGTTCACTGCAATGGCAAGCTGCTTTGACCATGCCGATGTAGCTAGGACCACAGTGCAGCAAGACTGGATGTCAGCCCAGCTGTGTGGTCAACAGGGACACCTTCTGTCTTCACTCCTATTCAGAGTCAAATGGGGGAAGGTTTTGTTTGCCTTCAGTGACTTTGTCCCATTGCTAGATATGATTGGCCACACGGCACCTAACTTTAAGTTCACCGTGATCGCTGATTGGTTGGCTCTCCCCTGTTCCTTCAGCCTGTTTCATCAGTGACGCCTGTTTTATCAAGGGAATGTTTCTTCCTTCCCAGAGTACCCTTGTCAGTATCCCTGTCTGATGTCTTTCAGCACCTGATGCCAAAGAGAATGCAAAAAAGAATCATTCCTCAGATCAAGGCGCCCTATCCTGAGTCCCTCCTCACTCTGCAGAACCTGCTGCACAAGCAGAAACTCAAGCTCGTGGATCTCTTCAATAAAGCTGACAGGACCAAGGCAATGAAATTCAGGAGAACAGAGTTCATTAAAATTATCCAAGGGGTAGGTGGGAAAATCTATGTATACATGTGCCTCTGGTTAGAGATGGGTGAATGGGGATCCTTCATTGTCAAAACAGGAAAAAGAGCTGAATTGTCTGGGCAGGGGTGTGAGACCTCAGACCCCTCCTGAAGTCCTTCCTGGTTGCCCAGATGACTGTGCCCCTTCCCCCACAGCACTAGGTCCTCCCCCTGCCTTGGTCTTTTGGTGGTTTCCCAGCTTTTGCATGCTCCCGGGCCCAATTCTGAGAGCTTCTCTTAAAGTTTAGTTACCGACAGCAAAAGCTTTAAACTAAAATACGCTGATCCTCCCCGTTTGCCTTTGGTTCAGCCCTCAACTAGAACACAGTGCCAAGGGCTTCTCCAAAAATGATCGTAAGCTTCAGGCTGAAAGAAGTTCAGTGCTTCTGCAGTAGGGCAAAGCACGCTTTTTTCAGCTTCATGCCATCTTGGTTGCACAAGTGTTGGCAATCCGCAGTATACCAGGCAAAGGATAAAACACGTAGCAATGGAGTCAAATTGAGTTGCTTTCACAAGGGGTGTCTCCTTCCTCAGGGAACACATGTCACTTCTACAGTTTTAATCCCAAAGGAATTATATGGTCACATAAATGCAGCAGCCATAGACTTCATTAATCCCTGTCACATCAAAGGATTGTTCAGACCAGTAGTTGCAGGACTGGGCTCACTTCTCCAGAACAGCAGAAGTCTTTCCTTGTACCCTTGTCCTTATGCATTCCTTGTAGTTGCTGACTGCACTGGAGTCTCTCCAGTCTTTCCCAGCAGCCACTCTTCTGTTTTAGTTCTTCCACATACTTGAGGGTCCACTGCTTTTTTCCCCCCAACCTTTCCTATAGTTTTGATATTTTTTTTGTTTGTTTGGTCCTTTCCTGTCTCTCTTCCTGAGTCTCTTTGCTGTAACCACCTTTCCCCTGAGCTGTCCAGATTCCTCTTCCTCCCTCAGAAGCCTTCAGCCAATTAAAGAGCCCTTGTCCCAGTTCCCTTTCCTCCTGTTTAACCAGGCTTAGCCGTGACTGGCTACGGGGGCGGGGGGGGGGGCGGGGGTTGCATGGCACAACAGCTCCCCATCCTCAAGGTGCAACCAGCTACACTGAAAAAGATCCAGGCAACAGGGGGTTTTTTTTGGCTGCCCAGCAGTTACCGCTGTACATGATTGCCCTTGCAGCTACAGGTGCAGGCGGGGAAGGCTACTTCTTTGCTGGGTCAGAGCAGATGCACATGGCTTAGACAGAGGAGAGGCCCATGTAAGAAATAAAGGCATGTGAAGTAGCCTCCCCTGCTCAGATTCTGTGGTTGCCATCTTCCGTCTTCCTGTGATTATACCTGATTGCGATTTTGATGTTGTGCTTGTTTCCAGACCAAAGTGCCTATTGATCAAAAAGACCTGGAAGATATTATTCTCTATCTCACAGCTTCAAAGAAAGGGGAGATGATAACCAACGAAGATCTGACTGAATGTCAAAAAATATGGTTAGACAGTTTACGAGACCAAAGGAAGCAGAATAAAGATTCAGTGACAGGTATAATAATGGTGGTGGTGGTGGAAGAGGAGGTAGAACAGCTTTCAGTTCTCTTGACATTTCTAAGCCTGTAGATCTTGTTCTCAGCTTTACATATTCATGGAAGTAACAGAAGGACATATGGGAATTCTTGTAGGACTATTTCGTAGGGCGGTGGGGGATGGGGACTTGTAGCCATGCAGGTATAAATGGACTCCAATTCCCATCCTTCCTACTCAGCATAGCCAATCAGCAGGGGTGTTGGGAGTTGCAGTCCAGCAGCACCTGGAAGTCTACAAGTTGCCTTCACACTGTTGTAAGGTGTGGCAAAACAGGTAAAGTTGAATGTCACCTGAACACTGGGTGTAGCTATTTAAGCCACCCAAAATACAGCAGCCAGGTAGTACATACAGCTTTGATGATGCATGTTAACTGCAGATCAGCAAGCAGACGAATTTGACCTGAAGCTTTGTCATGCTCCATCCAGACGTCCTTGCACTCTGACAAAATTGGCCATTTGGGGTGAAGAATTTTTTTGTTATGACTGTCCTGGATTTCATTGGATGATTTTGGGTTCTAGAGGTATAAAAGCAGGAAAAATCAATCCCCTTTTTCTGTATAGTCTAGAAAATTTTTAATCCATAGAATTGTCAGTGTCCCTTCCATGCTTTTGTCAAAATTTTATTCTAAACTTAAAAGCACCAACCATTTGTTGTCTTTCTGTATATGGAAGGTGCTCCAGCCCCTTGACATTGTAGAGCTGGAAAAGTTGGAGGAAAATGGAAATGGAAATAGAGATGCATGTTATCCTCTCCTTTGTAACATTTTCATGCATCTTGAATAGGGGTGGTTGTCCCATTTTTAAGAAACAGAGAGGATAATGTATATTTATTTTACCATGCACAGGTCTAAATCCCAGTTGCCATTTCAGAACCATTTCAAGATTAACAGGAACAAGAAATTAATATTATGAAAGTACAACATTGGGTCTGATAAAGATCTATTTATGTTTAGAGTAGCCCTATTGAAATTACTTAGTTATTACTAACATGTCCTTTTGCTTTCAATGGGTCTTTTCTAAACATGTCTAAATCTGGATCTATCCTTCAACTGGGGGATTTAAACATATGGGAAAATGCATAAGACATCTGATTTTTTTCAATTATATTTATTGTTCAAATTGGTTTAGACCTTCTAGAACATTGTAAAAACAATTGAAATTAATGCTGATCCTAGGAAAAATGATGGTGAATTCCACATCACTTTGAAAAATGATGGCAAAAGAAGTACTTACTTTAAAATGATTCTGTACACACTGCACAGTTAAACTATGGAATTTACTACCATCAGATGTAGCAATGGACAACTTTAAAAAGGGATTAGATGAATGAATGATAAGGCTCAATGGCTATATTCTACTTGCAGTCCTCATGTTTCTAGGAGGATCACATCTAGCTGGTCACTATGGGAAATACAATGCTGGGCAAGATTTGGACTGATCCATCAGGGCTCTTCTTATGTTCTAACACAAAACTAGCTAATCTGGTACCCTCCAGATGTTCAGGATTTCAGCTCCTGAGATCCTTTCTTGTTGGCTGGGGCTGATGAGAATTGTGGCATGAAATGTCTGGTAGGCAACCAGTTGCTTGTCCATAAAAGAACAGCTGGTAGGACCCATTGTGAAACGCTGCTGCTGGGCAGATGCCAAGTAATAGTGGCCTTGTGTTTGTGTGTCTCACTTCAACATGCGTATAACCTGATGTCTGCTCTCTTCCCGCACCCCCTTCCTTTCTAGTAACACCACCAAAAACATCTCCTGTTCCTCAAAAAGCTTGCATTGCCAGGAAGAAGTTTTCCATTGCTCACAGCAAGAGGAAATCGTTAGCACCTCAGGCTCTGTCAGCCCTGCTGGATGTTCCTCCCATGAACACTGAACCAGACTCCATGCATCTAACTTATAACCAAATGGAGGTGGTTGGGAAGCAATACAGGGAAATGAGACGGCAGTTCAAGGTACAGTATTTGAGGACGGACCTTTTCCCTCGCCAGCCTGCCTGGTCACTGGGGGGATCCCATGAGATACTCCCGGGGCTCCCCATGGACTGGCAGTCAGTTTGGAGCCCACTTCGGAACGAGTCTCTAGTGTACTATCAGTCTCAGACAGGCACCAACAGTTTCATTTTTGGCACAGACTGAAAGCATTTTTACTCATTCCTGACATACCAGCCGTGGTTTGATTGGCATTTTAAAGGATGTAATTCTGTATTATTAGTCCCCTTTTTATTGTTCACCACTTGGGTACTTGATCAGATGTAGAGCATCTACACTTATAAATCTTAGAAATACTACTGCTACTAATGATCATAATTCCTCTTTTGATATGGGGCATTGACTGATAGTTATTTGTTTAATGTAAGGTTGGCCCTAAACATACACATATCTGTATAATGCAGATTACTCTGTTGTGCCCTCTCTACCACCACAGGGACTGCTTGGCAGTATGGTGAATATTTCTATATATCAAGATTTATGTCCTACCCTTCTTGGAAACATGGCTACTCAAGGCAGCTTTCCATTTTGTAAGACAGAATAAGATACAGAATAACCAAATAAACCAACAACAATAAAAGCAGCAGAAAGGAAAGAGCAAAAAGCCCAGCCAGAAGAAAATTAACTAAAAATGTCCAACAGAATAATACAGGTCTTACTGTTTGTCTGAAAGTAGCTCTTCATCTCCGAAGACAATATTCTATCAGCTGGTTAGCTTCTTTATCCTACAACCCTGCAAGGTTGCATCCTGTCTGTTACATCCTGACTGGTCCAGGTGGGCAACATGTACTGTCCTGTGCACCCTAGAAGTTTCAGCAAACACGCCTACTGGCTGCAGATTTCATCCTGCTATCCTGGATGGCCACAACTGCTCCTCAGAGACTGTGGGCACCATGAACAAGGCCTCTGAAGAAAATAGCATCAGCAGGCCACAAGGTTTAGGAGTTGAGATTAGCACTTTAAACTGAGAACTGATTTCTCATGCCGCTGCTGAAAGATGGGTGCTTTTACGTTCCACCCACGTTTCGTAAATTCAACCCTTCCCTACCCTGCTTGTGCAAGGTAAATTGGGAGCAGATTTATGCTAGCCAAAACAGGAGTGCAGAAGCTCAGTCTTCAGCTTCCCTAGAAGTCCATGCCTACTTTCCCTCCGCCAGCAATTACTTGGTGGTTTCCTGGCTTTTGTGCAATTTTTCCCTCATTTCAAAAGACTGAATCACCTCACCTGAGATTTAGGGTTTAGTGATGGGCAGTAAGAGCTTTAAGCTGAAGTAGGCTGGTATTTTGGGTCCTGCCCCATATGCCAATTGTGGTAGGGAAAGCTGAAGGCAGAAAAAGAAAGGGAAGACCATAAGGGAGCCGCAGCCTTAAATTTACAAGAGCTGAGGAGGGTTGTTACGGACAGCACATTTTGGAGGTCATTTTCATAGGGTCACCTTAAGTCAGAGACGACTCGATGGCACATAACAATCTTATATCTTTGGTCCATCCCAACACTGGAATGAGACCCCCAAAAGCATCTCCAAAATGGAATTTGGCCCTTGGGTAGAAGGATGTTCACTGCACCTCTGAGCTAAAGCTTCTCAAACCAAATTCAGGCAGAGTGAAGGACTGTGGTTCTTCTCCTTGTGATAGGAGAGCAAAGGTTGTTGGCTGTTGGTGCCTTTTAAGTTCAGGTGGGAAAGCCTTCACCCTATGCTACAATTGCAGTGGCTTAAATAAACATCTTGCACAAGGGCATTCTGCTAACTTTTACCCAAGTGTGCCTTGTCTTATTGTTGCAGAGGAAAACGTCTCCCTTAGATTTTGCAGAACAATGTCGGATGGTGAAAACTGGAGACCCGGTTGTAGATGGTCACTGCCTGCCAACCACCATGGAGGGTGAAATGGGAGAGCTGGTTGACCAGTATCGACTGAAGACCCACCTGGTCTACATGCAGTGTGTCAAGCTTTGTGAAAAATACGGGGTCCCGCTGACTGAGAAGCTGCTCAAAAGGGGTAGAGTACCAGCAGGGGGTTGGCGCAAATGCTGTTGATCAAGAACAGTGAAGCTTGAACTATGCTCGTCGTTCCCACACATGAGCTCAGGCTGGAAGGCACAGGCCGAGTAGGTTCAGAGGACCAAGGCAGAGGAGTGCTGTTTTGCGTAGGTGGCATCGGGGTAGACTTGTGTGGGCTCCTCCCAAGGGCCCACACCCTGGCAGGGGCCTACTGGCCAAAGCCCCTACACTGGCTGCTCCTCTTCCTTTCGTAGTCTGCTTGTTCTTCCGCCACTCACTCTGGCCCGAGCAGCAGTGGTGAGGGGAAAGGGGAGCGGGCGTTGCTGCAGCCTGCTTGCTCCCAGGCCCTGTGGGTGTCCGCCAGCAGACAGACAGGAGCAACGTGACGGAGAAGGTGACAACAGCAGTGAGAGGTAGACTCACCGAGTGAGGGGGCCCAGGGAGGGGATCTTTCCCAAGGCCCTCCAAAACCTGGAGCTGGCAGTGCTGTTGCTGAGGTGTTTTATGTGCGGTGGATCTAACCAATGAAGGAATGCAGTTGACTTAAGGCCACCCTTGAAGCTTACTTGCTAGGAAGCAGGTGCCATTGAACTTGATGGGATTTGCTTCTGAATAAAGGTGCGTCAGATTGGGATAGCTGGGCATGGAGCCTTGCATATTCTGCAGCTGTGATTCTGTCCAAGTGACCCACAAGTGCAGTCTCTGTTCTCTGCTTCCGTCACAGAAATGCGCAGCCTCAGAATCTTGATTTGATTTAAGAGCAATGTAGCTCCTAGCTATGGTTCACCTGGTGCTGTCGCTTGATTCTTTTCGGCGCCAGGCTAAAACCTTTTTATTTTCCCAATGTTTTAAGATCTGGTTGTTTTAATTGGGGTTTTATTGTCAGCTGGAATTTTGTAGGACACTGTGTTTATTTTACATTGTTGTATTGCTAAACCGTCCTGAGACCTCAGTAAGGGACGGTCTAGAAAAGTTTTAAATTAAATAAATAAAATAGCTCTGCTGACTAGGAAAGCAGCCTTCAGAATGTGGAAAGCCCTACAGACTGGGAAAAGGAGTGGAGGGAGATTTAATTAAGATATTGCCCTGTTAGAGAGGTGCATAAGGAGATCCATGTAATTCAGATGAAAAGTCTTGTGGAGTAGAGTGACAATAACAGCTGTAGAATCTGTTGTATGCTCAACTTCTTCAGTCAGCCAATTTCTACACATGTCCAGTGCTCACTGATGTATGGGGAAATTAACAAGTTATTTGAACTTACTCAGGATCCATTGGATAGCTGAGGCTGGACCAGTAGAAATTCTGCTGTATTTAGTTGCTGTTTTCTTCTTTTTTCTAAAAATTTGTTCTCTGTATGATCAGCTCTGCTTTACCCAGCGGATAAAATCATAAGAAAGGGAAATGACTTCCAGAAAATGAGACAACCAGGAGGTTATTATGAAAATTCTCTTCATTACCAAGTAGGATCATCAAAAGAAGAGTTAATAAGTTCTTCCAAGCCTAAACAAAGGTTTGTTAAATTTACTGGATGTTTGCCTGCCCCCATCACAGTATAAGCAGCACAAATTAGGCCTTACTGATTCTCAGGTGGAAATAACTGAGAACAGTTGTAGTTCAGTGAAAGAGCACATACGCCGCCTGTAGACATTTCTGCCTCCCACATCTCCCTGCAGGGCTTCAGAGCAACCCCTTACACCTAATGCTGAAGAGCTGCGGTTTGTCCACACATGGTCCACCGTATACCCCTCCAGCCTGAGTTACTGATCACAGGATCTTGAGGAGTGGCTCAGATCAGCGTTTACCATCCTGTGGGAAAACTGCATCTCCCTCCTTGAGTCACCGCACTTGCTTCAAAACTGGGCAAGACAGGTGGCTCATTTGAGGGCCGGTGTGGCGTAGTGGTTAAGAGCGTGGGACTGGGACTCTGACAATCTGGGTTCTAGTCCCCGCTCAGCCATGGAGCCAACTGGGTGACTTTGGGCCAGTCACAGGCTCTCAGCCCAACCTACCTCACAGGGTTGTTGTTGTGGGGATAAGATGGAGGAGGAGAATGATGTCAGCTGCCTTGAGCCCTTTATAGGAAAAAGGCAGGATATAAATTGAAATATACAATATTTGCGGTCGGCTCTGGGCGCCTTGTACTTGAGAGACAGGAGCAACCACGCCTATCGCTTACTGGCTTGTTCCTGGCAAGCTCACTGGGGCTTCCTCTCTGATCATGGGGTTCTGGGTTAATCCCCCAAGTGCCCTGGCTGAGGGGAGACTGAGCCACGAGGCATGGGGAGAGGCTATTGGTCATGGCCGCTTCATAGAACTCCCATGAGCAGAGGCTGTGTGCCTCTGAATACCGGATGCTGGGAGCAAGCAACAAGGATGCCTAGGTCCACTAGGCTGGTGAGGTTCCTAGAGGCCCCTGGGTGGCCACAGCTGGAGACTAAGTGCTGGACGAAATGCCCTTCGGAGGCCCCTTGGGCAGTGCCCTTGCTGGTGCTTCCTCGTTGGCGGTGTTTATACTGGAGGCTTGCAGACAGACCAGACTCTATTCCAGGTGCTTTCAGGCTAATCTCTTTCTCTCTCGTCTGCTTTTTTGTCTAAATAATCAGTTGTCCTTCCTTCGTCCTCTAGGAAGCTTAAGCGAGAGGTCGAAAAGGAAAAGATCATAACGGAGAAGATTCGAAATACTCGCTGGGATTCATTTGCAGAATTTAAGAAACTAATGAAGTATGTGTTAAATAACTTAGGGGCTGAGCAGGCAAACACCAGATGTTCCAGCTACAGCTCTCACTGGACGTGCTCATTGGGGCTTAAGAGAATTGTGGTCCAAAACACCCGGGGGTGCCAAGGTGCCTCTCCCTGCTAGGGAAATGAAATATTATCTCAGTTCTGAGCACGTGAAATACTAGCACTCTGCCATCAGTGAGATTTATTTATATTTATAAACCTCTGATTTACTGATTCTTCCTACTGAATTTCAATTGCTCACTCTGGGAAAACTGATTTTTGGCTATCGCAGGAAGCCTTTTCTAAGTCTTTGGTTGCCTATTGTCCTGGGACATTTTCTTCATGATAAAGTAGGGTTATCCATCAAATATGTAAAACCCTCCTGAATGTTCTTGATAAAATTATTTGAAGGTGGTCCTTCATGCCTCTAAGGAGCCCAACTGTTTGTTGAGGGCCATTTATAACATTGCTTCCTACAGGCCCAGAGCTGCATATATGTTTCATGTACCCATGAAAAGGTGCATGCATACCTTTTTCATGGGTGGTTTGCACTTGTGTCTTCAAAGTTTGCTTAGTATTTTGAAGTTTGTTTGGTATTTCCCAGCTCAGTGGAAGCAAGGAGACACTCCTGCATTCCATGGCTATCAGGCAAGGCTCCGCTCCATCCATTCTACTCCCCTTCATCAGCCCTAGGACCAGCCCAAGCTGTCTGGGCAGAAGCACAGATGGCACTCCATCTTCTCAGGTTGGCCCGTTCATAACCAGCAAATGGTAGGGCCAGCACAGGCGAGCCCCAACCCAAACTTCAGCATTGTCAATGAGAGCCAGTGCATTATCACCAAGACCGATGGTTCCTTCTTTGATGGGTTTCCCCCCGAGTGCTACACTTTACAGATTTCTTTAGAATTCTTTCCCCAGTGCCTCCAAACACTTCCTTAAAAAAAAAAGGGGGGGGGAGCGCTAATTGGAGAAAATTCAACCCTAGCCACCCTTTCCTCCTTTTGTCAGAGCAACTCAGGAAAGTCCACATTCCTCAGAGACCTCCTCCAAAACCCTGTGACTTTCATTAAGGCCTTCAGTGAAGAGCTGAAACGGCTTTCCTTTGGTTCCCCTCACCTCTGAAGTCCGCCGTTCATTCCCGGGGGCCACAATTGCAGTGTGGCTGTGCAGTTTCACTTCCAATTCAGCTGTGCTTTGTGACTATAGGCAACATTTTGCAATACAGACATCCTGAGTCCTCTTTGCAACACACAGAGTTAGGATTTACATTGGAGCTGCAACGAGTTTTTCCACCCTGGATATCAGAAGGTTCCAGGCTACCAGCACTAATGATGTTAGTTGGGAGTTGTAGTCTAAAGGGGTACCAGGTGGGCCTCTTCAAGCTGATACAGAGAGCTGTTAAGTTGCTATCTATGGAATTTACTGACAGTATGCCCAGTTCTTATAGTCATTTGTGGGAGCACTTAAAGTCTAAGCTGAAGCCGCTGTGCTGGACAGATCTGGGGACAAACTTTGGCTGCCCTGTGCACTGGCAAGTGAGAAGTAGAAGCAGCTGGGATGGGTCTACAGGAAGGAACACCACCCAGCATGGATGGTGTGCCAGACTGGAGAGTTTGCTACGCAGGTGCTCTCAGTCCCTCCTAGCCCTGCTCTGTGATGAGAAAGAGGGGAAAGCAAGCGAGAGGCTGAGGAAAGCTGGGGTTTCCATTTTGCGGCTGGGCTACTTGATAGCTTGGTGACCCAGGAGCCACTGATCCCCTGCCCCCTTCCCCAGAGCCAGCCTCAGAGCTGGCGGATTGGTAGGGTGCCCTGTGCTGAAGGACGGCTTGAGAGCAGGGACAATCTAGTCTGCAAAGGATGAATGTCCACAAGGGCTCAGACTGGCAGACCTGGCTGTTGCTGCCTGATGTCTTAATTCAACAAATACATTCAGCAAGCATGCTCTGTCGGTGTGAGAGGGTGTGCATGCTTGCCCCTGTGTATCCCATGGTGCCCATTGCTGGCACACACAGGTGACATGTTCTGCAAAGGCTTTGTTCTGTTGAAACATTCTAGATACCTTGTCTGGATACCAAAAGGGTGCTGGACCCAGGCCTCTGCTGTCCTGCCAGTTGGCTGGGCACCAGCTTCCACTACCCCCCTGGCTTTTTCCAAGTTTGTAATTCACTGTTGCTTTTTACAGAAACCACTCAAAAAGACTGACTTTTCAGGAGGAGGGCCGGACGGACAGTTTACTCGACGCAAGGTTATTCAAGACACAGGAAGAGCTGGCACAACAATTCCTGCAAAAGTATGACACATATTTCTTTCATTTTTCCTTTTTAAAAGAAGGGTTTAATCTCTATTAGGTTTCTAAAACTGAAGGATATTTCCTTTTGCAGGTTTCTGATCCAAAGTCTGAGTTGTCCTCTTTACTTTAGGAAATAGAAATTGTTTTTAAAGGAGGAAAACAAAGTGAAACTCCTGATGTAGCATGCTACTTTGTTTTCTTCCCATTTCTTCCCAAAAGGGTTATAACTTAACTCTTTTACCCATTTAGTCATTCTTTTATTCTATTCTCAGCCTGTGTGAAAAGTTTTCCCATAGCCTCCAATTCCTTTTTTTTTTTTTTGATATCCTGTTGAATTTGGTTTTAAGATGGTGAACCCAACTACTGAGATGTGTCTTCTAGTTTTGTACATCAACGTGGGTTTTATAGCTAATAGCAAAAATGATGAGCACCTCACTTATTGTACCAAGGCACAAAAGATCCATATACCTCAGTCTTGCCAACCAGTTAAGCAATAATGCCTGTAATTATTTAATATTATGTTTGCATCCTTCCTTTTTCCTCGTGGAAGAAACGCAAGTCAACTTTCATGAACCTCTTCATTTGAGAGTCAGTAACTGGCTGAATGAGAGAATAGGTGGCAGAGAATGAGGTGGCTGGATGGAGTCACTGAAGCAGTGGGCGTGAGCTTAAGTGGACTCAGGGGATGGTGGAGGACAGGAAGGCCTGGAAGAATGTTGTCCATGGGGTCGCGATGGGTCAGACGCGATTCTGCAACTAACAACAATTGGCTGAAAGTCAGTGAGGGAGATCTGCGGTCCAGTGGGGTCCAGAATCAGGATCCCCCAAGTCCCAGCCCAGCTCTCTCACCACAGTGCCACAGTCTCAGTCATGATCTGTGTGCTGTACAACTCGAGGTAGTCACTCTCCTGCACGAAAGAAATTAATGCCGCTTCGGCATGGCTCAGAAGGGCCTGCGTGGACCATACGGGATGTCCAGTCAGTCTAGGATCCTGCGCCACCTCAAATGGCCTGCCAGATGCTTCTAATGGAAGTAGGGATAGTGGGAATAACACTCCATCATCTCCAGCAGGCAGGGCTGGTTTACACAGGCAGAACGCCGAATGAATTTCTGCTCTGCCCCCTCGTGCTCCCTAAGCCTGCTCGATTTAATGTTCTTGAGGGTGACCATTCTGGAGTCTCCCTGTTGATGAACTGAGTCAAGAAAATGTCAGCTGTTTATATGCACACATTAATGAGATGAAAAACAAAGAGATATAGGAATGAAATCTTCAAAACAGGCTCATGAGGGGCACCAGTGGAATCAGTTTAAAATCCACTGACGCATCAGGATGTTAAAACTGGTGAAAGGCACAGCAGAAAGAAAAGGTCTTTGACAGCCCCCTAAATCTAAGCAGTGCATGAGGGGGTTCCGTCAGCGAATTGCCTCCAGTCTTTTGGGGCTGAAATATTTGCTCTGTGTGTTTGTTTTGATGTGGGGTGGGTGACATTTTTGTCACTGTCGCGGCCCTCTCCAGATGCCAAATTTCTGTTCCACTTTAGAGAAACCTTTTGATTTTGAAATAGGGAGTCTCCAGTACTGCAGTCATTCAAGCAAGCATGACCAGCAGCCAAACAGGAAAAAGTAGCACTTGCTGGCACAATCCAAGGATCCACTTCTGGAAGGAAAGAGGTCGCAGAAGGGAGTTTCTGTCCCCTGTCCATTCTGAAAGTGGTTGTTTCGAGTAGTTTCCTGGGCTACACAAGCAGCTGCAATTTTTCTGTTCCACCAGCTGATTTTCCCGCTAGTGCACCATGTGCATTGGAAACTGTCCATTGTGTTGGCAAGACTGTAATTTTATTAATCTGCCATATGGTTCCTTCTTATTAATCTAGTACATAGTTTTCATGCTGACACTCTTTCTTTGAATTGTGTTTACAGAGAGCTGAAGAGAATGTTTGTGTTTTTGAATCCTTTGACTGACCCCAATAGTTTTTGGCCAGGACATCTTCTTGATAAACTGCGTCTATATCTACCCCAAATGGAACGCAATGAAGGGGATGCACTGTTCAGCCATGTTTCTCACAGGTGCCCAGTCCGCCCTGGCATTTGCAATCCTCACCGCAGCTGGCCAGTCAGTGAACGACAGTGTGTGACTTACGGAGATCCAGAATTCCGCAAATATTATTATTATATCTGACCGCTTTTTGAAACTTTCTGCAACACTGATCTTTCATGAGCTGTTGGTTCTTGCAACAAATCTGCTGCAGTAAGACAACATCCTAAGCAAAACAAGGTGATCACGGCGAGACGTGACTGCCACAAAATATGCGCCAAAGGAAGGGTTTGGTGAAAGGGGCTTTCCAGACCAGTAGTCAGCAGCGTGCTGCACGTACGTTTCGTGACCTGCACAATAATGCCGGATCTCTGCGGCACAACGTTCCATCTGCACCTTATGGAAGGACAGTATCAGGCTCGGTGTGGGAAGACCTTTGTGCTGCTGTTCCCCTTTAAGGAAAAATACGCGGGAGGTGCACTCCAGCACAGTACAGGTGCTTCGCCTGTAGCCCTTCAGATGTGGGATCACCACTCTGAACATCCCAGCTGTGCTGGCCAGAGTACTGGGAGTTGGTGTCAACATCTGGAGGGTCCAGCCCTATGCTACACGAAGTGAAGGAAGGACTGAGAGAGCATGGAATGGGAATGTCTCAGTGGCAGAGGCATCTCCAGTTAAGAAATCCCAGAGCTCTGCTGGACCAGAGCAAGGGACTGGCTGGTGATGTATCCTGCTTGCTACAGTGGCCAGCAAGATGCTTCTGGGGCACTTGCAAGCAAGGCATAAAGGTAGCAGGCATCTGCCATTATCTCCCTCTCAGCAACAAGCAGTTGGAGAGTCCCCATCCATTTACATACAGGCAGCTGTCCTGAGCGGCTGGTGATAGGCTTGTCCTCTTGTATCCCCTTTAAAGACACCTTAGGGCAGTGATGGAGAACCTTTTAGAGACTGAGTGCCCAAACTGCAACCCAAAACCCACTTATTTATCACAAAGTGCCAGCACTGCAATAAAACCTGAATTAGTTTAGGTTTTAGTTTAGAGAAAACACCTCACAGCCAGTCCAAGCAAATCTCTCTCTCTCTCTCTCTCTCTCTCTCTCTCTCTGGCAGCCCACTGACTGGTCATGAAAAAGCTCAGACGAGTCGCGGCTCATGTCATTGCTTGGTGCCGCTACTCCTTTCCAAGCATGCGCATGGCCCCTATGTGCGCTGTTATCTGATGCTCAGCTGCTGGGGCGATGCTGGGGCGACTTGGCTCGTGTGCCAACAGAGAGGGCTTTGTGTGCCTGCTGTGGCACACGTGCCATAGGTTCCCCACCACTGGCTTAGGGTATTTAATAGCTATCAGCACAACTTGTGCCAGCATGTCCTTCCCCAGTCCACACCATCCAGATGTGTTGGCCTACAAGTCCCATTATTCCCAGCCAGCTGGGGATGATGAGTGTTGCAGGCCAACACAGCTAAAAGTATCACATTGGGAAAGGATGAGTGTACCTTAATGATGGATCCTGTGGTGCAGAAGTACTTTCTTTTGTTTGTCCTGAATTTACTGTCCATGAATTTCAGTTGGTTGAGACCAGTCTGTTTGCATCACAAATATATGTAAAGGTATTATGATCCTGGTTAGCAGGGATTCTTCAGTCCTTTTCCTAATGCTTCCTAGTGTTTATCCTTTTTTTAAGCTGCCACACATTGAGCCGATATTGCAGTGAGTATGAACAGTGATCCCAAGCTCTTTCTTGCTCGGTAAGCAACACTTCAGCCTGCACTAGTTTGTGCATGACGTGCATTTTCTGCACCGCTCATGCATCACTTTACCCACACAGTGGCTTTCATTTGCCACCGTGTTGCCCATTTACCCAATTGGAAGAAATCTCTAGTTCATCCCAGTCTGCTTGGGGTGCCACTACCCGGCATGGAAAGACTCTCTGCCTCAGCTCTTTGGAAATCTGCTGACAGCCAGATGCTCCTTTTATGCATAATGCCTCTGCGATGGAGCTGTACGGTAGGGAGCACCATTCCAACAGAGTTTAGGAGAAAGGCGGTACAGTTGTTGAAGTGCTAGACGGGGGCTTGGGGCATCCCGGTTTGATCCACACTTGGCCCTGCAACTCACTGGGTAACTTTGGGCCAGTGACTGACTCTCAGCCCAACCTGCTTCACAGAGTTCATGTGGAGATAAAATAGAAGAGAGAGGGACTATGTCAACCACCTGGAGTTTTTCACAAAAAGGCAGAATATGCATGTAATTGATAATGTATTAATTAAAAGAAGTAACATGACACCAATGTGTGTCAGTCACTAATCATCACATCACAGATGTCTCATGGAGAACCCTAACGTGTGGCAATTGCATTAGCAATGATAACTCTGTGAGAAAAATTGTATTTTCCCAACAAAAAGAAGTTGTATTAGAGTGTTGGGGGAAAGCAGAATCTGCCAGTAAACTGCTTTGAACCCCACTTGGATAAATACATTGTGTTAAGACTCTGATCACCTTGTCAGCTCCCATGCCATATTTGGCTGTTTTCTTTGGGTTGCACAATAAACATTTAAAGCATCATTAATATCCTGACAACTTCTGCATGAAATATATTCAGAATGTAAGTGATTATGAAATACACATGAGAAAAAGACTGATTTGCTCATAATAAAGATTTAGATGGCTTATGCCCAACTAAAAGAAGTGTTGTACTAATTCAAGCCAAAGTTGCCTGTAGATAATTTTAAAAACTGGGCATACTATGTACCATTTGGAAGAGAATAACAAAGCACAGTCTGGAGAAGAACAGGGTGGGCTTTCTCCTCTACTGTTCACCATTGGATGTGGCTAAGTAACTGACTGCTGCAGGATTTCTCTACCTTTGAGATATGAGAGAAGCATAGAAGGAGGCTGGAACCCACAGCTTTCAAGATTTTAGATCAAGTGCCTTTCCCACTTGGCATTCATGAATTAGTCTGCAAGTCAAGCTAGGCTGCAAGCACTGGCATTTCATGCAGCCCACACCTGCACTTTTCAAATGGGCTTTGGGTGTGTGTGAGAGAGAGAGAGGGAGGGAGGGGGATGGATGGATGGATGGATGGATGGATGGATGGATGGATGGATGGATAGCAGCCATGAACCCAGCCTACCCCTGTCTTGGGTTAGTATATGTGGGGCAGGAAACACCAGCAATTTCTTAGATCGCCCATTTGCATGCAGCACTATTCAGCATAATGGTTTGTGGTGTAAGTATCCAAGCTTTATCTGAGTGTGTCCACAAATCCTTAAATGTAGGCTCAGCATCCACATTTAAAACTTCAACCATTTCATAACGGGGTTTTCAGCAGTGATATTTATGTACACATAGTAACACAGAAACTAACACTGTTCAATTCATCTAGTCATTTCAGGCTTGAAGATCTACCTAACGTACAACAATCCTCTTGATACCAAATTGCATGGATGGAGATAAGCAGGAGCTCTTAAGTCACTGCAAGCATGTCCCCCTTTAGTAAAGCATTCGGGGCTTCCTTCTGAACATACATGAATAGATTTCCTCTGTCAATGTACACCAAATATAGAGCTGGCCCACAATGTTTTGGTATCCAAAGCAAGGAACCAGATAGCACCCCCTCACATTCTACCTACAGAAGTCAACTGGACTGCTGAGTTTTACTTCAGAACTGTCAATGAAACTGTCTTGCACAAAGGAGATGCAAGCAAGAATAAGAGATGCAAAAAGCATTTTGAGGAGCATATCACTAACAATATCAAGGCCAACAACAAAAAATTCATCCAGTATATCAGAAGCAGGACATTGGCTAGCAAATCAGTTGAACAATAACTGAGTTAAAAGATCATTAAAGGAGGATAAAGTTATAATGGTGTGGCTGAATTAATTCCTTTTGTCTTCACCAAAGAAGGTAAGAAAGTGCAGGATAGATACCTTTGCCTGGACCAATGTCTGGAGTATGAGGAGCTTAGACAAATAATGATAACAATGTCAATAAACAACATTCTCAGCCTTATTGGCAATTGATAAAATAAATTTAAATTTAATTGACAAGGTGGATGAATTCTCATTCCATTATATCCCAATGGAAGGATATAAAAGCTGAACCTATAGGGAATCTACTGAGACCAATGTTTTTCAACTTATGAATAATGTGTAATCAGTGAAATGTCCAGGTTTGTTGATGACACCAAGTTGTTTAGGGAGGATGAAACAAATAGGGATTGTAAGGAGCTCCAAAAAGATCCCTCCAGACTGGAAGAATGGGTATTAAAATTGCAAATGTTCAGTGTGGGCAAGAGTAGAATCATGCTCATGAGGCAAAAAAAATCCCAACTTCATATAAACTGATGGGATTTGAGCTAGCAGTGACCAATCAAGAAAGGTTTCCTAGGTGTGGGGTGGATAATACTATGAAAATGTTGACCCAGTGCACAGTTGCTGTGAAAAAGGCAAACTCCATACTAGGTATAATTAGTAAAGTAATTGGAAAAATACTATCAGTAATATACTGCCCTTATAGAACTCTAGGGCAACTGCATTTAGCATATTCTATACAATTCGGTAAGGGAAGCCTAATAGTATGCTCAGCCCGGAATAGACATCGTTTGCTGTCATCTTCTCAAAGTAGTTCCTTTGAAAGATCAAAGCGTTTGCCAAGTGAGTCTTTCAGGGTGCAATTTTATGCATGTTTGGACAGGGAAATAATCACATAACTCCCAACAATCCCGCCTAGCAATGCCTTCTGTCTAAAGATGCGCAGAACTGCTACCTTGATTACGTGGAATGCAACCGAGCACAAGCAGAGAATTCCTGCCTGCACTACCGAGGACTGACCACCAGGCGTCCCTGAGCCACCAGCGCCTCTACATTCCACCCTTACCGCCGGGTCCTTCGCACAGCCTTCCTACAGCATGGGGCATAAAGAACTCCGACATTTTGAAGGGGTATAAAAAATGAACGAAGCTATCTAGAAAAAAATGCATATATTTCTGAAAAGTACACAAACACAGTTTTGTTTTAATGGGTTTTAAAAACCTTATCAAACAAATGGTGGCCGTTGTTGACAATACATTGCTGAAGACGTTCCCGGAAGTTCTCCCTCACTCTCCGGGTAATCTCAGGCAGAATTCGATCAATTTCCTGTCTGATCCTTCCTTCAAATCCTCAAGAGATTGAGGACGATATTTGAAAGCCTTTTCCTTTAGGTATCCCCAAAGGAAAAAGTCACATGGGCTTAAATCTGGTGACCGTGCCGGCCACCCCACGTCTCCCCTTAAAGAGATCAAACGGCCAGGGAACATTTCCCTCAACACTCCGAGCGAACGTCGGGCTGTGTGATCTGTGGCCCTGTCCTGTTGAAACCACACGTGTTCTGTATCCACATCGTCCAGTTTGGGGCGCAGAAAGGTCTCCAACATTTCAATGTACCGCTCGGAGGTCACAGTTACTGTTGCACCACCTTCCTCAAAAAAGTACGGGCCGATCACACCAAAGTGGGCAACTGCACACCAAACAGTTAAGCAAGGAGAATGGAGTGGTCCTTCGTGGAGTTCACGAGGGTTATGTTTAGCCCAGCAGCGAAAATTCTGCTTGTTTACGGCTCCACTGATATGGAAGTGAACCTCACCACTACTCAGAACAGCTGCAGCGGGAACCCGTTGAAGAATTCCCGCACTTAGGGCTCTGCGGTTGGCATAAACCACCTCACTTAATTCTTGAGCCAGCACCATTTTGTAAGGATGCAGTTTTAAATCAGCATGCAGAATCCTTCTCAAACTCCGACTTGATATCCCCAGTGATTTGGCATGCTTACGAGCGGAACGCCTTGGCGATTGCTGAATGGATGCTCTTACAGCTTCCACATTTTCTGGCGCTCTAACGGTCCTAGGTCTGCCAGGTGATTTTCTTTTCAGGGTGGATCCAGTTGCCCCAGGATTAGAAATCTATAGCAAAATCGTTTTCCGATCCGGTACAGATGCATTCCGAGCAAGCACGAAGCGGGTACGGAACGCTCTCTGTGTCTTTATCACAGAACGGTTGTTCTCATAAAACACTTGAACAACAAAGCCCCGATGTTCACCGGTCCAACTCATGATGGGTACTGAAAACAGTAGAGCCTAACCTACCAAATGAGACCTACCCCACCTCTCTACCCCCGCTACAGCCCGCATAGTACCCCCTCGAAATGTGGGAGATATTTATGCCCCATCCTCTATCTTAATTAGACCAGAGAGTTTAACTTCCGGTTCATGCGAACTTTTTATGTCTTCTTTCTTTCCCCCATACCATAGATGACCATAAAAATAACCGGTAAATAGAAGGGTTGGGGGGAAGATAGTCGAAATTCGGGTAGTCTTGAGTAGTGTGTGCACAAATCAAAATGTGGCAAAAAGCGGAGCGTTTGCAATACGTAAAAGCTCAATGGGTCTGCGACATGCTAGCTAATGGCCCTGCATGCATGGGGTTAAGTATTGGATTTAGGCTAGGAGGGAGTGCTAGCGGGTAAATTGAACAGAATGAATTTTGCTGTAGTCTGAGAACTATTTTAGATGGTAGATTTATTCCAAGAATTCACTTCAGTTCAGACTTGCCCTTCTCCCTGACGTGCATTATGAACAGTGGACTAACTGCAGAGGTGTTTTAATTTGTGAAGAAATTGCGAAATAAAATATGTGCTAGAACGCGTACATTCCTGTCTTTACTGCTTACTTTCTTTTGGATAAACACGCTCATGTCCAGTCACAGACATACTAAGGTTTTGACTTTCTCTATCGATTTCCATGGACAACTCTTCACCGAAGGATGTGGGGGGACATCACACAAAACTGAATCCGGAAAGTTTATCTGAACAGTATTGGATATAACTCTACTATTTTCTTCTCTCTGTGCTCGTTTGGTTGCCCATGCGATTTTGGCGGAAGTGATGTTTTCAGGTCCTCAATGTTTATAATTTATCTCATGGATGACAATATTACAATCGTCATCCGAATTATTTTAACAAGCCCTTTACAATTATGACCAAATACTTTATCCCACTTGCCCATCCTTCGAGGAAGCTCAAGCGGCGGAGGAAGTCAGCTTTCCAGTCACCCGTGTTCCTCAGCAACGGCCCTATTTGATCTGCCAGGACCCAGCAATGAAGCCCCATCAGGCCTTGCGGCATCCCCCGTCGTTCCTTCTTTCGGCGCTTCTCGGCTGCGAGGGTGTTGCCATCCTCGGGCAGGTAAGCGCGCGATCCGTTGCCATCCTGGTCCTGGGGGCTCTGCAAGTGCGTTTTGCCGCTTGTCGGGGCTGCAGGGAGACCTTCCTCAGTAGTGCCTGCCGCCATTTCCAGGCGGCCTGGAGGAAGGAAGGTTTACCGGCGATCTTTAGGCGAAGCGGTATTGCCTGACTTGGGTTCTTCTCCATTGCTGTCCTGAGGGACAGACGGGCAGGGCAGGGCGGGGTGGGCTTTTCTCGCGGAATGAACTACTCTCAGGCCCAGATAGTGGGGTCGGGGATGGTAAGAGATCCACTGATTTATGTTCTCGGGCAGACAAGGGAGGCGAAGACGCTTGCCTCAGGATATGCCCGGTCTGAAGCAGGGGTGAGTAACCTGCACGTTGTTGGTCTGCTGCTTGCATCGTTCCACCACCACGGGTATGCAAAAGGAGAGCTGCAATCCAGTGTCATCTGGAGGGCCACATATTCTCCATCTTTAGTCTGAAGGTACCTAGTGTAACTAAGCAGGACTGGGATTGGTCAGTGCCTGGCTGGCAGGCCGCGTGGGAGACTCCCCCGTCCACATGTGCATTCCCCTGGGTTTGATAATGGAACAAAAATGGGGTAGAACTAGTAACTGGATTATCGCTGATTATGGATTAACTCCCATTGACTGAACTGGAAGTGAAGTGAGATTAGTTGACTTGCTGTTTTCTGTGCTGTGGTACCTGCAGTCATCTGGAGCAAGCTGAGGGTGAGGCGAGTTGAGAAAGAGCCTTTGTTTAGTGAGGGACACGATTGCATAGTTTGAGTTAGTAGGGGTCTTACCGGAAAGGTGTTTTTTTTAAAGATGAGGGACTTGCCTTAAAAAAACCTCCACTTAAGCAGAATGGTTTTAAATCTTTGTGCTTCAGATTACAGGACTATATGTAGAAACTTGAATTGCAGTACATTTGATCAGAAGTAAACCCTGTTGTGCTCAGTGGGGCTTACAATTATGTAAGGAAAAGATTACACCCTACAGTGCAGTCCTGTGCACATCTACTTAGAAGTACCTTGCAGGAATGCGTACAATTTTCAAAGTTTCTGATTACATGTATGGAGTCTGTAGCAGGTATAAGCAACTTGGAGCCATCCAGATAATTTTGACTACAACTCCCATAATTTATGAGAATTGGTTGTGATGGTAGTAATTGTAGTCCAAAATAAATAAATGGAGGATACCGGGTTGCCTATCTTGGCTGCAGATAAAATGTACAGGAACAGAACAGA
This sequence comes from Varanus komodoensis, assembly GCF_004798865.1. Lineage (NCBI taxonomy): Eukaryota > Metazoa > Chordata > Lepidosauria > Squamata > Varanidae > Varanus > Varanus komodoensis. The sequence goes on from NW_025336346.1 coordinate 23,706,061, forward strand.
CATGTATACATTTGTGAGAGTTAGGGCTGTGCTAGAGGCCAGAGGTCTCTTTCCTCCCCCCCCCCCCCCGTATTATGAGATCCATCTTGTGATTGAAGTTTGTGAAGATTTTTCTGAAAAATGGTTCTTTCCCTTCTATGTCTTTTTTGTAGGGTGAGTATATGAGTTAGGTTAGGTCTGCAGGATTTGGATGTGCAACCCAATCCTACATGGCTACATGAATATTAGTACTCTTACGTACATCTTACATAGGGTCATGCTGTAAGAGCGTTCATTCATTCTCTGAAGCTACAGCTATCTCACGCTTCACTTAAGCACTACCTTGCTAGTGAGAGGAAACAAAAAATGCATTTCGGGGAATGCATGCAATGCAATACAGAGGTGTTTGCAGACTGGCAGGGAAGGGATGGCATGATCTGTCACAGAAATTAAGTGAACTGTCAGAAGAGGAAAGCCTGCATCTCAGCCTACTTGCAGACTGGCAATTTTTGTGGGTTTACTTTCAAAGCTGGGCTAGCAACATGTAACTATCTAGAAAAAAATAATAAATGTAACATTGGTGTATGATAACCTAATACATACATTGTCAAGGGAGTCTCGGAGAAGATTTCAATTGGTACTCCAATTTTGGAGAAGTCAAATGTGAGCATAAGTCATATGGCCCTCCTAGCAGGCAATACATGGTTAAAGACACCTTTCTTAGCATGCACCAAAGTGTCCTCCCCCTTCATTTTTAATCAATACATTGCCTTACTGGCAGCTGAGATTGGTATGCAGTAGGTTTTTGTTGGCGCTGAACTGTGGCTTCTAAGTTTTAACATACGGGGCTCAGATCCCACCTCTGCTTTGTACTCAGACTCTTGGGTGGGCTGACCCCAACAGTCTTTTGCCACATCTCCTATAATAGCCCTTATATGGTGGTGCCCAAAACTGTTGTGGAAATGTGAACTGTGAGCCTGTTTGGCAGTAAAAATGGTCAAACGTGCCTCAAAAGGTGGCTGACCCCTGTGCTAGGTGGTGTTGGCTTGCGATTCCCATCAGCCCGATCCAGCATGGTCACTAGAGAAATGTGGTAGGAGTTACAGACCAGCAATACCCGGAGAAGCATATATTCATGATCCCTGCTTTAGAGGAAAACACTATGGGCAGTTTGGGGTGTGGGTAATTAGTAATCTTAAATTGGTGACCTCCCAAGACTGCATCTGGAGAGCTTTCCATACTCTTCCAGCTTCGGACATGGGAGGAAGAGAAACTGCAGAAAAACACCCATTCCGTTGCTAGTAGCTAAACAAGCTAGTAAATGGAAGATAACTCTGCAACAAGTTTGTGAGGTTCACAAATTGCCTGTTGTGTATGGTTCCTTATGTATGGTCTGTTTTTCTTAGGCATCATGGCTGCCCTCAGGCCTCTCATTAAACCTAAAATCGTCAAGAAGAGGACCAAGAAGTTCATCCGTCATCAGTCTGATCGCTATGTTAAAATCAAGGTAGGTGTCCTTGTGATGAACAGGCACACATAAACCTCTGGCTAAGTTGTTAAGTACTCTGGGTGACCTCCTGTGGTTGGATCTTGCAACATTGGCCTTGTAAAGTAATTGGACCTTCTACAGTGTAGTGGAATACTCAGGGACTGACTGTTTATATTTCTCTTTGAATTTCTGTAGCGTAACTGGCGCAAGCCAAGAGGTATTGACAACAGAGTTCGCAGAAGGTTCAAGGGCCAAATCCTGATGCCAAACATTGGATATGGCAGCAATAAGAAGACAAAGCACATGTTGCCTTCAGGATTCAGAAAGTTTCTTGTTCACAATGTCAAAGAGCTCGAGGTGCTGATGATGAGCAACAAGTAAGTTGGAAAAAGCATTTGGGAAGGTTGTTCTTCAGGTTTATACTTTATCCTGCTGAGATTGTTCTGTCAAGCTGATGAACTTGAGTTGAAGATCTGTGACTGATTTGCAGTTGTGCTAGGTATTGAATACCGAGGGCTCCTTCTCCGGGAGCCCTCTGTGAAAGCTATTAGGAAGGTGTGTACCCAGAGGAGGGCTTTCTCTGTGGTGGCGCCCAACTTATGGAACGCGCTCCCCAGAGAGGTCTGCCTGGCACCGTCATTATTTGCTTTTCGGCGCTAGGCCAAGACCTTTTTATTTAAACATTATTTTAATTGTTAATTTTATTTATTAATTTTAACCAACTTTTTGCCAGGATGTCTCCAACATTTTATGTAATTGTATTGATTATATTTATTTATGTTTGGAAGCCACCCCGAGGCCTGTGCGAATGGGGTGACATATAAGTTCTCCAAATAAATACATATACATACAGAAAGATGTTGCATTATCAGTGGGGTATATCAGCTGTCCTTTCTTTCTGATGTCCTCACATTAGTCCATATTGCATGTTTTTGTTCAAGATAGTAATTCTAAAGTTCTTTAAGGTACTTGTGAATTACCTTAATTTTAAGGTAATTTAAAGTGCAGATAAGATGCAGATTATATGTGCTTGAGGAAGGTCTTCAAAGCTTTTCTAAAAGCCAGACTTGAAAGAGCAACATATAGATAACTTGGGGAGTTTCCAAGATTTGGGGCCTCTGCTTAGAATGCCTTGTCTTTTGCACACACCAGTCCTATGGTCTTAATGGTGTGCAAGCAAGATGAGGCAGAGTTTAACATATGGGCAGATTTGTATGAGTAAAGGTCATCCTTCAGAGAACTTTGCCTCAAGCCATTGAAGAAACTTTAAAGGTGAAGACCAGCACTTTGAACAACATGGAGGCTTTGAATGCCCGCTGCAGGGCACTTAGGCATCTGAGAGGAGGCTTGTAGACAAGATCATTCTCCAGGAGTACTTGCTCTTTCAGCCTTATTTTCCCATTTGTCTTTTATGCTACACTTCCTTAGATCTCCTACCTCTGTCCTGCTTTATTCTAGGGTAGATAGTTACATACATTACAAAATCAAGTCGAAATATCCAAAGAAGTATGGGGATGGAAGTTGGATAGATTCTTACAGAATTGGTCTGCTTTCAAGAATTCAAAATAGTTCTAAATATTAATAATTATCCTTCTGGTAGCTGTGCCTTGGAGTAATTTTTGTAGTAATTTGAGGGCTGTTGGGATCAGATGTGGAACAGCCTTGGTTCAGATTGATACTGAACAAGCTTCCTTCATGCTCTCTCTCTAACCTCCAGTAGAATTAGTTGGCCTTGCACACTGTTCTGGGGGTTTGAAGGACCACCCCTCAGAAAGAAGCGTGTGCAGTGGTAGTGGGTGCTGCAGGAGGGGTTGAAGGAAATGACAACCCTGCCACCTGAAGGCAGTGGGAAGCCTGCCTGACTCTGAATAGAAGGCAACCTTCAGCTTATGAAAAACCACTCTGGGTTCAAACCAGTTTCTGCCATGCACAGTAAAAGGCGGACTGCTTTGTTCACATGTAAGGGCAGAGAAGCTTGGAAATTATGCTAAACTTCTAGTATATCTAAGGTCAAGCAAAAATAAGTGTCATTTTTGCACTTTTGGATAATAAAGAGGTATTCTGCTGATTCTCTGGTATCACTAGCCAATGTGAGCCAATGAGGAATTGTGATGAACAGGCAGTTTTCATCGCCCGGCTCAGTTAAGGCATATGTTCTCTCTGCATTATGAGGGAGAATTCGGACTGGCTTGTTTGCTAGTGATGTGCACCAAGAATCATGTTGCTCAGGGTGAAACAAACCAAGGTTCTGCCTTGTTTCTATTGTTCAGCCATCCCAACTGTCATTGGAAGCGAGGATTGACATTTGCTTAGTCTGAAATATAGTGTTGCCTAACAAATCATTAATTTTTCTGAAATTTTATAACCCACCTGTATTTTTAGGGAAGAATAAAACTAGTTTAAGAAATGTGCCACTTCTGCATGTATAGGTACAAGTTTGCATAGTTAAATGTCTACTACTCCATGACAAACATTGTGGCTGTGAAAGCAGACATTGGAGAGAGAAGGTTTTCTGTGTGCAAGCTTTCTATAGGCAGTATACTTCTGGCAAAAATGAGGAGCATTCAAAGGTGCAGTTTTACACCTGTGTGTGGAAGTGCTATGTATTCAGGGGGTAGTAGAACAGGCTTCCTACAAATGTGAAGTGTCATTACTGCATTCAGAACAGAATTAGAATTTAGGAATAATGAGCTACTCCTGACACGTGGCTGTATTTTTTGTTGTTTTGTTTAGGTCCTATTGTGCAGAGATTGCTCATAACGTTTCATCCAAGAATCGGAAGGTAATTGTGGAGAGAGCAGCTCAACTTGCTATCAAAGTCACAAATCCAAATGCCAGACTGCGCAGTGAAGAAAATGAATAAATAGTTGATCTTGTACAACTGTATTTAATAAAATATCCAGAAAGTTGGAAAATTTGGCATTCCTGGCATAAGTTGAACTGAGTGGTATCTATGAAAAAGAAATCATGCTAGTTTCAACAGAAGTCGAACAAAAGGTGGTGGGGGATAATTGGCAGATGTTTTACAGCCTTCAAGATATCCTACAACTTTATCTGTATAATATACAAAACTGCATGATGGTACTCTAAATCATGCCAGTTCAATCATGTTAAATCTAATTTGATGCCATCTGGGATTGGAAACAACTGGGCACTGAGTTGCCATCCTCTACTTCTTTTCTCCCATATTATTTCTCCTGCCTTAGATTTGTCAAAGCAGAAGAGAATGCATTAAAAAAGGACAGCCATAAGAGGAAAAAATAGACTCTCTTGAATCTTACAACAGGGGTGGCTAACCCAAAGCTCATGAGCCACATGTGGCTCTTTGACTTTATTTTGTGCAACACAAGTGGGTGCTGTCTGTGGGCACCCCCTTGCCACTCACGGCTTGTTCCTGCTGCCCAAGGTGCCCACTTGCTGCCTGTCACTGCCCCCACATCCCATGGTTGCCTGATTGTGACTGTCAAATTATCTGACAGTTACCATATGTGGGTCTTCCATTGAGCAAGTCTGGCAACCCCTGCTGTATAACATTTTTACCCTTTTCAGAGAACAATACAGTACAATAATTAGGTGGGGCTTGGTGATGGTTGTGAGGTGAGCAAGACTCTTGATTGCCTTCTAGGTCTGTCCTTTCTGAATTGTTGAAATACTTTATTTTCATCTGAAATTGTTCTGTTAGTCTGTGCAAGTCAACTAGGTAAAAATCTAAACCAAAGTACTCCTGATGCATTTATTATCTTTATTTTCTTCTGAGGCATTTTATGTAGAACAAAAAGTGACACCCTGTTTTATAAATAGAGCACTTAAGTGATTCATAGACTGACAAAGTGGAATAAATCCTAAAACTGAAGCTTAGTAATCCATGGTTGCAAGAAGTTGACATCTCTGCTGAACAGTACACAGCAATACACTTCCATTGGGCATAACAGTATGATAGCATTTTCTAAGAAGGTGGTGCCATTTTATTAATACATACTTCATACCACATTAGTGGTTCTTGGGAATAACACTTCTTGTAGTTTGAAATAATCAGTACTTTGGTATCAGCTCTTAAAAAAATCAGTATGCTATAGCCATAGGGTGCATACAGGAAGCAACAACTGTGTTTGAGAATGGTGCAGGAACAGATTGAAATTATGGTTATTAAACATAAGGCATTCCATCCCAGAAGACAGTTGGGTTTCTTCCAAAGTTTGACATTGAGATTTTTAAAAGGTCAGGGCAATAGCTTTAATGCATTGTATGCAACTATAAAAGTCACTTAAGTCAATATAGCACACATGAAAGCCACTACTTAACCAAGGTGATGATGAAAGCTCAGTAGCCATTAACTTGATCTTAGATACAGCAAGACTGTCACCATTGCTTTAAAAATGCTATCATGCCATCATTTCAGTGACAGTAAATACATATCAATACTCTAGTTAAAAGCAGCTAGAGTCAATGCATACATTTTGGCAGAAATTCATGACTATTTCAACATAGGACCTAATAGACAACTTAAAAGTGATGGTGTCCTATTGCTATCAACAGAACTAGACATCACTTTTATCATGTTTGAAATCATGCCTGTTTCAGTAGAAATAGTCGCCATTTTTAAAATGGCATCTGTATCTAAAATCAGCTTCAGAATTTGATTTTCCACTTGCAAGAGTACAGTGGATTGTAGAATGCCAAAGAACAGCACAAAGGAATTTTAACTCATGTCCATCAAATCTGTGGTAGATAGTGAAGTAGAATCCTTCTGAATGCTTTCAAAAAGTGAAGACATTTCAGGGTTGGCTCTGATTTGGGAAGAAAATTCAGCCATTACTGGGCTCTTATCTACATCAGGGATGGTTAATAGAGCAGCTACTGCCCTCATTGCTGAGCGCTTCAGTTCATCTTGCTTCTCAAATTCTTGTTTCACAGAACCAGCTTTTACCTAAGGAAATAACGTTTAAGAACAAAATTAGGAAAAACCAGGCAAACTGGCAATCTTCAGGAAGGAAAAAAAAATACTGATAGGCATTCAGTTTGGCCAGGTTTGGTCTGTAACATTGATCCTAAGGATGCAATACACAAAATAAGGAAATGTACAGACTATTCCTATTAAATGTCTATTCAACCATAACGTAGAACACTCAGAAAAAGTCATTTTGGAAGAACTCAGAATACATATGATATACCGAACAGTACAATAAAAAGCTCACAAATATAAAATCAAATTCCTGATTTTCGCTGGTCTCCACCTATTCCCAATAGAGATATACTACAGGAGTCATGTCCCACAAATTCCCACAAGGCTACTTTCATGTGAGCAACTTAGAGAAGTCTTATTCCAAAACTACATTTTGGTGCACAATACATGGGAAGGAAGCAGTCATCACAGGAGATCCCTTAAAACCTTTCACATGCTGGTTTTTGGTTTTGGCCAGAGGCATAGATACTTCCTGGCATATGTGTATGACAACGTAATTCAAATTCATGGTCAGTTCCTTCTAAAAATTACACACTAAAATAATCAGCAAGGGACAAGTGATATGTAATAATTAAATGAATAATTTGGATTAATTAAAAGGGTAGGCTTGAATCACTGAACATGACCCACATACTCTCAAGCTGAAGAAGAGGAAGGCAAGGAGAAAAGCCTGACAGGATTTCCAGCAGTGAGTGTGTAAGACTCCACTAAAGTGCGTATTCCCAACTGGAACAGAATGTGTAAAGGTGGGAATTATGTGGGTTTATTCAGTTTACATGATAGCATGCAAACATGGATTGGTTTCAGTCTGACCTGTGATTTTACCATACCACTGCAGCCACATCATTTCAATTTAGTTTCCTTTTTCTCCCTAAGAAGAGAAACAGCCAGAAATGGAAACAGCAGCTTTAAAAGCTGTATAGAAAAGAGAATTGTGGCAGCTGTTGAGCAGAGTGGAGAAATACCCTTTTCTACAAACCTATTGAACCTATCTTTTGTGTCTGGGTCATTCTACACAGAGAAGAAAATGGGACCTATAGTGTCCCAACTGAGATACCTGAAAAGGCTGTTGGAAAAGACAACTAATCACTGCCTGATTCACATGCAGTGGTAAACCAGAATTATGTGTAAGGAAGTCTGCTGGTGCATGCAGCTGAACTGCAACCTCTTGGTTCCTACTTACCAGCTGAAGCTGCTAAACCATCTGTGATTTGTTCAGTTTAATGTCCAAACTGGGATCTTGGGCTTGTTCCTTTCATAACAAGCCAAAGTCATAAGCCAGGGTTTACTCTTGGTTTATGACTGGTTTATTTAGGAGAGCAAGAAACCAAATGTGCAACAAACCAAACCAATACTAAACAAGCCATGGGGTCAGGATGCTATTGGATATCATCTACCAGCACATGTGTTCATTCTCAGGATGTCCTCTTGCTACTGCAGACTGGACTCCCAGTTACCTAAGCCATCAAAACCCTCTATGACTACAGAGAAGAAGCAGAGCAGAGCAAAGAGTTGATACTTAGCCGAAGTACAGGACGAAAACAAATTGACACCAGTAGTTTGTAAAAGCAATGGCTGTTACTCCAGAGTAGGTGTGCCTATGTATAAAGAATATTTCTTCTTGTTTTCCAGGTGGCTTACAACAAGCAAGGGCAGGTAATTGACCTGGCCTGAGAATGGAGGTGCCTTGAAATAGAAGCATGAAAGTTAGAGCTTCAGGGACAAACACACATTCAAGCCATCTTTATGCATTACCTTAGTAGAGCACGTTGCCCTCAGGGGCTCAACAAGTCGCTCTAATCTTTGTAGAACTGCATTAGGACAAAGTGTTGATAAGCGAGCCAACATAATGAAAGTCAACATCTAAGGAGAATATTGAAAGACAGGATAGGGTGTGGGAGAAAGACAGGAAAAGTTGCATTAACATTTTCCTAAAACGGTTTTGCGGAAGCTCTTCAGTAACTCACGGCCACTTTCACACTACAGGTGCAAGCAACTTTCAGCCACAATCAGATAAAGATACCAGTAAAATTATCTTCTCATTTGTTTTATCTAAGATAAACTAGGGAGCAAGTAGTTCAGTTGTTAACCCCCCAACACTACCTTCCAAGACTGACTGTGTGGTCCCAGTCTACACGTGCTCTGCTCACATCCTGCATAGACAAACATGCTGAAGCATACATAGAATCATCCAATGCTAAAACCACCAATGCAAAGTATTTCCATTTTCAGGGTAATGCACAATCCCATATTTAAATAATAGCAGTCCAGTTCAGACATTTAGTAGTGTATAGATAGCAAGCAAACAACCTTCATCCCCCTACCAGTTGTTCATCCATCAGTAAAAGTAATAAAATATGGCATGACAAACACTAATGAACTGGAAGTAATTACCCTGATGTCATAATGATCTTTCAAGCCATCTTCCACATGATTTAAATACTCATAAATGTCCAGTCTGTCAAGGCAGCTTTCCAAAAGTGTGTACATGCACTCAAAAGCAGCTTTCCTCACATCCAGGCCATCATCAACTGTGTGTTTGAATGGCCCCATCTCTACCTGAAAAAATAAGAAACCAGCTGGTCATTCAGGGAAACACCCTCTCAGTAGCACTACCATGGCATCCCTATCTACCCACCATGGAAAACATGCACACACTAAAGAGAATCAAACCAAGAGAATTTTAAGAACTCCGTCATTTTTGTGCTCAGCTCCAGTTTGGGTTGAGCTACAGCTGAAGTTGTTCTAGGCTAATTCTAGTTCAGGCCAGTAAATGATTAGACACACACAACCAACTGCTCCAGTTTCAGATCACATGAGACTATTAAATGTAAGGCACATTGTTTCTAATCAGCAGTTGTTCAGTCCCATTCGTGTACCGCCTATCCCCACTCGGCCTGACTTTTCTCTCTAATCTGCTGGAGGCGGTTACCTCTCAGGTTCAACCCCAATGATCTAACAGCACTCACTGATAGCAACTTGGCCTCATCTAGATACGGTCACTCCCCTGCTGGCTTGCTAGCTATGATAGAATGAAACTCCTTAGCATTAACCCCAAATGTGTTCCAAACAGTTTTAGTCCCAAGGTACAGAACACGCCCAGAAGATGAACACCCTCTCTGGTGAGCTCTCTTTTCAGCACACCATATTCCCTACTGCCTGGGCTCAGGGCTCCTTCAAATTTCCTGGGCCTCTGAGAGTGTGTTCACTCGCTTCTCCGGTTCTTGAGACAAGGACCAGTAGGCAGCCACTGCACTGGGCCCTTTGCTCTGCCTGGAACTCTGACAGCCTCACCTCAAAGATACACACCAAGCAGCACACCTGGCACAGAGGCTGACTGATTACTCTTCAGTGCAGTCCAACAGCACACTGCAAATGAACCCTGAGGGTTGGCAGCCAGTCCCCCTTCAAGTATTGTGTTCATACTTACTCAGTTGAATGGTGCCTGCTTGATCCTTTGCTCTGTTGTTCTCTGTCCTTGATAATCTCGTTTCCTAGTTTCCACTGCCAATTTTGGATTGGCAGGGTTGGAGGCAGTGTGCTACTACAGACCAGCTGCTGGGGGGCTTGGGCAGGAGGGTGTGGCTGCATGCATACCCTGCTTGGTGGGTGCTGTGGGCAGCCAGTTCGCCATTATGTGAACCGAATGCTGGACCAGATGGCCCTTCGCATGGCTCTTGGTATGTCTGTTCCCATTTCAAACATACTCCAATTTCAGTTTATTTTGCATTTATGTTTGCATTGCACCAAACATGAAAAGACTATTTGACAAACACTAAATAAGTCCTGTGTTACCTCTCTTGGATTCCTACATCACGTCATATAAGACTTCTGCGTTGTAACATGTATGTTAACCAAACCCCATCATAACAGGGAAACAAATCTCCAGCCCGGTCCCTTGTTAACACTTCCCAAGCTTAACTATTGATCAAAATGGAGTACAGAGACTGTACAAACCCACAATGTATAAATGTTCCCAGGTACTGATTTTTTAATACATAATTGTTTTGCTGTTTGGTTGAAACTTTATTTTGACTAGGTAGCCTGATATAGTCAGTCAGTCAGTCAGTCAGTCAGTCAGTCAGTCAGTCAGTCTCTCTCTCTCTCTCTCTCTCTCTCTCTCTCTCTCTCTCTCTCTCTCTCACACACACACACACACACACACACACACACACACACACACACAGAGCACAAAAGTGAGCAAGTGTGTGTGGGAAGAGAGAATTCTTCTGTTTCAGTTGGGATTCAGTTGAGTATTTTGGATACTGGTTTTGGTTCTGTTTAGCTGAAGAAAGCATAAAGTTTGTTCTCAATTTTCATTCATGTTGAGTTTGACTCAGTGTGCTTTCTCCATCTCAAAACACTCCCCAGAAGAATCATGGCCTCTCTACAGGGCAACAGACTAGACCATGTATTTACTGCTAAGGCTGACCCCCTGAACACATGGACTGTAGGCAATCTCCACACCTAAGGACGTGATCAAGATGAATCCATGCACTGCACAGCAAAAATATACATAAACATTCTCATAGGAAAATGGTAAGGTTAGAATTGGTGTCATAGTTTTATCCTCCACTATCTCATCGAGGTTCATACCTCTCGTATGAGCTCCCTGCGAACCTTCGTTTCATTGTACAGGTGGGGAAGGACTGTGCTGAGCTGGTCTCGGATCAGAGAAGGCTTGTTGTGAGCAGCAGAATTAAACATGGCTAGTGAAACACGCCGAACATTCAAATCAGGATCCTGGAGTGTTTTCAAGAAGTCCCCTGGATGGTAACAGCGAGAGAGAGAGAGAGAGAGAGAGAGAGAGAAGCCAACCTATTTGAAAAGTAGCCAGCACCCTGTTCAGAACTCTGCTATCCCAGTGCTCATCCTGAGACACATGTAACGCTTACCAAAATGCTGAAGGAACATATTGGAACAGCCTGCCACAAGGTGCTGCCTTCCAGATGTGCTGGGCTACAGCTCCCATCATGTCAGCAGATGCATCATGGGAGCTCTAGTCCAATGAATCTGGAGGGCGGCACCTTGCAGCAGACTGCATTGGAAGATGAAAATGGTGATTGCGTCAATTGGTAAAGCCCATTCCACCTTAGGTGTGTAACAGTATCTGCTTCCATGTTCCAGAAAGCTCACCTTGCATTCATAATGAAAGAGAACTGTCATCAGTAGTGTCCGATACTCACATACACAGGCATGACCCATAGCTCTGTTTTACAGCTAATCAGGCCTTCTCTGTCACCACCACTGTGTCACCAAATTATGGCAGCAAATCACCAATTCTTTCTGTTGCACTGTAGCAAATTTTGTGGCAGCGAGAGGGGCATGGGGAACTGCACTCAACTGTCCATAGAAAACAATGGAAAAATCCAGGATTTAACTTTTTAGCTGTGAGTGGACAGTAGTGACTTCTTCCAGCTACCTGTGTAAGGCATTTTCTCATATCTAGGTCTTTAACATTCCACTGAAGTCCGAGAAGTTCACAGGACAATTTTCATTTTTTCAAGTTTGATTTTCTTTGCTTTGAGAACCTTCGGTAAGTATATCTTGGGAATCCCCCAGGTATGTAGAAACTAGCCCTTTATTTTGAGTGGCCTGATTTCACTTCTAAACTGATAGGCAAACACTAACATTTGTTATCAGAGCAATGACAAAAATCAGAATACACTGGATAAACTCAGTATTGATCCAAACACTGGAACAGGTAGATCAGTGATGCATTTAGAACAAGTTTCCTTGTTTTTTTGAAAAGAGTCAAGTGAATGGGAAAAAACAAATCCAGTTTATCTTACATAAGCACCAGTATGTGTAAAGGTGCACTACATACTTTCTTTTTGACAAATGATGTTAATCTGTCTTAAGAACAGCACCTTGGACATAACTCAACAAAAGAGAATTTAGGACCTGGCATTTATCTTCTTAACTTACCACTGTGGTAATTCCAAAACCCTGCTGAATTTCTAGATGCTCAATCTCTGTAGTTAAGATTACAGTGGAAATATAAGTCACAATCCAAAGAAACTAAGCCATGTGCAGCAACAGGTTGCTGCATGGAAAGTATCTTAATTAAAAAAAAAGAAAATTAGGAGAGAACCTCTATCATGGGAGTTGCTTATTCATTCACTTTACTGCCCAAGAGCCAAAGCTCTCTCCCTCCCACCCTGTGTATGTTTGCTAGCAGTGTAATCGGTGCTGTCCAAGCCAACCATCAGACCAGGGAGGAGAGCAGACAGACCAAGCATGACCGCAATGCTAGTCCTCCTTTCCCTGCTCTTGAGCTCCTACAAGGTGAACTGATCACATCTCGAGGGACCTTCTAAAAGCATGCAGGCCACCTCAGAGTTCCACAGATGATGGCTAGGAGGGTCTTTCCTGCTCAATCTTTATTTTTGATTAATGTCAGTTGCATGAGATATACGTAGATATATATGCCTTTTATATGTAGATATATATGTCTTTTTTTAAAAAAAAGATGAACAGTGCCTGCTGTTCTAATCTCACAGGAAAGTGTCTGAAAGAACCAAAAATTACCTATGCATCCTTTCAGTAGAGGATCAATGGGCTGTGGATGATCTGAAATTGTGAATTTGATTGCCGTAACTACTGTGCTTCTAGCATATGGGGAACCTACAATGAAAAAAGGAAGAAAAGGTAACCTAAGAAGAATCAGAGCTATTAAATTCATAACAAACTCCAATTCGTTAAGTTTGCTATTCTGATTTCCACAGAACATAACATGGTAGTGAAAAATACTGGCTAAGTAGCAAACATTGCATGGCAGCTATTGTGCATGAGACACATTTTCTGGTGATGCAACTGGCTGATGACAGTGAAAAGTACAACTTCATGGTACTGCTTAAGTTTCCTAACAACAAACTGCATTTTTAAAAAGCAGCATGCTTAATTAACTGCAATTTTAAAAATTCATGTTTATTTAACAGTCCATTGAAATAGGATTTCTTTTGCAGATTTGGAGTTGCTGAAGGTTTTCAGAGAAAGTTAGCATTCTGTGCCAAAGGAAAACAAACGTGTAATGGCATCAGCAGAATTGTTCTGACAACACTGAGCCTGCAAGAGACTCGAGCATAAAGTGGACTTTAAAAACATTTTCAGTGTTTTATTTCCCAGCATCAGCACTGGCTTAAAAATGTGTCTTTATGCTCAGCGATATTGTGGAATCTCATGCCTCTGGGATCTCTGCCTAATCTCTACATGCAGCCCCAGCCACAGGGAGAGAGGCTCCTGCTCACCGTCTTTCCTAAAAGTACCACAGTGCGGTATTCTCCCAGTCTGGCTGTAGTCCCTTGAAATTAGGAAAGCAGCTGCTGTTCCCCTCTTATATAAAGCAGATAGCCATGGTTTTTTCAATGATGCAGAATACTGAAGGTGTATTCATATCATTCCTCCATAAAGCAACTGAAAAGTGACTGGAACCCTACTTTCTAGCATGCTTTGTCTGCTGGCCAAAAACAGAGCTGCGCATTATACCTCCTATGGCCTCCTTTAGGCATGCATCAACACATCTGGACAAAATGTATACTGCTAATACTCTCAATAAGAAGTGATTTTGCTTCGCACAAGAAAAATCTATATAACATTAAAATCCACTTAAACCCATTTTTCTAAAAAGGAAAATAGGATAGGAACGAAAATGATAAATTAAATAACAAAAATTGTATATAAGAGAAAGGGTGAAGATTAGGGCTGATTGCTGCCAGTTTGCAAGGAATAACTTCAAGCTTTCTAAGAAGGGAAAGAATCAAATGGATCATTGGAGGGAACAGTATTCCTCTGTGGGTGCCTTCCACAGCCTTGTTGCAGTGCACTTCAGGACAGGCAGCTGACCTGGTGCAAACAAGCATCTTGCATAATGCTACATTTACCCAAGTCCTGGGCTTTGTTACCTGAAGACAGCTGTTTTTTCAGCCTGGGCAGCAGCTGAGAAGGATTCACGACAGTCAGTTTCCCCAGGCATTCAGCCACGACGTTACGCGTCCCTTCCTCCGTGCATTCACAGTGCTTGAAGAGTAAGGCCCAGATGTCCTCGACGTAGGGTTTCAGGCTGTCTGCAGGGGAGGCGCTGATTACTTCCTTCAGGGAGTGGAGCAACAGGTATTGCCGCTTTGGCTGACCTCCAATTTCTTTGAGCATGAAGGGGAGGTATTCTTTCAGGCTACCAACACTGATGTTCCCAAGAGCGTAGGAAGCAGCTGATTTCACCTCTTCACTGGGTGAAGCAAAGGCATCCAGGATCACAGCTTTTAGCTCCTTCTGAGCACTGAGGTTCGTGGTGCGGCCAATTTCAGCCAGAGAAAGAAAGGCCAGCATTTTCACAGCTGCACTTGACTTAGGATTCTTCACATCTTGGATGAACTGGCTTACAACCCCTGGGGCTTCTTTGGGACATACAGAAGAAAGGGCAGCTACACATTTAGCAACCGAGTGATAGGCCTGCTTGTGTAAACTTATGGATACCCCACCAGGGCTTGAGGAGTAGATTGGGCCTGTCAGCTGCTTCAGCAGTTCAGCATAACTCATGTTGACTGTCTTGGTGACAACCAGTGCTTGAAAGAAGTCGACAATGGCCTTCAGGGCTCCCCCTTGCATCAAAGGTGAATAAACAAGTTGAAAAAGCTCTGACAAAACAGTCCCACTGATTTTGGACAGGGAAGAGGGATACACCTTTGCTAAGGTTGTAAGGAAATTGATAGCCACCTGAGAAACATGCATATCATTCTCACTAATTAAGTCAGGAAGCTCCATCAGAACACATTCGATCATGGCTGGCTTGAGGCTATCGCTGTAATTCTTGATCAAGATATCCAGAGCCGTCAAGGTACTCAGTTTCAATGCTCGCTGATTCTTCCGCAAGAAGGAAGCCAAAATGGGGAATCCTTCTGCAAGAATAGGCCTTAAGTCTATTTTGAGGGGAGAGCTAGCAATCAAAGTGAGCGCTTTGACTGTGGTCAGCCTAGTTATTTCATTTTTCAGCCTCTCCAGAAAGATCTTCAAGGTTGGCTGGAGATCGCTGCTTAGGTAATCTCCAAGGTTGCAAACTATCTGTCCCATGCAAGAGATAGCTCGTTCCTTCACCTCCTGATCAATGTCAGCTGCTTTCAGCCTCTTTAGAGTAGCAGAGAATAGGTCTCTCACGTAAGGTTTGGCTTCAAATGTACAAGGCACATCCAGGGGCCGAATGACTTTCACAAGCTGCTGGGTGACTAGCAGAGATTCAGATGTTATCTTGTAAAAGGGATCTCCTATGCAAGCCACAACTGGTGGCAGCAGTGCCTTAACATGGGGGTGGAATACTTCCCGGGCGTGGTTGCAGAGAACAACATGAAGGAAAGATAGGGTATCAATCTTCATGTTGGAGGAGCTGGACTTATCCGTCAAAGAGAAAACAATTCCTGTTTGGAGAAAACATGGGTCAGCTTTTTTCTACTTCTGAAATCCACAGAGGGCGCATTCATGTGTTACAATAACTGACCTTGTGAAGACGCTATGGTGAGTTAGCTACTCATTGAACAACCCACAGGATGCCCAATGGATAATCGAGCTTACTGCGGGTTGTTTTCCCCTTCAGTCCTCTAGCTAGTTCCAACACACTTAGCAGTGTCCTTCGCATAGAAATCCACCTTGTCCCTCCCTCCTTGCTTAAAACTGTGCCCTTTTTGTTCATCTTTCCTACCCACCCCAAGCTTTAAAAAAAATGGGGTTGCATTTTTCTTTTGTCCCTTGAAAACTATGCAACTATATTCATTATTAGGATTACTAGTATCACAAGTTTGCTCTTAAAAGTTGGCCAAGGGAGAGTTATTGTCACTCCCAGCTTTGGTTGCACTCACTCCTTTGACTCCCCCCCGCCCCGCCCACCCGCATGTTCAGTTCTTCCAACTCAAGCTACTTGGTCCTTCCTTTCTCTTACTGTTATTTTGCCCCTGGCCAACTCTTTAGGTAAAAGAGAGAGCATGAACAGGAAAGCCACTGGGATGCCGTTTGGGCACTTCGTGTCTTAGAATGGAAAGTGCTCTCTATCACCTTCTTCCCACTTGGGCCCTCCAGGCGTGCTGTGCTGCCCCGACCTGCATGGCCCTGGTGGTCAGGCTGATGAGAGTCACAGCCCCACACCTCTGGCAGGCCTCGTACTGGGGAAGGCTCCTTTGCCCCTTGGGAGCCTCCTGCCCTGCTACCGCCACAGCCGACAGACAAGCTTTACCAGGCACTAGTGCGGGGATGTGATCAGCAAGACAGCCAGGGAGAACATTTGCCAGTTCGGTCAAGAGCGTGAAGCATCCCTGCCTTGACTTGACGCTCTTCTCTTTGAGCTGCTTGTGCAAGGCCTTGATGATGTTTGGAACCTGTAAGGTTAGAGACAAACTCGGGAGTAACCCAATGCGAAGCTACTGGAGCAAGTGATACATGCCTAGGACTGCGCATGAATCATTCAGCATGAAGGGGAATGTGATCCCATTGGCTTCTGTCTTTTCGAGGCTGCCTGTTCTTGAATAGGCAGCTTCACCCCATCTCTAGATGTTTGGACTACAACTCCCATAATTCCTAGCCACTAACCATGCTGGCTGGGGCTGGTGGGATTTGAAGTCTAAAACATCCAGAAGGCACCAACTTGGGGAAGCTGCTCTGTGTCTACATGAGAGAGATGTGTGTTTGTTTGTTTTTTTACTTTAAAAGCAGAAAGGGAAGCATCCATAGGCACTCGCCTATGCAAACTTGTTCTTTTTGGACAAAAGCATCTGCAAACTATTTTTCAAAAGGATCTCTTTTAAAATGTGCATCACGTCCAAACGTTTATTTGGGCAGGAACTCTTTTTAAAATGTGAGACCAGCCACAATGTTTCCCTAAACCACACAGGAGGATTATTCAAATCAAGCTGGCATTTAGTCGTGTTTATGCATTACCCAGCTGGGGAAGCACATTTAGAACTAGAGCGAAAGCTGTTTGTGTGGGTTCTCCATAGCAGGAGAGCATATTGCTATAAAATCTAACAGTGACAGACACTGCAACTATGCTATAAACTCAGGAAGTAAAACACCTCTTGAATGGTTCTTGTCCCTCAATTCCACAACATAAGGAGCGAGTGCTAAGGATAAGCAATTAAGCAAGAATTACAAGAAAATGATATAGATTTCAGGGCCCAATTCATCATTTGCTTACTTCAAACACATTGCTGGATGGCTACTGCTGATAGAGAAGTCACATTCTTTGGAATCCAATGCCACACACATAGGTACTAACCAAAGCTCATTTTCTCAATTCATGGGCTTACATTCCTACAATATGTCTCATTGCCACAAGCCACTGGAAGACTTGGATGCTTTGGCACACTATTTACTGCCTTGTTAAAAAGCTGAGGTCCCCTTCCCCTTAAGCATGGTGAAGAGCTCCTCCATGGAGTAGTAGGTGTCACACTGTTACTGCCCCCGTGTGTCCTCCTCTTCAGGCTGCAAAAGAGAACCTGATACCAGAAACAGGGTGTGCTTGTCTGCCAACAGAGGGAGGGAGGTGTGCATGGGCACGCGATATTATACGTCTATATGTATGGCCCCACACACCACTGGCATGTGGCCTCAGCCACCAGCTAGGCCAAGGTTGGGCAGCTTGTGCCCTTCCAGATGTGACTGGGCTGCAAATCTCATAAGCCCGCCCCATTGGCTAGGAGCGATGGGAGTTGTGGTCCAGCAACATGTGGAGGGTCACATGTAGCTTGCCCCTGTGCTAGGCTGAGCTGTCCCTTCGAAACATTGGCTCACTGCTCCATCACCCACCTGGTTCTGAAGCATGGTGAGGGGTATATCCTCCTTGCTTCCTTCATCAGAAGCATGCAGCCAGCTCTGAATGGGCAGGGTTTGCTTCAGCAGAGAGATATATGCACAGAAGATGTCCGCTTTAACGTTCTCCTCCCTTTCCTTAAATCTGCTTATTAAAGCTGGCGAGAGCGTTTTGTAGAAATCTTGCAGTAGGTCATGCCTGGTACTGACTATGGCCTCAAGGCACTTGGCCGCAGACCTGCGAACCTTCCAGCTAATGTCATCATCATCGCTATACTCATCATCGCTTTCTGAGGAGGAGAAGGTAGTTCCTGATGTTAGCAAAGCAGAGCCTGAGGATCTAATTTGTTAAATTATACACAGGCACACTCACCATGGAAAGAAGTTCTCAACATGGACAGAAACATGAAAACACTGTATAATGAAATCCTCACATCAAACTAGGACAGTAGGAGCATCATCTAATTTTCTGTCTAGTTCGAACTCTAAGGAAAAAGACTGGAGGGCCATACTCAACACACACAGACCCATCTACACCTATGATTTTTGCAAAAGAAGTGGAAGTTGGCCCCATGCCAGGACAATAAAAAGGTATCTTTTTTCCTTTACTAGTTCAGGGGTGTTCAACCTCAGACCAAATCCAGTCCCCCTTCTCCGTGTTGGAAGGTGGTTCTCTTTTTTCCCCCATGCCCCAGTCATCTGGTAGTTTGGATGACTTCTGTATGTTTCCCCCCATTTGAAAAGAGTGAAATACCTCATTGCAGTACTGCAGTTAAGCTAAACTTGTGCTGGTGTTTCAGCCCTGCCCCTATGTCCCCAGCCATCACTTGGAGGCAGCTCCTATAGAATTTTCCTGAAACTGAATTCAGCCCTCAAGCTAAAAGAGTTTCTGCTGGGCAGACTGATTCTGCAGGAGCTAAGCTATATTGACTGTCAGCCAGGCCAGTATACAGAGGCCTGCTGTCTCTCTTTCAGAATAGAATGGCCTCTGGTGGACACTGTTCTGAGACCAGGAGCTGAATGGCAGTGAGCTACATCAGCTCTTACTGGCACCCCTGTCTAAGCCATATGGCTTTGCTGGTCTATTTAAACCCAACTTGTGAATGCTCCAAGATTCACTGTGGGCATGGCTTTGGAGAGTTATGCTTTGTCAATGGCAATTTCAGAATAGTGAGAAACACTTCATTTTCATGTTCCTGCTAGCCATAGAAAGGTGAGAGTCTCCACTGCCAGCCTCCAGACCGAAAGACACAGAGGTGTGAAAGGGTTGTCTGAGCTACAGGCAAAGGAGAGCTAGATTTTGTGATTGTCGTCATCAATCTAAGCACGCGTCACCTTGTTCTTCATCTTCCCCATTTTCAGTTTCCATCATTTCTTCTTCATCTTCTTCCTCGTTGTCATAGTTGTAGTTTGGGTCATAAGTGATGTACTTGAGGCACAACCCTGTCACACTAGGAAGGTGAGGGCCAATTTCTTTGGGACACCTTCAGAAACAGCAAGAGAATTTCAGGTTAACCTAGAGGGATCCATTAATGATATTTTTGAAAAAGCATTGATTTGTAAATCATCCTCAGCATTTCTACCACTTGGCATACTTTATATCAGTTTCACAAACATGAACACATAGCCCAACACATCAATTATGTCCAGTGACTGGTCATAAACAAGTAGTCCCAAAAGCCAACATTGCCACCTCCAAGTGCTTCCTGTGCATTTCAGTGAGAGACCCTGATCTATTCATATAGAATAGATAAGGAATATACACACAGCCTGGATTCTTCTACTGAAATACATCTGAAAATTGGAATGTGCATGGAAACATGGTCTGGGCCAAACAACAGATTTCACACTGCAAAACTGGAGCAGGATGACAGGAGAAGCTGACGTTACATAGGTCCTGTGGTATGAGAGTTATTCAGCTCTTCCCACATTGGCTGATTCCATCTCACTCAGTCTTGCCCTTCTAATGCCACAACTCCACTCCTTCATTCTATTTAAAAATTTCCTTCATAAAAAAACCTCAGTCTTCTCAAAAAACAATGTTTCATTGAAAGTTCCAAGGATTCCAATCACAGAAATTTCAGAGCTGTGATTTTTAATTGGAAAAATCCAGAGCTGCTGCCTGTAACTCCCAATCCCACGCCCTGATGGGTCTCCATTCAATAATAGGTCCCTCCTTTTGCCGACTACAGAGAAGCTATTCCACATGTGTGGATCAGGGCTGGCCGTCTAGAAAATATCACCAGAGGGCTATTGAGAAATATTTCCCACAAGTGGAACATGTATAATCACAGCAGACCTGGGCAGCAGTGGACAGAAGAAATAGATCCCTTTCCAAAACCAAACCAAATCCTAACTGAACCTTTGCTGGCTGCAGGAAACATACAAGCACAAACCTTCTCACGAAAGACTCAAAGGCTTGGAAGCAGTATTCCCTCAGCTCATCATCCTCAACGTTGCAGTACTGCACTATTAATGGGATCATCTTCTCCAGATAGTCTCCTAGAAGAGAACAGTGAGTGAATAATCAGAAGTGCTTCCCATGCCCAGCAAGTGGTCTGGGAGCTACTGACAGATCAGCACTGCCATAATTAAATAGGCAGAGACCCATGAACGAGAGACCTCTAGAAGCCTCACATAACAGCGAGAGAGAGAGACAGAGGTGGAGCGAGGACATCCTTCTTTCTTAAGGATGCTTGGTTGAATCAAAGTCCAATTACCATCCCTTCAGTGCTTCAAGTGGAACATGGGTGTTGTGTAATACCAGTTGAACTACCATTCCCTGCCCCTGGCCTTCAAAGCAGAGCTGGAAGGAACATCTGAGTACCATTTGCTTCTTAGAAATATCATTATCTATGATGTCATTGGACATCTATGCTATGCTATACTATGCTAGTCCCGAAGTCGCATCCAACCCATCGCAACCCCATGGACAACATTCCTCCAGGCTCTTCTGTACCCCACCATCCCCTGGAAACCACCCAAGCTCACACTGACTGCTTCAGTGACTCCATCCAGCCACCTCATTCTCTGCCGCCCCCTTTTCTTTTGCCATCTATTGTTCCCAGCATTACGCTCTTCTCCAGTGAGTCCTTCCTTCTCATTAGGTGGCCAAAGTACTTAAGTTTCATCTTCAGTATCTAGCCTTCTAGAGAGCAGTCAGGGTAGATCTCCTCTAATACTGACTGATTTGATCACCTTGCAGTCCAAGGGACTCGCAGGAGTCTCCTCCAGCACCACAATTCAAAGGCCTCAATTCTTCAGCGCTCAGCCTTCCTTATAGTCCAGCTTTCACAGCCATAGCCTTGACTATACAAACTTTTGTTGGCAGAGTGATGTCTCTGCTTTTTAGTATTAGTTTTTGAGTTTCAAGCCAACTGTTGCGCTCTCCTCTTTCACCCGCATCAAGAGGCTCTTTAGTTCCTCTTCACTTTCTGCCATGAGAGTGGTATCATCTGCATATCTGAGGTAGTTGATATTTCTCCCAGCAATCTTCATTCCAACTGGTGATTCATCCAGCCCTGCCTTTCTCATGATGTGCTCTGCATATAAGTTAAATAGGCAGAGCGAGAGTATGCAGCCTTGAGCCATACTCCTGTCCCAATTTTGGACCTATCAGTAGTTCCATGTCCAGTTCTCACTTTTGCTTCTTGACCCGCATACAGGTTTCTCGAGAGACCAATGAGATGGTCTGGTAATCCTATCTCTTTAAGAACTTGCCACAGTTTGTTGTGATCCACACAATCAAAGGCTTTGGCATATTCAATGAAGCAGAAGTAGATGTTTTTCTGGAACTCCCTAGCTTTCTCTATGATCCAGTGTATGCTGGCAATTTGATCTCTAGTTCCTCTCCCTCTTTGAAATCCTGCCTGTACTTCTGGTAGTTCTCAGTCCACATACTGCTGGAGCCTAGCTTGTAGGATTTTGAGCATCACTTTGCTAGCATGTGAAATGAGTGCAATGGTGCGGTAGTTCAAACATTCCTTGGTGTTACCCTTCTTTGGAATTGGAAACTGACCTTTTCCAATCCTGTGGCCACTGCTGAGTTTTCCAAATTTGCTGGCATATTGAATGTAGCACTTTTACTGCATCATCTTTTAGGATTTTGAATAGCTCAGCTGGAATACTGTCACCTCCTCTAGATTTGTTGCTGCTCAGACTTCCTAAGGCCCTTTTGACTTCACTTTCCAGGATGTCTGGCTCAAGGTCAGAGACCATCCCATGGTGGTTATCAGGAACGTTAAGGTCTTTCTTGTTCAGTTCTTCTGTGTAATCTTGCCACCTCCTCTTAATCTCCTCTGCCTCTGTTAGGTCCCTGCCCATTTTGGTCCTTTATCATGCTCATCTTTGCATGAAACGTTCCCTTCATATCTCCAATTTTCTTGAAGCGATCTCTAGTCTTTCCAATTCTATTGTTTTCTTCTATTTCTTTACACTGTTCATTTAAGAAGGCATTCTTATCTCTACTAGCTATTCTCTGGAATTCTGCATTCTATTGGGTGTATCTTTCTCTTTCTCCCTTGCCTTTTGCTTCCCTTCTTTCCTCAGCTATTTGTAAAGCTTCCTCAGACAGCCATTTTGCATTCTTGCATTTCTTTTTCTTTGGGATGGTTTTATTTATTTATTTATTTATTTATTTATTTAGGAGACTTATATGCCGCCCCATTCGCCAAAGCCTCGGGGCAGCTCACATCCATAAATAAACTTCCATAAAATAATATAAATTAACAGTATAAATTAAGTCACCCTGGCCAAAGAATAAAATGAATAAATACTATTAACAATTAAAATGACATTTGAATAAAAAGGTCTTCACTTGGTGCCAAAAAACAAATAACGACGGTGCCAGGCGGACCTCTCTGGGGAGCGCATTCCATAGATTGGGCGCCACTGCAGAGAAAGCCCTCCTCTGAGTACTCACCCTCCTAATTTCCTTCACGGAGGGTTCCCAGAGAAGGGCCTCTCCCGCAGATCTCAAGGGGCAGGCGGGCATATATAGACGTAAGCGCTCCTTCAGGTAACCAGGACCCAAGCCGTTTAGGGCTTTATAGGTCATCACCAACACCGTGAATTGGGCCCGGACTACAATGGGAAGCCAGTGAAGCTGACGGAGGACTGTGAACATGTGAACATAATGCCCAGTCCCCGTCAGCAACCTGGCAGCTCTATTTTGAACCAATTGAAGTATCCGGACCGTCTTCAAGGGTAGCCCCATGTAGAGCACGGTACAGAAGTCAAGCCAGGAAGTCACCAACACGTGTGGCACTGTCGCCAGGCAGTCATACTCCAGGTAGGGGCGCAGCTGACGGATCAGCCGAAGCTGAAAGAAAGCGCTCCTTGCCACTGCTGTCACCTGAGCTTCCAGTGAAAGCTCTGGGTTGAGGAGCACTCCCAAGCTGCAGACATTGTCCCTAAAAGGGAGTGCAACCCCATTCAGGACTAGATTCAATTCACCCTCTCCGAAGCCCGATCCGCCAACCAACAGGACCTCCGTCTTGTCTGGACTGAGCCTCAGTTTATTGGCCCTCATCCAGCCCATTACCTCGGCCAGGCACCGGTTCAGCACAGCCACTGCCTCACCTGGATTGGTGGAAAATGAGAGGTAGAGCTGGGTATCATCAGCGTACTGATGATTCCGTAGCCCACACCTCCTGATGACCTCTCCCAGCGGTTTCATGTAGACGCTAAACAGCAAAGGGGACAAAATGGACCCCTGCGATACTCCATGGCATAGCTGCCATGGCGCAGAGTCATAGTCCCCCAGCACCACCTTCTGGAATCGCCCATTGAGATAGGAGTGGAACCACTGCAAAGCAGTGCCTCCAACTCCCAATCCCGCAAGCCTATCCAGAAGGATACCATCATCGATGGTATCGAAAGCCGCTGAGAGGTCCAGAAGAACCAACAGGGATGCACTCCCCCTGTCCTTCTCCCTGCACAGGTCATCATACAGGGTGACCAAGGCAGATTCAGTACCATACCCGGGTCTGAAGCCGGACTGAAATGGGTCCAGATAATCAGTTTCATCCAAGCGTGCTTGGAGTTGTCCCGCCACCACCTGCTCCAACACCTTGCCCAGAAACGGGATGTTGGTAACTGGTCTATAATTAGTGGCCATCTCTGGATCCAGTGACGCTTTCTTCAGAACTGGTCGGACTATCGCCTCCTTTAAAGGGGCAGGTACCAAACCTTCCCTCAGAGAAGCATTAACCACTTCCAAGATCCAGATCCCAATCCCGTGCTTGGCGTTGTTTATTAACCAAGACGGGCAAGGGTCCAATAGGCAAGTGGTGAGACGTACTCGTCCAAGCACCTTGTCCACATCATCAGGCCGCAATAACTGAAATTCATCCATTAATTTTGGACCAGACGGCGACATTGGTATCTCCCCAGAAGCCTCTGAATCACTAGTAGAGTCTAGCTCGTGATGAATCTGAGCGATTTTCTCCCTGAAATGCCTGGCAAAGTCATCACAGCGGGCCTTCGAGGGTGGAACCAGATCTTTCCTAGGGCCAGGGCGGACCAGGCCTTGTACCACTCGAAAAAGCTCCACTGGACGGCATTTTGAGGAGGCAATGGAAACAGAAAAGAATTTCTTTTTCGTCGCCCTCACCACCACAGCATAGGCCAAATAATGGGCTCCTGAGTGTGTTCAATCAGATTCATCCCGTGATCTCCTCCACCTACGCTCTAGCCATCTCCCAGCCTGCTTCATCACCCACAATTCAGGTGTATACCAAGGGGAAGAGTGGGCTTTGCCTGGCGGGAGAGAACGCTTAGGAGCGATCGTGTCAACAGCCCTAGTCATCTCCCCATTCCATAGTTCGACCAGAGCCTCGACAGAAGCACCAGTCTTGTCAGCCGGAAACTCCCCCAGGGCCTTCAGGAATCCTTCCAGATCCATCCAGCTCCGTGGGCAGACCCACACAATCGGGGCCGCACCCTTACAGAGGGAGAGGCCGCTCTCGAGCACAAACCTCACGAGGAAGTGATCTGACCATGACAGGGGAGTCAAACATAAATTCCTCACCCTCAGACCACCCTCTTCCTGCCCTGTCAAGAAAACCAGGTCCAGAGTGTGTCCACGTTCATGGGTCGGGCCTGTGACATGTTGAGACAGCCCCATGGCCATCATGGAGGCCATGAAGTCCTGAGCTGCCCTGGTCAGATCAGTCTCAGCATAGAGATTGAAGTCCCCCAGGACCAACATCCTGGGGGTCCTCAACACCAGGTCCGAGACAATCTCCGTCAGCTCAGGCAGGGAAACTGTTGGGCAGAAGGGTGCACAGTACACCAACAGAATCCCCAATCTGTCTCAATCGCCCAACACCAAGTAGAGGCACTCCAGCCCTGGTCTCGAAGGGACTGGAAGACCCGTGAGGGAGATGGAGGCTCAGTAAACCAAAGCGACCCACCCTCCCCTCCCCTCCAGGTGTGGACGGTGCTGAACCAGATACCCGGGCGGGCACATTTGAGAGAGGGCGACATCCCCCCCTCTCCCGCCCAGGTCTCCGTTATGCAAGCCAGGTCAGCCCCCTCATCCACAATCAAGTCATGGATGAAGGAAGATTTATTGTGGACCAACTTGGCATTAAGCAGCAGCACTGTCAGGCCCAAGGGGCGGTTGACAAGACTACCTGAAACCCTCTGGCTGGGGGCAGAACCAGAAGGAGGGACGGGTGTCAGCTATCTGTCCCTCCTTCTTCTACGTGGACATGTTAAGCCCCCACCACTGTAACGTCCATTGCCCGTGACCACCCCAATGGCAGCACCCACGGGCTCCCCAGGAAACTCAACCGTCGACATGGCCAGGGACGACTGCATAAAAACAAATTAAAATACAATAAAACTTTAAAACAGTAAAAAACTCCCCATCTACCCCCCCCCGATACAAAATTCAAAATTCCACCCACCGACCTAGCCCCCCGCCAGCCCAGCCCCGCGCAGCCTCAAACGGCGGCAATCGCCCTTCGGCCACCAGCCAGAGGCCGCGTCCGGCGGGTTAAGCCGGAGCCTGCCCACCCCGCCCCAATCCGGTGTTGCTCTCACCGATGCCGGCGGGGGGGGAGCAGAGAGGGGTGCGGAAACCCGCCCGGCGGCGAGATGGTGGCGCCCTCCTCCGCACCATTGACCGTGGCCCTGGCGTGGCCCTGGCGTCCTCCGTGCCCGGGGTGCCCCAGCGATGGCAGTGCGGCGCGGCAGGTGTTCCGGGGAGGAATGGGGAGGGAGCTCCAAACCAGCCCAGCCCCAGGCCGCTGGTTTTAGTTGCTACCTCTTGTACAATGTTGTGAATCTCCATCCATAGTTCTTCAGGCACTCTGTCTATCAGATCTAATTCCTTAAATCTATTTGTCACCTCTACTGTATATTCATCAGGAATATGATTTAGATCATACCTGAGTAGCCTAGTGCTTTTCCCTACTTTCTTCAATTTAAGCCGAAATTTTGCAACCAGAAGCTCATGATCTGAGCCACAGTCAGCTCCTGGTCTTGTTTTTACAGACTGTATACAGCTTCTCTATCTTTGGCTGAAAAGCACATAGTCAATCTGATTTCTGTGTTGATCATCTGGTGATGTCCATGTGTAGAGTTGTCTCTTGGGTTGTTGGAAAAGAGTGTTTGCCATGATCAGTGCATTCTCTTGACAAAATTCTGCCAGCCTTTGACTTGCTTCATTTCGTACTCCAAGGCCAAACTTGCCTGTAATTCCGGTTATCTTTTGGCTTCCTACTTTAGCATTCCAATCCCCCATGATGATAAGGACATCATTTTTTGGAGTTAATTCTAGAAGGTGTTATAGGCCTTCACAGAACTGGTCAACTTCAGCCTCTTCAGCACCAGTGGTTGGGGCATAGACTTGGACTATTGTGATGTTGAATGGTTTGCCTTGGATTCAAACTGAGATCATTCTGCCATTTTGGAGATTGTATCCCAGTATTGCTTTTCCTACTCTTTTATTGACTATGAAGGCTACTCCATTTCTTCAGAGGGATTCTTGCCTGCAGTAGTATACCTGATGGTCATCTGAATTAAATTCACCCATTCCTGTCCATTTTAGTTCACTGATTCCTAAGATGTCGATGTTCAGTCTTGTCATCTCATTTTTGACCCCATCCAGCTTACCTTGATTCATAGATCTTACATTCCAGGTTCCTATGGAGTATAGATCTTTACAGCATCGAACTTTCCTTTCACCACCAGATACATCGGCAACTGAGTGTCCTTTCGGCTTTGACCTAGTCGCTTCATTCTTTCTGGCGCTACTAGTACTAGCCCTCTGCTCTTCCCCAGTAGCATATTGGAACCTTCCGACCTGAGGGGCTCATCTTCTGGCGTCATAACTCTTTGCCTGTTGGTACTGTCCATGGGGTTTTCATGGCAAAGATACTGGAGTAGGTTGCCATTTCCTTCTCCAGTGGATCACCATTTGTGAGAGCTCTCTGCTATGACCTGTCTTGGGTGCCCCTTCACGGCATAGTTCATAGCTTCACTGCGCTACACAAGCCCCTTCGCCACGGCAAGGCAGTGATCCATGAAGGGGCATTGAATATCAAGGATAGCTATATCCAGAGAAAGATGTTCAATGAGTATTTGCATGATGGAGACCACAAGCTCCAGAACCAAATGCATTCAAGAGGGCAATGGCAGATGCAAAGAGAGACTGCTCTTCACTGCCAAGTTAAAATCATTCACTGATATTTTAAAAATCACTACCTTTATAGATGGCAAAAGAAGGGGATGGCAGGGAATGAGGTGGCTAGATGGAGTCACTGAAGCAGTTGGTGTAAGCTTAAGTGGACTCTGGGGGATGGTGAAGGACAGGAAGGCCTGGAAGAATGTTGTCCATGGGGCTGCGATGGGTCAGACACAACTTTGCGACTAAAAACAACAACACCATTATCCACAGAGAAGACTTTCTCTACCACCTGTGGTTGGACCTGTTTCCTTGAGCCATCTGGATAGAGCTGTTTTGCTGGTATCTTTAAGAGGGAGTACTTTCTTCATTCCTATTCTTTCCTTGCAGCCTATTAGATTAAGAATTATATGGGTTATGTAGTCGTGCTCTGAGCTGAGAATTTTCTTTTAGGCCATAGGACTGGGGCCCTCTGTGTTTAGCCCTCTTCTGGTCCCAAATTCCATAAAAGGTGGTTGGCTTTCCCAAGCAACTCAAATGCCTTTTGTTGCTACTCACACTATAATGAACATGAGAGATAATATACCATCACAAGTAGAAAGTCAGAGATACTGCAGGAAGTAAAGGTACAATAGGATAAAATCCCCACTAAAGAAATAAAACAGGATTTTGGAGAGATTTTAGGGACAAATATCAGAAAAAAGCACCAGCTACCCTGATAGCCACCACAACTTCAAATATACTTGATCTGAAAAACTAGAACCCAAAATTGACTTACCTATGCGGTGTCCAGCCTGCCTACTGATGCCAGCAATACATTGTATGTATGTTCTTGTAGTGGAAGTGGAATTATTCCTCTTCAGTTCTGCTAACAAGTGCTCCATGAGCTCTGCAAAGATGTTTCCATTGCAAGTCAAGACCAGATGACCCAGTGCGATGATGGCCCTTTTGCGCACAGCCAGCCTGGGACTTGTGAGCTGAGGGAGGAGGCAGTTCAGGATGGAGGAATGGAAGGAGTACAGAGTCCCCCCTAACCTGCAGAGCCAGAGGCAAGAGAGACAAAAGAATGATGTCAACAGAAATGCTCTCCAAACAGAGATCATGCCTTGCTGAACTCTACCATAATGTAGAGTAATTCCTCTGGGAGTGAAAACAATGGAGCCCTTTAGCATCTGGAAGACTAACAAATTCATTCTGGCATAAGCTCTCATGGGCAGTATCCACTCCATGAGAGGCACAAAGGGTTCTCCTCAAGCAAACATCCAAGTGGATTTGCCAAAATACAATTCCTCAAGGGATTCCTCAATGGATCTGATGCTAATTCAGTAAGGTCAAAGGCGTTCCTTTCGTTTATCACACAGTATATGTAAATTGGCTCAGCATTACAACGATCTCTGTGCTATCATTCAAGATGATCTGTGAATGACAACTGTTACAACAATTATGACTGTCTGTACTTCCATAATTTCAATGTCCTCTGACAAAAAAGGTCCCCCAGCCCCAAGCATGTGTATATAATTCTGCTGACACTCCATGCATCTGAGGAAGTAGGCAGGGTCCACGGAAACTTGTGCCAGAATACATTTGTTCATCTTTCAGGTGCCACAAGACTCTTCATTGTATTTTCAAACATGTCTCCCCTGCATCAGTGTGAAAAGGTTGAGAACAGATATTATACGTGTTCTATCAAGGTACTTTCTAAGGACAACTGTATTGAAATCAAGCTCTGACTGGGTAAGGTGTTTAAAAAATAACATATGGCATCCACCTTTGGTGCTGCAGAAGTAATAATATTTGGGACTCCGAAAAACCAACCAGAATAGCTTGCTACTAATAAAGTTCAATAAGCTTGTAGCACCAAGTAGAACTTTGGAGCAGGCTGGGGGACCCTAGGAGTTGTAGGCTTGTTCCCCCCGTCCAAGCACACCTAGGACTGCACCCTCAGTCAGCTGTCTTAGCTGCAGAACATTCTCACTAGTGGGGCCCATCTGGTGTCAGCATTGTCGCCCTTTCAGGTCCAGGCAAACGTTTTCCTCTCCTCCCAGGCATCTGAAGGCATATGATTGACTTTTTATACATCTATGGTTCATATTGATGTTTTAGCTGTTTTATTATGTTTTGATACTTTAAAAGACTTATAGCTCTTTTAGATTTCATATATTTTAATAATTTGGCTATAACTTACCTTAGTCCCTTTTTTTTGGAGAGGCAGCTAAAAAATTAAATACATTACAATGAATAAAAGACACCTATCTTTAGTATAGGAGTGTGTCATTCAATTCTTGATGTTTTTGTTTCACAAATTACATGTGCAAGCTACTGCACAGCTGCTCGAAAGGACCTTTCTCCATACCTGCTCAAAATGTCAGACAAGATGTCAAGAGCTTCCAGTTGCACAGACACATCTTCCTGCTTTCCAATGGCTCCTGTCAGTTGAGCTGTTATTTTTTTGCATACATTAGCTGTCATGGTGGAACCTATCAAGGTAGCAGCCGGGAGAAAGCAGAATAAAAGTTTTGACAGAGAGTTTCCTTCTGGTGATGCTCAAATAAAGAGCAAGCAAATTTAGCTGGGAGTGATTCCGGTGCAAGTTATTCACAGTTTGTGGCAGCAGGGTGTAACATGGTTGATCACATTACGTCCACTTTCAAGGATCATATGGTGTCCTAGTTCACATGTGATGCTAATTCATAGTTTGGGTTGCTGAATTCTGGGCTATGATGATGTGTGAATGCAGCCACACTGATTGTGGTTTGCTAGCTATGTACAACCCAGAAACAGAACCCGTATCTACATTATTTAAGTTGTGGTTTATTATACTTGAACCCAGAACTATGGGTTGATTGTGACAGCACAGAGGTAGTGGGTAATAGTAGTAACAGACCCATACTCTAGATGCCAATTCTACAGTGGTGCAAAGTCATTTAGGATACTGGGAGGGAACAGGAAAAAGAGAAGGGAAGCTAACAACCCAGGAACTGAAAAAACAAAGCACAGCTTGTTCTATTGCCTGCTAGACAAGCCTTGGGTGGGGCAACAAACCATGGGTTAAAATTAAGCATTGGTTAGTGTTAGGTGCCAACCAGGTCAGGTCAAGTCTGACCCTTGTGGCTTTAGGGAAAATTCTGAAACCTGTGGGCAACATCTCCTGTACAAGCAAGCTATTGTGCTGGACTTCAAGAAGCCCCAAAGTGAGTTTAGTATATTTTGCATAGCTTCTAATCCTTCTTACTCCATGTAACCATGTCCTTACCTAATCCCTAGACCATAATATCTTGTGCTACCTTTCCTAATGTGTCCGACTCCTAAAAGTAATTTGTTAAAGTTACCAGACATCTTTGCAGAAGTTCTAGCAATGAAAGCAAATTAAGCAAAGTTTCTGCAGCCTGACCAACTATGTAGAAAGGTGGTTCCAAACTCCAGGAAGGAAGATTCAGAGAGTCCATTCTGGTCAACAGAAAGGATATTTCAATGTTAGATATACCAGTGGAAGAGCTGTGAATGAATGGCTATATAAAGCAGGAACTGAAATATAGGACTTTGCTAAGTTTGTTTAGAAAAACGGATCAGCAACTCAGATCAAGAACAAGTGAGCTAAATCAAAACAGGCTGCTGCTCTTAGATTCCGTCTTATCACTAGTTCAATACCTTCTGAGCATGTGAAGTATGAGCTTTCACAGGCAAAAGTATACTGCATCAAATATGGGATTTTGGAGTCCATATAACCTGAAGTGCTTGTTCTTGCCTGATCTTGTAAGCTCAGCAGGGCAGGGCCTGCTTGAAAACTGAATAGGTAACTTAAATGTTGTGAACCGCATAGAGAGCTTTGGCTATGGGAAGTATAGAAATGTAATATAATAATAATTTAGCAGGCATCCTGTTGAATCACCTTTCTACTTCTATGTCTGTATGAAGCAAGAATGCCTGGTGATGACAACTGTCCTAAAACCCATCCAGGTTCCACCTAAATGCTTCTTTTGGAAGCCACAGTTTTTTCTGTAGTCAAACACAGTCAGAATCTGCAACCTCTGAATTCCATTTAAATGGCTTCCATTGTTTTTCCATCAGTGTGGAAAAAATCCATTGTGTGGTTAAATTAAGTCCCATATGAATCACAACCATTTTATAATAAATTTTCACACAGGACATGGATATCTTCTATTTAATAACTGATAGTATTTGGAAAGAAAATCCACAAAACCACAAGCTCCCTGGTGTTACATTGTCACATACGGGAAGACAAAAAGGGAAGAACCATCCTTGTTCTATAAATGGGAAGGTTCCTTACCTGTTGACGGAGGAGGCAACTCAGAAATGACAGTCTTCAACCCAATACTGGAAATGTCTCGGAGCTGCTCCTTATCAGATAACATGTTTGTACAGAGCGTATCAACAATAGTTTCCACTTGATATTCTTTCACTTTGCTCACCAAAGGGCCCAAACTGCAAGTGGGAGGAAGAGCAGAAGTAGTACATCTAGACCATCCTCCCAGAAATCTTCCCGACATGCCTTGCAAAACAGCAACCATGAAGGAAAAATATACAAACTTCCCAATGGCCTTTCTTCTCCTTGTCTTGCAAAAGGCACACCTCAGCTGAGAGGCATCCTTCAAAAGGCAAAACTGGGAGGTGGCTAGTCAAGGGAAAGGAGTCGAGCCCCATGTCCTTTCTCTCACTTCTGCAGCTAAGAAGCACATGCCAATAAGTTGATTGGGAGGAATGAACCTTTAGCACCAAAGGCGGTCTCCAAAGCTTTAGCTCCAAAGACATTCCAAGAGGAAATCTCCTGCCTTTAGGCACCAAGAACGAAGGCCCAGCTGTGCATGCATGAACAGGCACTCAGGCACAGACACAGACATCACCTATGATATGCCATCATCCACAATCCCGCAAACCAGGCCTGGAGGAAAAGTCACAGTCCAGAAATGAAAAACCCAGAAGACACAGCATTAAGTAAAGCCTCTCAGAACTGACTTGAAGCATCTTTAGGTCAGATCTAAGCAGTATTAAAGTCAATGCAGAGGGATCTTACCATTTGACAGCGAGGTTTTGCACCTCCCCATTTTTGTCCTCAAGCAATTTTAGAAGCATTTTCACAACTTTTTTTTCGCTGTCTTCATCTAGCTTTATGGAATCTTTCTGCAGCTCCATCATCAGGTCGTTGGTAGCCATAAACCTGGAAGAACAAGCATCAGCAATAGATTGGCTAATAGGCAGACATGGATTCCCATCTCTCAAAATAGCAGAACCTGAGGTCATCTCATCAAGCAGACTGGTGGGAGATTCAGGATCAATAAAAGGAAGTACTTCTTCACACAATACATGGACTTTACTACCACTGTTAGTCAATTTAAACTATTTAAACAAGTAACCAAAATCATATCACTTTAAATAATAGTTTAAAGCATTGTTTTTCAAATCCTTCAATCCCCCTTCAAACAACTCATTGAGTTCTGCATGTTCATGCTTTTATCAGTCACAGCTTAATTGTATTTCCAGTTCTATCGTGATGGAAGAGCAACCAATTATTTCACCCACAGCTCAATATATTGTAGCAACTCCTTGCACCTTCTTTTCCAGTCCCACATTCCACTGTTAAGTTGTCTAACTGCTTGACACAGAACAGCACCTCCCTTTCCTGTCCCTGTGGAACAGAGATAGAAAGGCCAGGGAGTTAGTTTAATTTTTTTGAATCTAGAGGGTTGCTTCACACTTCATACAGCAGCCCAAGGAAAGAGCCCACAGTGAATGCACAGACATGCATTCCTCAAAGCACAGGGCCATCTACTAGAAATACTAGTGAGAGGTATGTGATTGCCAGAAGTGTCTCACAAATAGATGCTTCATGTTTGCAAAGATGGATGTTCCCTTCTCAATTAAGCATTTCCAGCAAGAAACACCTGAAAGTGTCACTTAGAAGTGTGAAGATGCTTGGAGAGCCTTCACAACCCTGAATAACTATGTTTACTCTCCCAGCTTTTATCAAGCTTACCATTTTAAAAAAAATTAAGCATGTGATCCTATGCAAATTTAGATCAAGTAAAGGGTGTCCCAGCTAGCTGTAGGCCTGTTCTGCCTAAAGATGCATAGGATTGTACCTTAAATAATTTTTCTTCATTGACAGAAGTCAAATAGTACCAAAATACTAAGAGTAGAGACTCTCTACTCTTTCCAGCACCAGGGTAAGACCTTTTTATTTCGCCATCATTTTAATAATTAAGGATTTTACACAGTCACATTTTCTTTCTTTCCTTTCTTTCTTCTTCCCTTCCTCCTTTTCTTTAGTTTTGAAAGTGTTGTTTCATGTTGTGTTTTTAATTAATGATTTAATTGTTGTTATTGTATTATTGTATTGCTATTTTAACCTTTTGTAAGCCGTCCTGAGACGTTTTTTGCAAAGGATAGAAATGTTTTAAATAAATAAAATAAATATGCAAAAACTCTATAGAGCCAATACTTTACCAATGACTGGTAAAGGATACCAGAAACAAAACTTGTACCAACTTGAGTTCAATATTGACAATTTGCTAGATATACTAATTTCCCCAGGAACACATTTTTCAGTTTACCAACATACAAAGATTGCAGTTCCCAGTACTAGATAATCTCTAACTCCATTAGGAATTGTTTACACCCAAACAGCCCATTTCAGTGCGTGGTTTTATCTTTGCTTCTGTAGTATTAGTGAATGATTTGGATAAGGCAGAGAAGCTGCTAATACTTGGCAAAATCAGATTCTAAGGACTTTAAAACCTTTTGTCAAGGATTAGCTGAGACCTGGGAAGGATTTGAATGTTTCAAAGGAGGGAGATGAATGTTTACAGGAAGCCTGATTTGTCAATGTACCATGTAAACTACCATGCCATGTAAACTACCAAACCAATTGTGCACAGGGAGCAGGGCCAAACAAATCATACTGAAAAGCGATTCGTACTTTCGACTGCACACATGACGTATTTACTGAGCAGCTGTGGCATCCCATGCAAAGCAGATCTTCACTATGCTGGAAACTGTGGGTTGAATCTGTTTGAAAAAATCCAGCTAGTTGGTCTGTGTCACCCAGATCCACCTGATCAATTCAAGTTCGCTCTCTTGCGCTCTCCCCACACCCCACTGCCCGTGGCTACTTTCTTCCCCCTTCTATACTACACTGATATTCTCTTTTGTGTAGAAAGGTGACATAAATAAAAAGGCCTTATCATATAGACTTCAAGAACTCAGAACCAATACCAAGCACCTAGCTAACTGTCTCTATTCATATAGTTCTCCTCCCTGGTTGCTAATATTGAGGCAATACTAAAAGGGGAAGCATATGGAAAGAAAAGAAAAACTCTTTCCGAACACACTCCATGGAGAGTGTAGATAGAAGGACAGAGGGTACACACATGTCAGCATCAGTTGCAAGCCTCTTGAATAAGCTACTTTAATAGATATATATAAGCCTCAATCCTATGCAGATACCTGGGAGCAGGTTCCATTGAACATAATGGTTCTTACATCTGAATAGGGATGCATAGGACTGGGCTGTTAACATTAATATATGAGGTTTGCTGAAAACCCGATAGGAAGACCCATAGGGACAGCATATTTCAACGCCACACTTCAACCCTGCCTACTTCTGCAGGACCTCCACATCTGGCAATCATGTGGGTCTGACACGATGCCACCAATGTCCATTGCCATGTCAATGTGCTGCCCCTGGCACAGAGCTACAGAGAGATGGCACAGTACAAAACATTGTCTTGGACCCTCTTCTGCACACCCACACCCAAATGGTGACAATGGATAACAGTACATTTAAGTACATGAAAGACAGTAATAATTATATACTATAGTACATAACCTTTTAATAAATGTGAATACCAGTTCACTAAGTAGGCAAATGCTCTGCCTGTCTAGTGAACTGACCTCTTAGTTATGGATTTATCTATTTGCTTAAGCTACTCTAATGGAATATCAAAACATACTTCCAATTTCAGGAAATCAGAAATCATCATAGTAACTATAACCATTACTGATGATTACTAATATTAATAGTAGATATGATGAAACATTTGCATCATTCAAGAAAAAAGTCCTTTTCTACAGTAATGATGAGCAGTACAATCCTGAGGCCTCCCAACCATGTCTGGGAGGCCACATGATCCCTTGGAGTCCCAGCCCCAGGATCCTACAACTTCAGAGCTGAGACTCCAATGCTGAGCCCCCACTGCGCCCCCTCACAGATGGCAGGAAAAGAACTGTGCTGGGTACCTCCCTCCGATGGCCACAACTGGAGGAGGAAGGGTTGGCATGCTGGACAGTGGGGCAGGGAGGAACCCCGCAACTGGCTTGCATACGTATGCCAGTTACAATTGTACTCCCAGCCTCCTTCCCTTTCCAGCAATAAATCTAGACGGCAACACGTAGAGATATGGCAGCCACAGATCTTGCCACTGCATGTCTTGGTCCTGCTATTAGATGTCTGAAAGCCTCTGAGTCCAGAGATTCATGAACATCTGCTGTGGGGTGATAGGACTGTGCCCTCAATCACTAAATACGTTAGCAGGTAGTAGTCTACAAGTCGATGTTCTGCTGAGAACCAAATGAGGTTATGGCTTTCCTGCCCTGTGACAGATCTTGGAGGATGACTTGCCAGTTTCAATTTAGCAAAGGTTCTGTTTACATGATGGAACTGATGTGGGGACGCAACTGAGCATTCTTAGGAGTATGCACATATGCAGAAGAAAACGTTTTCCAACCCTTTACATGAACTGGATTCAAGGCAATCGATGTATAGTTTTTACCACGGTTAAACAAGACCCTCAAGAGTTCCTCCTAATTTCAACAAAAATCTAAAACAGTTTGCACATTGCTCCAGAATCCTGTTCTGTTGGGTATGTTCTACCTCATAGCCCTTGGCCAAGAAGCTCCTCAAACTTATCTGAATAGGTTGCCAGGTGTGATGAGGCTTGCAGTGGATGTTGGGCCCTACCTCTCCTCCCTCCTACTCAGGATGACTACATATCCCAACTTGCAGTTTTCAGGCAAGAAAGCACTGCAGCATTCCAGCTCACTCACAAGGAATTTTGGAGACGGACTTCATATTTGACTCTACAAGCCACTGTTCTAAACGTCAAAGGTGAAATGTCAGGCAAGCACAACCTTGTTTGTCTGACAACATTACATAATTCGAACTAACAGATTGGGGGTCCTGAAACATGTGGAACCCTGGAATAATTTACCACCTTCCCTCTAAAAGTTGCCTTGTCTCCCTATCCACTTTCCTCCACCATATATAATGTTGTACACTTCTATTATCATTTCCCTTACTGACCCTTTTCCTAGGCTAATTACTTTTGAGGATTGCAACTTTCCTCCTTGGGCAGGCTAGTTGCCCTTTTCACCATTCTGTCAGGTCTATTATACATATAAACAATTTCTGCAATCAGAACTACACACAGTATTCCAAATGTGATCATACCATAGATTTGTATAAGGACAGTATAATATTAGCAACTTTATTTTCTAGTAAGTTCTTAATTATTCCTAGCCTAGAATTTGGCCCTCAAGTCTTTTTTGAAGACTTATCTAAGAAAGTAGGGAGTAGGAATAATCATATAAGGGTAAATATAAAGCACATGTTTCTAGAAAGCTTTTATAATGCATAACTCAAATACAGTATTGGTACACCATGGAGCACTAACAGGATCTATTTCAATGCATTCACTGTGCCTTTAATAAATTTACAGTGCAATCATATGCTTGTTGACTCAGGGAAAAACCCCTGTGAGTTCAACAGGATTGTTACAAGCTCATTTACTGTTGTTGGGCACAAAACATAGGTTTTGTGGTCAGAAACTAGAGTGTAATGTTTTAGATATGTCAACAGCACTGAGCAGGTACAATGTTCCACCACTGGGATTTTATACTGAGTATCAGTGAATAGAATATCACTATTCTCAGCAATGACATAGAGATATGTTTACATTTCAGTGTGGTGATGCCCCCAAAATAGTTTTTTAATCCCTCAGGTAACAGATAAGTAACCGTGTAGTAGACCAATCCACAAACAGGATAACCCAGAATCACAGTGCCTGGATTTATGCCAATTTAGGCCATACATTCCACTGAAATCAAAAGGATTTCCCTCCAGTTTAGATCTTGGGACATAAGAGTCAACATTTCAGATTCTTCATTCTAATTTAATTATTTTGTGGATTAAGTTAGAAACCCACTGGAAATTATGTATTTCTTCCATCTCTTTAATTTGGTCGTTGAATCTTGCTTTCGGATACATGTACAGCCTTAACCTAGAACTCAATTTGGCTTGTTTCATAGTTCCAACTGAATGCATCTTCTTTCAGACATGAGGAACTCCAATCTGGCTTACTTCACAAACACAAACAAACCAGTTTCTAGTGATTAGTGTACTCTCCAGCTTTGCGATTTTCCTATTACAGAGTTCCCATTTGTTTTTCTTAAGCAACACTGTGAAGTAAGCCCAATCTTTTCCCAAAAGGTACCAGCTCATTAGGAAGATTTCCCCCCCTGACTGCAGTTGTCTGGTAGGGCATCTCCACCTCAGTCTTGGAGGAGGAACATAAAAGGTTACCATAATGTTGGCTTCTAAGAGCCGCATAAGAAATTCTAGGACATGGTATCCTCCTTCCCCGCCCTGGAAGCTCTTACAGTACATTTCACTTCAGGCTTTAAAGCCCTGTCTATAGATATAATATACACTATGGTGGAAGAGGTGAAATTATATTGCCTATGCTGTCGACCCTCTTTAGATAACATCCCCTTCTTCAGAGGTTTCCTTTTCCAACTACAGTTATTAAAAACATCTGCTCCTACCCCATCACCCCCCCCTTAAAAGATTTGCAGATAAACACACGTGCGCAATTCGGAGAGGTTTACAAAAACAACGTACCAAACCACGGCTTTGCAACGCACACGCACGCCATCCCCACCCCCAAGCCTAATAAAGCTTGGATCCTACCTAAAATCTTTGTCGGTGGATGTCATCTTCTCCAAGAGGTTGGAGATGTGATAGGATATGTTAGTCATCTTGGACAGCTGGCCTTGGGAGGTGTTCTCCTGTATACCGCCTGCTTTAATGCATAGGCTTTAAGAAAAGGTTGAAGTTTCTTGCTGCCTTAGGCAAGAGCTCTGTTTGCCGGAGATCTGCATAGAGAATATGGCGACAGAAGGGACACCGTGAGGCTGGGGTAGTGTTTTTCCTCTCTCTTTTTTTTTTCCTCCCCTGCCCCCTCCCCTGGTTAGAAGTCGCTGGAAAAGCTGAGCCCCTGCACTGTTATCATAGGATATATATAGTCAGGGCTACAGTTGAGCTCAGGGCGCCACCTACTGACAGACATCTGCAGCCTCTCAAGTTACAGGGGAGGGAAAAGCAGGCAGCAGCTGCTCTTTTCACCCCATCCTGGTCTCTGCTGTTGCTGCAGTAGAACTGCAGGTGATTCGCTGCAATTTGAGTGACAATCATGAGAGAAGACGAAAGAGAAACCAGTGCTCAGTCACTTGCTCATGGGGTGTGTGTAGACAGGCGAAACTGACACTCAAGTTAGAAAAGGTGGGTGGGTCTCTCTTGAATACACAGTTCTCTCTGGAAATTCATCAACAATATCCCCAAATAAAAGAGGAGCAGCTGTTACTATTCACCATTGTCACAGCACCTTCAAATGTTAAATAAATAAATGAATGTACAAGCTTAATTCAAAAATAGCTATGTACGAGCTGAGATCTCTGCAGGATGAATAGTAAAATCATGTTAGTGAAAATGCATGCATCTATGAGAAACTGGCTTACTAAAAGCCATTTACTTTCCAATCTCATGAAGAGCTGGTGCATTGAAGTATAAATATAATAATTTAGATATTTAATAATAGCAAACAACAAATATAGCCGTCCTTCTCTAGCTGTACAATTGTTAAAGATTTCAGAACTCTTAGAACCACTAGCTATTATCTTCAATAAATATTGAAAAATATGAGAAGTGACAGATGGCTGGAGAAGGGCTAATGTTGTCCCTATCTTCAAAAAAAAAAAAAAAAGGAGGGGGGAGGAGAGATGACCAGTTAGTCTGACATCAATCCCTGGAAAAATTCTGGAAAAAATATTTTAAAATCCATCTGCAAGCTTCTTGAAGAAAGTGTAGTGATTAATAGAAGCCAACATGGATTTATCAAAAATAAATCCTGTCAGACTAATCTCATTTTTGATTGGCTGAGCTCTTGAATGGACAGAGGGAACACTGTGGACATAATCTACCTAGACTTTAGCAAAGCTTTTGACATTGCGCCCCATGACATTCTGATAAGTAAATTAGCAAAAAATGGACTAGATAGAAAAAACTATTAGGTGGATACAAAACTGGCTGCTAAATCGGACACAAAGAGTACTGATCAACAACACCTTCTCAAACTGGAGGAAGGTAACTAGTGGGCTGCCGCAGGGTTCAGTTCTGGGCTCAGTGCTCTTCAACATGTTTATTAATGATTTAGATGAGGAAGTTCAAGGAACGATAATCAGATTTGCAGACAATACAAACTGGGTAGAATAACGAACACCATAGAAGACAGAATGAAGATCCAGGGTGATCTTGATAAACTTGAATGCTGGGCTGAAAGCAACAGAATGAGATTAAGTAAGAAACCAAATGCATTGATACAAGATGGGGAATACATGGCTCAAAAGAACTGAAAAAGAAAAAGAAAAAGACCATGGAATAATTATGGACAACAGGCTAAACAGAGCCAACGATGTGATGCAGCTGCCACAACAGCAAATGCTATTTAGGGTGTATTACTAGAAGTATTTCTTTCAAATCATGAGAAGCAGTAGTTCCCCTATACTCCTCACAAGCAAGACCCCATCTGGAATACTGTGTCCCGTTCTGGGCACCAAGATTTAAGAAAGATGCAGAAAAATTTGAAAGGGTCCAGAGAAGGGCAACAAAAATGGTCCAAGATTTGGAAACACTGCCCTGAAAAGAGAGACTGAGAGAACTGGCATGTTCAGCCTTGAGAAGAGAAGGCCAAGGGAGCTGTTGTATCACTCTATAAGTACCGCAAAGGTTGTCACAAAGAGGAAGGCCAAGATCACTTCTTGCTGATACCAGATTGTAGGACACAGAATAATCAATTCAAGCTGCGATAACCCAGGTTCAGGCTAGATATCAAGAAAAGCTTCCTCACTGTCAGAGCAATACAACAGTGGAACCAGCTGCCTGGAGAGGTGGTGGGTTCTCCCGCTCTAGAGACATTCAAAAAGACACTGGATAGCCATCTGAGTGGATGGTGTAAATTGGTGTTCTGTAAAAGCAGGGGGTTGGACCCGATGGCCTTCATGGCTCCTTCCAACTCTACTATTCTATGATTTATGGCCCCAACACTGTATGAAACAGGACCAACTATTTATTTTTTTCTATTCAAGCTGAGATTGTTTTTGTAGGGATAAAGCAAAAAATCATGTTACTGAATATCTAAATTTCTATCAGAAACAAGTTTGGTACAAAAACAATTGGATAAGTATTTGGAAAACACTGCTGGACCATTTATTCTAATTTTGAAAAGGCAGATTCTAGATAAACATCAGAACACAAGTGAGATCAGTATTTAAAAACATTAAGTTATGTTTTTACTTTATTTGCTTTGTAATATATTGATCTATTAGCTAATTATAATATTCAGAAAAAATACTGCTACATCAATGAAGCAAATCACTTTTGCTTGCAACAAAACATCAATTTTCACCTTATGCTCATTGGTGTATCTTCTAGCATAAACTACTATGGACTGTTCTTAAAAAGGAACCAGGAGACTCAGTTTGGTGAAGAAGTAGTTATTTGCTAGTAATGAAAAGATACACATAGCAGGAACAATTATAGCATGGCTCAGTGGCTAAATGTGGGCCTAGGGCTTAGAATAATTATATCAAAATCTGGTTCCAACCAAAGGAGGGCCGAGAGATACCTGGAAGATCTGTCAGCTGTGGTCCTTATTCCACCCCAAATTCCTATCTAAAAGTGGCCATGGGAAAAAAAAAACCATGTAATGACAGTTACTCTGGTGCTTTAAGTATGTCAATGGATAGCCTTTAATACTGAATAGATTTTTTAAAGGGTGGGGGAACATGAATGGGTTTGGACATAATGTGAGTTTACACAGTGGGACCAAGGATGAATAATATAGCATCCAAACTAATCAATAGATACACCAAGTAATAAGAACCTGAGATCATTGTTAGCCATGAATGGCCAGCATATAGAAGTTCGTTGCCTTTGGCTCACCAAAATAGGAGCCTTAGGAAGATCTTGTATAAAAGGAACAGCAGCAACAGAGATTACTACAGTTCAAAATAACTGTATTAGTGTGCCTATATTTAAGATGATTGGTAATATATTAATATTAAAAAGGTGTGCATATTATTAAGCACAGTGCTTTTGCCTGGAAATGCAAGAGCCCATGTGGTGTAGTGGTTAGCATGCTGGACTTGGACTGAGATGAGGTTCTCATCATCACTTGGTCATGAAGCTCACAGGGCAACTCTGAGCCAGTTGGTGGACCTACCTTAGAGGGTCGTTGTGAGGATAAACTGGAGAAGAGCAGGAGGTTTAGGTAAGCCACCTTGGGTTCCTTGCAGGAAAAAAATGTAAATTTTTATTTGTATGCTTGCTCAGCCTCCCAGCAGCCTTTCACGGTAAATCACTGTTGCCAAGGGTAGTGCACTGTTGTGGACGGAAGTTTCGCCGGTTTTCAAACTTTGGGAGGAAGGCAAATCACTGGCAAAGCCTTGCCGTCAGTGCGATAAGAAACCCTATGCACATCACCAGCCTTACGTGAGGAGGCTGGAATAAGACGGCAATAAACAGGTCTTCTAATGTGAGTAAATGGGCACAGAGGCGCACCGAGAATAATCGGGGGTTGAATCTCAAGTCAGAGGTCCTGAAATCCGGCAGGGCTGCACTTAGCAAAAAACAGAACCCAGCTGCCTGTGGCTTGAGCCGAGTAGAGAAGCCAGACGGAAGAAAGGCCGGATGGCCCGCGACCGCCACCTATATCTGCAAAAGGGGAAGAGAGAAACAGCAGCAGGCGGAACTCTTGTGGGCCTGGCAGGAAGGACACTTTTCCGACCGGAGAGTTTCGTCACCGTGCGCACTGCGCGGCGGCGAGTTGCCACGTCTGAGAGCGGCCGCGAGCGCGGTGCGTGGTGCCCGGTGGAGCCCGCCAAGATCCCT
This sequence comes from Varanus komodoensis, assembly GCF_004798865.1. Taxonomy (NCBI): domain Eukaryota; kingdom Metazoa; phylum Chordata; class Lepidosauria; order Squamata; family Varanidae; genus Varanus; species Varanus komodoensis. The sequence continues at coordinate 23,749,154 of NW_025336346.1, forward strand.
CCGTTATCACCATGGTGAGAGCTTGTGGGTCGTGGGTCGGCCTCCGACCCCTTTCTCGCTGAGGGTCATTCGGGCTGGCCTTCTCGTTCCAGACCCGGGTTGCCCCGCGGGTGACTACAGCGACAAGGCGGGGGTGGGGGCGGGCGGGGGGAACGATTTGACCGGTTACTGAAGGGGTTGCCTCGGGTAACCAGGTATTCTCACAGGCCCCTTCCCGGGGGTTTTTTAGGTCTGCAGAAGACTCCAATTTCCCCCGCACCGTCCGCAGGCGGAGTGACACTGGAGCAAAGCATGCCCACTCCCAGGCTCCGTTCTGTGTTCAGCCTGGCCACACCTGTATATCCTTCAACAGGACACGCTTGCGTACTTGTTGCACTTTCCCCCCCATACCAGGGCTCACCGTGGATGTCCCCTCCTCAACCCCTACACACGGATTTTACGTGGCTGAAGGTTCTTTTCTGCTAGCAGCGTAGCTTACCTGCCTCGATTTAAAATCAGAAGTGGGTATTGAGACAGATCGGATCAAAGTCCTCTCTAATCTAGTATGCCATTTCAAACAATGGGCAACTAGTTTCTTCTGAGAAGCCCACAAGTTCGGGAGGAAGGCAATACCCCTTTTCTCACTGTGCCCCACCAACAAGTATTGAGAGACCTGCTAATGAAGGCTGGAGTTAGCTCTCATGGTCAATTGCTGAGGAGTATAAATGTGCCTAGTTCCTGTTTGAATGAGTCCCTATCACCATGTCTAGAAGCAGTGAATTCCATTCATACGTAACAAAGGGAAGGTGGTCCAGTTGCTTGGATAATTCTTGTTTAGTTTTGTCCATCTTTTCACTTTCCATCCTCTTTGGGTTGGAGGAAGCAGAACTGGCCATAATATTCCCAGTTATATGAAAAAGTGTTTTCTTTTGTCCTGTTTCTGTTGCCAGTCCATTTTATTGCATGACCTTATGTTCTTGTACTATGAGCAGAGGGTAGAATGGGAAAATAACTTTCTCTTCACCATACATACTTCTGTAAGCCTTTTAAGTTTAGGTTAGCCTCCCTTACATGATTTTTTTTCCAAGGTGAAAAGCTCTAAAGGCTTTCATCATTATTCACAGGGAAGATATTACAACTCCTTGATCATTTTTGGGTTGGGGTTTTTTTTTTTTTTTTGGCACCTTACCAGTTCTATGATAGTCTTTTTAAGGCAAAAGAACCAGAACTCCAAATATGAGCATACCATAGCTTCCTACAGTATATCACAGAAGTGAGTACACCCCTCACATTTTGTAAATATTTTATTATATCTTTTCATGTGGCAATCCTGAAGAAATGACACTTTGCTACAATGTAAATTAGTGAGTATACAGCTTGTATAACAGTGTACATTTGCTGTCCCCTCAAAATAACACACAGCCATCAATGTCTAAACCTCTGGCAACAAAAGTGAGTACACCCCTAAGTGAAACTGTCCAGATTGGGCCCAAAGTGTCAGTATTTTATGTGGCCACCATTATTTTCAGCACTGCCTTAGCCCTCTTGGGCATGGAGTTCACCAGAGCTTCACAGGTTGCCACTGGAGTCCTCTTTCACTCCTCCATGACATCACGGAGCTGGTGGATGTTAGAGACCTTGCATTCCTCCACCTTCCATTTCAGGATGCCCCACAGATGCTCGATAGGGTTTAGGTCTGGAGACATGCCTGGCCAGTCCATCACCTTTACCCTCAGCTTCTTTAGCAAGGCAGTGGTCGTCTTGGAGGTGTGTTTGGGGTCTTTATCATGTTGGAATACTGCCCTGCGGCCCAGTCTCCGAAGGGAGGGGATCAGGCTCTGCTTCAGTATGTCACAGTACATTTGGCATTCATGGTTCCCTCAATGAACTGTAGCTCCCCAGTGCCGGCAGCACTCATGCAGCCCCAGACCATGACACTCCCACCGCCATGCTTGACTGTAGACAAGACACACTTGTCTTTGTACTCCTCACCTGGTTGTCGCCACACACGCTTGACATCATCTGAAAACAATAAGTTTATCTTGGTCTCATCAGACCACAGGACTTGGTTCCAGTAATCCATGTCCTTAGTCTGCTTGTCTTCAGCAAACTGTTTGCGGGCTTTCTTGTGCATCATCTTTAAAAGAGGCTTCCTTCTGGGATGACAGCCCTGCGGACCAATTTGATGCAGTGTGCAGCGTATGGTCTGAGCACTGACAGGCTGACCCACCACCCCTTCAACCTCTGCAGCAATGCTGGCAGCACTCATACGTCTATTTCCCAAAGCCAACCTCTGGATATGATGCTAAGCACGTGCACTCAACTTCTTTGGTCGACCATGGTGAGGCCTGTTCTGAGTGGAACCTGTCCTGTTAAACCGCTGTATGGTCTTGGCCACTGTGCTGCAGCTCAGTTTCAGGGTCTTGGCAATCTTCTTATAGCCTAGGCCATCTTTATGTAGAGCAAAATTCTTTTTTTCAGATCCTAAGAGAGTTCTTTGCCGTGAGGTGCCATGTTGAACTTCCAGTGACCAGTATGAGAGAGTGAGAGCGATAACACCAAATTTAACACACCTGCTCCCCATTCACACCTGAGACCTTGTAACACTAACGAGTCACATGACACCGGGGAGGGAAAATGGCTAATAATACCCAATTCGGACAGTTTCACTTAGGGGTGTACTCACTTTTGTTGCCAGCGGTTTAGACATTGATGACTGTGTGTTGAGTTATTTTGAGGGGACAGCAAATGTACACTGTTATACAAGCTGTATACTCACTACTTTACATTGTAGCAAAATGTCATTTCAGGGTTGCCACATGAAAAGATATAATAAAATATTTACAAAATGTGAGGGGTGTACTCACTTCTGTGATATACTGTAGGTATCTCATAGCTGTAAGTATTAGTGAAAGGTATTATAGATGAGAAAGATCTAAAATAAGTATTATATTTAACTTGCATGATGAAGTAGCAATAAGATGAAAAACACTATATTATTTCTACTAAATTAGAGGTATTACTGAAACTCTGGAATGTATTGGATTAGGAGTTTTTTTACATTGCTGTACCATCACTCCTCAGGTAGTTTACAAAAGCGTTTTTTTTTTTTTAAGTATGATATAAAATATATCACAACTCCTTACTAAACAGTTTAGAAATCCTAGGACCAGTTAAAACCTTTTCATATGCTATCAAAGATCTGGGAGAAGAACAACATCTAAGATGGTACAGCTAGAATGACATGTTGGCACCCGGTGGCTTTCAGTAAAGAGAGCATTTCACGATTGGGAAGCCAGCACTTTGAGGATAATACTATCAATGGCAACCAGTTTTGATAGCTATATTCTATCTCTAGTAGCAAAATACTGAATACCAGTTACTGAGGGATGTGAGTTTGAAAGTGATTTTGCGCTCATGTCCTCCTCGCGTGCTTCCCACCTGGATGCATCTGGTTAACTATGCCGGACTACGTAGCCCTTTTGTCTCATCTGGCTGGGCTTTTCTTATGTTCTTGTGAACATGCATGTCTCTCCCAGTTGCATGGAACCACAGGAGACCAGTTCAGACTGGAAGTACTAAAACTGCCCATAAGTTATTTGAAATTAGAGTCATCTGGCTGTAGGTGTTTGAAATTTGAACCATCTGGATGTGTTGAAAGAAGTGGCTGCAATGTTTGGCTTAGGCTTCAGAGACCTAGTTCAGATCCTTGGCCAGTCATAGACTTACTTGGGTACAGTGGCTGAAACAGATAACAACTGAGGTCTCTAATTCAGAATTTCTGCCTTCAGGTTGTTCTGTGGAGTAATCATCCAAAGTAGATGAATAGTTAATCACTGTGTCACCTGTTACCTATATTAATTTTGATATGATGTCAGTGAGGTTCAGCAGGTCTGTTGAGGGCAAGAGGCAAAAATCCACATGGCAGTGCTGCAAAGTCATCTGAGGGTTAAATGAGATTCAGTTTCATGTACACACTAATACAGTCAGTGCTTATGTAAAAATGTGAAGCAAGCAGGTTTACTACTTGATTTTAACTGTTCAGTCAGATATTACGAGTGGTCTTACTTACGATAACTATACATTTTCCCAATAGGTGTCTGTAATTAATACAGTGGACACTTCCCATGAGGATATGATCGTAAGTATTTGTTGTTTTAAGTAATATCTCCGCCCTCAGGAAACAGTATGAGGAATTTGATTTTAAAAGTGTAAAGCAAGGGGACATTCATTTCCTTCCTCAAGCTTAAAGAGAATAGCTAATTGCTGCTAATGGCTTTCAATTGTAAGGGGGGGAGAGGAAGCAGTGATGGGCTGGGAGGTGGTATTTTCCTTTGGGAGACTGGAACAGCATGGCTGAAATCACAAAGGGGTCCTAATCCATGAGCATGCTCCTCTTGTAATGTACTTCTCTAAATAGACATTTTAAGAATGGTTTTACTTAGTGAATTTTCATTTAATTGAGCTTGCAGGTATATATGAATGAGAGTGATATGACACTTATTGTTCCTTGCCTTTTTTGACAGCTTTGGTAATGAGCAGCAATTATTATTTGGGAAAATATATAGCATTAGGAGATGCAGTGCTGAATAATAAAATTGAGGGGCATTTCATGAAAAACAGGCACTTGGGTTTCTATATAATTTTAAAATATTTTATCCTCCTTCCTTAAATGTTATCTACTCCCATTGGGACCTGGGGCAGTAGGGATAGGAAGTATTTACTGTCTTGTTCTAGCCACCTTTTACTTGTTGCCTGGCCCTCGTTCTTTGTGGGCAGTTGATACAATGCTAGCTTCCATGTTGGTTTAGTATAGCTTGCACCCTCTTTCTCACGAAAATGCTGTGCTTATTTAAATCTTATCATAACACCACACTCTTATTCTACTGTGGTGTGATTCATAATGCTTTATACAGTAGGATTTGGTGGAAGGGGTTTAATATTTTTAAAAAATGATTGTATTACTTCACCCTGATTTGATAGATGACAATAAAAGGTTTTTTTTTATCACTTCCCAGCATGATGCTCAGATGGATTATTATGGAACACGTTTGGCAACTTGCTCCTCAGACAGATCAGTGAAAATATTTGATGTAAGGAATGGAGGGCAAATTCTTATAGCTGACTTAAGAGGGTGAGTCAATTTAAAGACAATCATTTGGTATATCTCTCAAGTTTATGTTTTAGTTATAGTTCCAATTACCAGTTTCTTGGGTACAATGTTGAAAATGCATTCCTGTTTTGCATACAAGATGTTTAATATACTTGAAAGTATCTTCCTCCTAAGGCATGGGTCCTCAAACTATGGCCTGCGGGCTGGATCCGGCCCACCATAGAGATTTTGGACTCTGCACTCATGCATGGCAAGGTGCCAGCTTGCTGGTGTGGAGATCGTTTTGGCCTCGCTTGGAGAAAACAATCTTGCGAGCAAGCTGGCACCTTGCCATGCGCACACGCACATGCCCTGGCACATGCCCCCCCACCCACACCGCTTTGGCGGCCCACACCCATAGCCGGCACCTTTCAACTGGTCCCCTGTTGAAAAAGTTTGAGGACCCCTGTCCTAAGGTATTTGCTAAGTTTTATTACCTCAGAAGAGATGGTATGCTTTCTGTGAAGACTTGTAGTACAGTCATATGCTTATCTACTTTGAAGTAAGTCTTGCTGAGTTCAGTGGGGCTTACTCCCAGGTAAGTGGGTGTTGGATTGCAGCCTGCTATAAATTTAAAATTACTGATATGTTTGTAACTTTAAATATTCCAGCTAAAGATCAGCAGAGGGATTCAGTCTTATTGGGATAGTGAATGGGCAGAGGAAAAGATGAGAGAGAGACAACAATAAAAAGTGATTCTGTTAGTGATTTTTTTCTGGGGCTAAATTTAGCCCCTAAATTTCTTGGAGCTATTTCCCATGCTCTGTCTTCTTTTTTTCAAAGAAACCTGGTTCACACACACATAGACAAACTTATTAAATCAGAGGTTATTATGTACAAAGCTATATCTAGGAGATGTTAACTATAAACAACCCATGAAGATAAACCATTGTTTCTGTTTGGGTGTAAACTGTGGGTAGTTTAAACCACAAGTAATAGTGGTTTACATGTGAACAGAGGTTCCATGTGAACAGAGAGTCATGGGTTGCTCATTGGTTGTGTTGCTGCATCAAAACGCCTAGCCTTTTCATATGCCAGTACTGTGGTGCTACAAAGGCATCTGGAATACTTGGAGGGAGGATTTGTAGGAGAAAAACAGTCAACCAAGAGGATGAAAAAGCAAGTTGTGGTTTGTTTGATCATCTGTCAGACAGGCCTTGGGTTGACTAAGAAACCATGGTTAAAATAAATAATGGGTTGTTGTTTTAACACACTAATACCTTCCTTCTTTGAACTCATGCTTTTTTATGTAGACATGAAGGTCCTGTATGGCAGGTTGCCTGGGCTCATCCAATGTACGGCAATATCCTGGCTTCCTGTTCCTATGATAGGAGGGTTATTATCTGGAAGGAAGAGAATAGTACCTGGGAAAAAACTTATGAATACACAGGACATGATTCATCAGGTATGGATATTCCTTTAGTAGTCGGTTGAACAGAGAAGGATTATAATTCTGTGTCGCTTCAGTTGCAATATAGATACACTGATTAAAGACTCCATGTAATAGTGCTGGTCACAGATATTTGGTCAATTTCTTTAACAGCATACTGGGCTTAAGTTGTATGACTGTCCTTCTGTGTGTATTGCTATGTTGAAGTTTGACTGAAGTGCCTGAATGTCAAGAGTAGAAGGACTTCTCTGGGAAATGAAGAATCTTGTGCATGTGCCTAAAGTGCTCCTGCAGACCCGCATGGATTCTGCCTCTGACTGTAGCCATCTGCTTTGTAATAAATATTCATCTGGCAGTATTTGTCAACCTTCTGGAGAAGTTTTCAGGAGCAGTGTGAGGCTGCACCAGGGTCTAGCATATATGTGCAGAAAGCAGTAGGGATTCTGGTCCTTTTTTAGACTTCCATTTCACTGATACATAAGTTCAGACCTGCTAAATCTCATGTATATTTGTAAGACAGCATTGTGACATACAGGATTATTTCAGATGTAATATCCCAAATACGTCAAGTTATGGTTTGGAAGAATGGGGAGCATGTTTGGTTCTTTCAGGCTTTCTTCTTTCACCTCTAAGTTTGCCTCCCATATTTCTTGGTTAGTAGCATATTGTAGTTTCCTTATATACAACTTGGGCAGACTATGAGTTACTCAGTTTGAATGTTGGCTCAGACATAGATGGACCTAGTGTCATTCAGTAGCATGAATATTTCAAGCCATCTACCCAATAGATGTTATGCCTTATAAGCCAAAAGTGTAGATCAATAATCATTGCCACTACTTTGATATCAGAAATCAAGAAACTCTGCTTCTGAAGTTAGTAGTATTTTTAGCTGTCATAGGAAAGAATTCTAACAGTTTTTAGTTAATATATTTATTTGGTAAAAAATACTCTGACCTGAATGAACACTAAGTAAGTGCCTCAGATGGGCTTCAGCATTTGAACCAGCTGAGATATGTACAGTAAATAGGGGTAGAATGGACCAATAACAACTTGGCTATACATTATTTTTGCTTCCAATGGCTATTTCCTTCTATATATTTTCACAGTGACTACACTGCTACTTCAAGTTCATCCCCTGTGCTGTTTCTGCACTAGTGCAAGCTAATTGTGCCACCATCACCAGTATTTGTAGGTACAATGCAGTGACCTTGTGCTAATTGGCTACTAGTATTAAAACAACACTGGAGTCAACAGACTTTGTACCATCTTACAAGCATTTGTAAGAGATATCTGCATTGGAGCACCTTACATTTTTGATACTTATAGTTACATTAAAAAAAAGACTTTCGGCATAGCATGACTGACCTCTGTCCCATGAGAAGCATTATCTGCTGCTCTGGCTATGTCTCTTGCAGCTAACATCTCTCTAAGGCAAGGGGGCATATGTTTTCCCAATTTTTTCCTTTTGACTAACCTGTACAATAATCCAGCCAATTTCTGTGTTTTCTGGCAGTGAATTCTGTCTGTTGGGCACCACAGGACTATGGACTGATCCTGGCATGTGGCAGTTCTGATGGGGCCATATCTCTGTTGAGCTACACTGGCGATGGACAGTGGGAAATAAAAAAAATCAGCAATGCACATACAGTGAGTATCTAGTCATTTTGTTGTGGACAAGATAATTTTGTTGTTCTAGAGGCTTGAGATGACAAAGTAATTATGGAATTTTATAATTTAAACTTTCTAGGGATGGTCAGTCTCCATGACATTGTTGCTTAGCACTCTCAGGCTTCATTGAGCTCTTCTGGGTTAGTTTTCCTCCCTTAGGTTTTTTTGCTCAAGCTTTTCAGCTCTTCTGCATACTTGGTTTTTTTCCCAAAACTCGTTGATGCCTTTCTCTTCTGCCTGAAAGGTGCCATTCTGGCTATCTAAAATAGGGGTACCCACAACTGAACATTAGGAAGAGAGGGAGGTATGTACTAGTATATTGACCTGAAACCATTGAGACATCATGTTTAGATCATACTTGCAATATTCAGTAAGTATCACCATATTCAGGTGTTCAGGCTTGACATTTGGGTCTCTGTTTCGGCTTTAAATAAGAAACTGCTGCATAAATTTGTCCTAGATTGGCTGCAATGCTGTTAGCTGGGCACCCGCTGTTGTACCAGGAAGCCTTATAGAACAGCCGTCAAGCCAAAAACCAAACTACATCAAACGATTTGCTTCAGGTGGCTGTGATAATCTTATCAAGATTTGGAAGTAAGTTATACTGAGAGATTTCTCTTACAGCTTTTGATAAAACAAAGATAATATTCTCTAAAGGACTGGGTCTGCAGCTTAGGAGTGCTCCTTGACCTGGAACTGTCCCTGGAGGTCCAGGTGACGGCGGTGGCAAGGAGCGCTTTCCTTCAGCTCCAGCTGATCCAACAGTTGCATCCTTACCTGGACAAGCACTGCTTAGCAATGGTGACACATGCGCTGGTAACTTCCCGGTTGGGTTATTGTAATGCGCTCTATGTGGGGATGCCCTTGAAAATGGTCTGGATACTTCAGTTGGTACAAAATAGAGCTGCCAAGCTGCTCATGGGGACTGGCCATTATTCTCATATAACGCCAGTCCTCTATCAGTTTCACTGGTTCCCAATTGAAGTCCAGGCCCAATTCAGGGTGCTGGTACTTACCTATAAAGCCCTAAACAGCTTGGGTCCAGGATACCTGAAGGAATGTCTCCTCCCCTATATGCCCTCATGCCTCTTAAGATCGGCAGGGGAAGCCTTGCTCTGGGAACCCTCTTTGAAGGAGGTATGGAGGGTATCCACACAGAGGAGGGCCTTCTCTGTGGTGGCGCCCAGACTATGGAACATACTCCATAGAGGTCTGCCTAGTGCCGATTCTCTACTCTTTCCGGGGCCAGGTGAAGACCTTTTTATTTAACCACCATTTTAATACTTAATATCACTATTTTAATAATAATATTAATTTTATAGAGTCACATTTTCTTTTCCTTTTCTTCTTTCTTTTTCTTTAGTTATGAAATGATATATTGTTGTTTATCTGTTAAATGTTTTTAATGATATTTATATTATTATACTGTTATTTATATTGCTATTTTTATCTTCTGTAAGCCATCCTGAGGCTGCTGCAAAGGATGGCATATAAATGATTAAACTAAACTATATACTCTTGCCCCTTCTGAGTTATTGGATTGCCTATATTCTCCCTGCTTTCTCTCCAGTTTTCTTCCTCCCACTACACATGAATTCTTTATTCCTTTCTTTTGCTATGGTGATTATAACTCAAGCTCTAAGGCAAAGGGGCTGTACGTGTGTGTCAGGGCAAACTGCCTTGACATTCACAAGCAGCCTGAAATACAGCATGGAGGTGAGGGCTTGAGTACCATTAAATAGAAAGAAAGCCATTAGAATGGATGGCTCGTACTCTTCCCTGACTATCTCCATTATCACAATTCAGTAAACTTCAGTGTGTAAATGAACTGATTTTGATCTGATTGCACTGGCTGCCCGACTTTTCTGAACCCAGGTCAATGTGCTGGCTTTGATCCATAAAGCTGTAATCTTCTTGGGACTGCATACCTGATGGAATGTTTCACTATGTGTGAAGTTACCCATATGCCACAATTATCACCTGAGGCCCTCCTCCAAGGGAGCTTTAGAGGATGGACACAAATCTGTAGGCCTTCACTGATTATACAATGTTTTCCCCAAAGGCGTTTGCTTAGTTAGTGCCAATACTTTCACCCTTTTGGCACCAGGGTAAGGCAGCATACAATAAGGTTTTGAACAGGTTCTTAGTTTTTTATTGTAGCTTGTGTACAATTATGTTATTTCAGTATATAAATTATTTTACTATGTTGTAATATTGCATTTTTGTGGTTTCTTTGTAAATTGTCCAGAGAGCTTTGGCCACTAGACCATATAGAAAGGGAATTAATGTGAGAAATGCTGATGAGGAAAGGTGGGGATTCTTGCCACTGCCAATCTCTTTCCTTTCAATCGTTCCAGAGAAGAAGATGGCCAGTGGAAAGAAGAACAAAAACTAGAAGCCCACAGTGACTGGGTCAGAGATGTAGCCTGGGCACCTTCCATAGGTTTGCCAACAAGCACTATTGCCAGCTGCTCACAGGTAGAAATCAATGGCTAAAGCGAGTGAAAATAACCATTTCTGGCACAGCATGCTTAAATCACATGCATTATAAATTCTGTATTTGTTTTATTTATATATTCATGTGTATATTATTTATATATTCATGTGTATATTTATTTATATATTCATGTCCTGCTTCATCTGTGGAATTCATTTTAGACTTACAAGCATGCAGTTAGATTAATACTGGATACCACCAAATTCATTTAACGTAAGCCCCATTCACTTCAACGGGTCTGGGATTATCATAGAAATGAAGTGAGACAGAAGGGGCCTCCCAGGCCATCTAGTCTGACCCCCAGCTGCAGCCAGCTCTGCTCCCGTAATCCCCAACATGTTGTTGTCCAATCTTTCTGTGAACACCCTCACTGGTGGGACCTCAACCACCTCCCTTGGAAGTCCATTCCAGATCCTAGGGGCTCTAACCTCAGGAAGTACTTCCTGACATCCAACCTGAAGCCTGGTTCCTTGAGTTTTGCCCCATTGGAACACACCCTGTCCTCCCCTGCAGGGAAGAACAGGTCACAGCCCTCTTCCACATGACATCCCCTCACATACCTATAAGTTGCTAAAATATTAACATTGGGTATAATTCATTGCAAGGATGCTATTTTCCTGGGTAATTTATCCTCACTGAAAAAGGACCCTTGTAAAATGCTCCATGGAAAGATCTTCCTGCCTGTGGAAGTTAGTTTGCTGAGGATTTTTTAGATTAGCCTTCGTTTACATACTATTTTTATATGCATAGCAGGAACAAATCATAGGTCGTTAATCCACAGTTTTCTGCAGCATATCCCAGGCACATTCCACAGCCTTTTTGAATATTTAACCCCAGTCTGGGCTTGTTACATGACATCTGAACCCATATGCTGTAGATTAATAGTAGATTAAACCTACTAATTATAGGTTAATTCTCAGTTGTTTAACCCATGAGTGATCCAAAGTGTGTGGGTGTGCATGTAACAAATCAGCCCGTGATCACAATGCATTTTCATACTGGAAGTGGCTTCTAAGTGGCATATAGCTCAAAATATCATGAGTTACTTGATTTATCCAAACTTTGCTGCTCTTATATGTGAACAGGTCATATAATCCTGCACAGTCTGAAACAGTACAATCCAGGTAAGCCATGGTTGTGATGACAGGATTCCATTGATAAGAACCTGTTGTGGTTTGCTTGATACACATGGTATTGATTGCGAACTCACTCTTGTGCTTACAATTTTGTTTGCTTTTTCTTAGGATGGCAGAGTTTTTATCTGGATGTGCGATGATGCCTCTGGAAATTCATGGTCACCGAAATTGCTACACAAATTCAATGATGTAGTGTGGCATGTCAGTTGGTCCATCACTGCAAATATTCTCGCAGTGTCTGGGGGAGACAATAAAGTGAGTGATAAAGCAGCTTAAATCCTACCCTTTCCCTGACATTCACATGGCCATTTTCAGGTGTTAATTTAATTCTTTTGCTTGTAGTTCCACATTTTTCAGCAGAACCAAGTTCAGAATCTGATCCTGGTTTGTGGTTGGAGATTATAGGCATTATCAGGTTCAGACGGAATAAGAAATTATTTTAACAAGTCTTGGAAGTCTTGCATTATGGGGAGCAGGGACTGTATATGCACAATATTTGTACTTCGATTAATAAAACGTGGTGTATTATGCTGAGATAATCAAATTGGAGGTGGGCTATAATCTTCATGGGCCTTAGCAGTATGAGAGAGAGAAGCATATTTCTCTCTGTCTACTCACGCCAAACCTTTCATGGCTCTGGTGCTGCCCTTATGCCTCCAAGCTCCAAGGCTTGTGGTCATCCAGTACAGAGTGGGGGGAACAGTGGAGGTAGTCTCTACCTCCTCTCCTCTTGCCCTGCATTTTTGCTGAATAGGCTTTTTGTCCATCTTCCAAAAGGCATTTCACAGTGAGATAGAAGGGGGCTGGAGAGGTGCCAGGACAGCTTATAGTCTGGCTTCTCTATTCTCCTCCCTACCGACTGGAATACTCTTTCTCTCTGAGGTTGTTTTGCCAAGCTCAGCAGTTGGCATGGATCTTTCCATGGCAGCTGCAATGGGGGGGAGGGGGATGAAATCAGACCTTTGTCTTGACTTCGTACCTGGGAATCTGAAATACCCTATGGTCCTCAGACACCATCTAGGGACCATAGGATTGCTCCTCTTTTTTCAAAGCCCCAAGTCTTTTTTCAAAGCCCCAAGTCTTTTTTCAAAGCCCCAAGTCTTTCAAACATCCATTTTACTGGATTAGTTGAATTGATCTATACAATAGTGTTGGTTTTCCTTTAAAATGAAAATCAAGTTTTTTAATGTAAACACCAGCCTGTCTAGTTTGAATTGAACTGAGCTGTATGTGGTGGAACTGCTGTGAAGAATCTTTTAAACCTGAAGTAGAAGTGCTGGCTTATTTAGGAACATCTGCTTTAGACATGACAGGGTCGGCAGCCCCCCACGTTTGGACTACAACTCAGAATCCCTGACCATTGGCCACACAGACACGTGTTTATGGGAGTTGTAGCACAAACTGGGTGGCACTAGGTTAGTTACTCTTGAGATACGGTTGATAGCTGTAGTACTCAGAACCGTTGTCAAAGGGAAAGAAACTAGAATGAAATCCTTGCTGCTATATAGAGTGGATTCTAGAAGAGGGGAAGAACTAAACACTCTCATTCTGGTCTTCTTTCAGGTAACTTTATGGAAAGAATCGGTAGATGGACAGTGGGCATGCATCAGTGACGTTAATAAGGGACAAGGAGCAGTATCTGCTATTGCTGAAGGGCAGCAGAATGAACAGTGACAAATGGGGCAACCTGGAATTTTCAAAGGAGTAGACATGCATACATGCAAAGAAGTAGACATGATTTTTACAACTTTTCTTATTAAACCAGATGTATCGTTCCTTCAGTGCAAAGCTTTTTGTATTTTTTTAAAGTATCAGTTCATGAATGAACTCCCAAATTGATTATGAGGAGAGGTTAAGTTTCTGTTGCTTCAGAATCATTTATTTTACCCGTTACAGTTCCCTCATCATTTAAAATTTGGTACCATTTTTCTCTTTTAACAAGAGGAAAGAAGTTATGTATGTGTCACATAATTGATAAAGAAGTTGAGCTTAAGAGGGAGATGGGAACTATCATGTATACAGGGAAGAAGAATAAAAATGCAGCGTTACTTTTGTCTTAAAAGTTTGTCTTCATTTCTATGGTTGAAAATATTCATAAATTTGATGTCCAAAACACAAATCTAATAAACTTAAAGCCACTTTTGTGTGATTCATTTGGTTTAAAGAATGGAATAAAATCCAAATAGAACAGTCTTGCTTGAATTATTCGGAAGGGAAGATTAACTTTGCAGTGGCCTTTTGTAATCCCTGTTGCTGTGTGTTATTCTTCTTCAAGTACCTGATTCAAAGTTTTCTTTTCCTTGTTCCCATAGGTTCTGTTGGCTCCTATTAGAGTAAATCAGTCATGGCACTGTGATATTGAAAAACTGTTGAACATCTGAAGCATTAAGAGTAAAATCTGTCCTTGTGGCAGGGCAAGGATGGGAGCAGTAAAAAGTAATGGCAGGATAAAGAAAAACATGTTGGGAATCAATTTTGAGGTGATTTGTTAAGGTTGTTATCAGGTTTTAAAATGAGGCTGGTCCCTTTCAATTTAAATATAAACATTCAGTTTATAATCAGTTCAAATTGTGACAACCCAGATTCAGGCTGAACACCAGGAAAAGCTTCCTCAGTGTCAGAGCAATACAACAGTGAAACCAACTGCCTAGAGAGGTGGTGGGCTCTCCCCCACTAGAGACATTCAAAAAGAAACTGGACAGCCATCTGAGTGGGATGGTGTAACTGGGCTTCCTGCCACAGCAGGGGGTTGGACCCGATGGCCTTTATGGCCCCTTCCAACTCTACTCTTCTATGATTTATGGCCCCAACACACTGTATGAAACAAAACCAACTATTTATTTTTTTCTATTCAGGCTGAGATTTTGTAGGGATGGCCTTCATTGTCTCTTCCAACTCTGCTATTCTATGATTTAAGATTCTCTCTTTTGAGTGCCTCCAGTGTGAGGAAGCAGAATTGCAATAGGAGAGCCTAGTAATTCTGAACTTAAAGGCTAGTACAGCATTGAAATGTGTATAGTTCAAATCTCAGAGTTATGAGTTTCCTTGGAAATTTACAATGTGACCACTGTCTCTGTATAGTCCATTAGTAAGCCAACAGTACATGAATGGGGTATAACTGCTTGGAAAGAACATCAGCACACCCTCTCTTTTTCTACCAGCAGCAACACTGACAGTACCTTACAGAAGTATATTGTGCTCCATTTACATGCCATGTTAAATACTTGGACAGGCGGTGCAGGAACACTTCAGAATAATAACTAGGAACAATGGGCAGGTTTGCACATCATGCTAACCCACCCTGGCAATTAGCTATGATGCATGGGTTGCAGTACCCAACAAACTGTTGGCTAAGCATGGGGTTTCCTTTTCAGTCTTCCAGATATTTTATTTTTTGAGTTTAATTCAGCTTTATTGCAGCTGTGGAATGGATATAATTGACAGAATATTTATTTATTAGATTTATGTCCTGCCTTTTTCTTTTGAAAAACTTGAAACGGCTTACATCATTCTCTTGCTCTCAATCTTATCCTCACAATAATAACAGCCCTGTGAGGTAGATTAGGCAGAGAGTGAGTGACTAACCCAAAGGAACTAGAACCCAGAGCAGCAACTAGAACCCAGATTGCCCGAGTCTCAGTCCTGCATTCTTAACAACTACATGGCCGTTCTCCCTGCAGCCTTCCCAGTGCCCTCCAGATTGCTCTGGACTGTTGGGCAACTCTGGCGAGATTTCAACAGAAAAGGTGAGAATTTTGAAGGCCTGTTCTGCCAGTAGTATTCACTCTGCAGGAACATTGAAGTTGATTCCAATTCCTTTTCCAATAGCACTAAGAAAATGTACGTGTATACATACATACATATATTGTGAGCATATCTCACAATAGGTATCAGTGCTTTTTCAGCGAAGATAAAACTGCCTAGGAAAATAGCATCTGCAATGAGTTATATCCAGTGTTGATCCCAAACCCACTGAAATGATTGGGACTTGCATTAGATTATTAGATAGAACCAAATACACATAACTGCAATCTAGCTTGCTTTTTATACATGTTTTCTGACAGAAACTTAATTTCTGTTTCAAAGCACAGCCACTTGTTCAAAAGTCACTCTCATCAGAAACTCTCTCAAAAACAAGGGGGGAATTGTTCCTCACTATTCTTGCAACTCATGGATCACTGCCTTGTCATGGCGAAGGGGCTTGCGTAGCTCAATGAAGATATGAGCTATGCCGTGCAGGGTCATCCAAGACGGACAGGTCATAGTAGAGAGCTCTGACAAAACGTGATCCACTGGAGAAGGAAATGGCAACCCACTCCAGTATCTTTGCCATGAAAACCCCATGGACAGTACCAAAAGTTAAAAAGATATGATGCCAGAAGATGAGCCCCTCAGGTCGGAAGGTGTCCAATATGCCACTGGGGAAGAGCAGAGGGCTAGTACTAGTAGCGCCAGAAAGAATGAAGCAACTGGGTCAAAGCCGAAAGAACACTCAATTGCAGATGTATCTGGTGGTGAAAGGAGAGTCCGATGCTGCAAAGATCTATATTCCATAGGAACCTGGAATGTAAGATCCATGAATCAAGGCAAGATAGATGTGGTCAAACAAGAGATGACAAGACTGAACATCGACATCTTAGGAATCAGTGAACTAAAATGGACAGGAATGGGTGAATTTAATTCAGATGACCATCAGGTATACTACTGCGGGCAAGAATCCCTCTGAAGAAATGGAGTAGCCTTCATAGTCAATAAAAGAGTAGGAAAAGCAGTACTGGGATACAATCTCCAAAATGACAGAATGATCTCAGTTCAAATCCAAGGCAAACCATTCAACATCACAATAGTCCAAGTCCACTGGTGCTGAAGAGGCTGAAGTTGACCAGTTCTGTGAAGGCCTATAACACCTTCTAGAATTAACTCCAAAAAATGATGTCCTTATCATCATGGGGGATTAGAATGCTAAAGTAGGAAGCCAAAAGATAACCGGAATAACAGGCAAGTTTGGCCTTGGAGTACAAAATGAAGCAGGGCACAGGATGGTAGAATTTTGTCAAGAGAATACAATGGTCATAGCAAACACTCTTTTCCAACAACCCAAGAGACAACTCTACACATGGACATCACCAGATGGTCAACACAGAAATCAGATTGACTATGTGCTCTGCAGCCAAAGGTGGAGAAGCTGTATACAGTCTGTAAAAACAAGACCAGGAGCTGACTGTGGCTCAGATCATGAGCTTCTGGTTGCAAAATTTCGGCTTAAATTGAAGAAAGTAGGGAAAAGCACTAGGCCACTCAGGTATGACCTAAATCATATCCCTGATGAATACACAGTAGAGGTGACAGATAGATTATTATTATTATTATCATAACATTTCTATGCCGCCCCTTGCCGAATTAGATCTGATAGACAGAGTGCCTGAAGAACTATGGACAGAGGTTCGCAAAATTGTACAAGAGGCAGCAACTAAAACCATCCCAAAGAAAAAGAAATGCAAGAAAGCAAAATGGCTGTCTGAGGAAGCTTTACAAATAGCTGAGGAAAGAAGGGAAGCGAAAGGCAAGGGAGAAAGAGAAAGATACACCCAATTGAATGCAGAATTCCAGAAGATAGCTAGAAGAGATAAGAATGCCTTCTTAAATGAACAGTGCAAAGAAATAGAAGAAAACAATAGAATAGGGAGGACCAGAGATCTCTTCAAGAAAATTGTAGATATGAAGGGAACATTTCTTGCAGAGATGGGCATGATAAAGGACCAAAATGGCAAGGACCTAACAGAGGCAGAAGAGATTAAGAAGAGGTGGCAAGATTTCACAGAAGAACTATACAAGAAAGAGCTTAACATCCCTGATAACTACAATGGAGTGGTCACTGACCTCGAGCCAGACATCCTGGAATGTAAAGTCAAATGGGTCTTGGAAAGTCTGAGCAACAACAAAGCTAGTGGAGGCGACAGTATTCCAGCTGAGCTATTCAAAATCCTAAAAGACTATGCAGTAAAAGGGCTACACTCAATATGCCAGCAAATTTGGAAAACTCAACAGTGGCCACAGGATTGGAAAACGTCAGTTTATATTCCCATCCCAAAGAAGGGCAATGCCAAGGAATGTTCAAACTACCGCACCATTGCACTCATTTCCCATGCTAGCAAAGCTATGCTCAAAATCCTACAAGCTAGGCTCCAGCAGTATGTGGACCGAGAAATACCAGAAGTACAGGCAAGTTTTCAAAGAGGAAGAGGAACTAGAGATCAAATTGCCAACATACGCTGGATCATGGAGAAAGCTAGGGAGTTCCAGAAAAACATCTACTTCTGCTTCATTGACTATGCTAAAGCCTTTGATTCTGTGGATCACAACAAATTGTGGCAAGTTCTTAAAGAGATGGGAGTACCTGACCATCTTATTTGTCTCTTGAGAAACCTATATGCGGGTCAAGAAGCAACAGTGAGAACTGGACACAGAACCACTGATTGGTTCAAAATTGAGAAAGGAGTTTGGCAAGGCTGTATACTGTCGCCCTGCCTATTTAACTTATATGCAGAGCACATCATGAGAAAGGCGGGGCTAGATGAATCACCAGTTGGAATTAAGATTGCCGGGAGAAATATCAACAGCCTCAGATATGCAGATGATACCACTCTGATGGGAGAAAGTGAAGAGGAACTAAGGAGCCTCTTGATGCAGGTGAAGGAGGAGAGCACAAAAGTTGGCTTGAAACTCAACATTAAGAAAACCAAGATCATGGCATCCGGTCCACTCACTTCCTGGCAAATAGATGGATAAGAAATGGAGGTAGTGACAGATTTTATTTTCCTGGGCTCCAAGATCACCACAGATGGGGACTGCAGCCAAGAAATTAAAAGACGCTTGCTCCTGGGGAGGAAAGCTATGGCAAATCTAGACAGCATACTGAAAAGCAGAGACATCACCCTGCCAACAAAAGTGCGTATAGTCAAGGCTATGGTTTTCCCAGTTGCAATGTATGCCTGTGAAAGCTGGACCATAAGGAAGGCTGAGCGCCGAAGAATTGAGGCCTTTGAATTGCGGTGCTGGAGGAGACTCCTGCGACTCCCTTGGTCCGCAAGGTGATAAAGCTGGTCAGTCCTAGAGAAGATCAACCCAGACTGCTCTTTAGAAGGCCAGACACTGAAGCTGAAGCTCAAATACTTTGGCCACCTAATGAGAAGGAAGGACTCCCTGGAGAAGAGTCTAATGCTGGGAACAATAGATGGCAAAAGAAGAAGGGGACAGTAGAGGATGAGGTGGCTAGATGGAGTCACTGAAGCAGCCGGTGTGAGCTGAAGTGGACTCCAGGGGATGGTGGAGGACAGGAAGGCCTGGAGGAATGTTGTCCATGGGGTCGCGATGGGTCGGACACGATATCGCAACTAACAACAACATTCTTGCTACTCTGACATGTATATCAAATCACATACAAGAGGCATGAGAAGAATGCCTACCTTTTAATTTCACATGCTTGCAAGTGTAGTGTGCTGCCTTTGATCTAATTTTTGGTTGGACTATGAAATGTATGTATAGAGTGAGACTGCAAGACCTGCCTTGTTGGCCAAAATAGCATATCACCCTGTCTTGAACTAACACTACACTTTGGCTTTGATAGGAAGCAGACCTTACATCCACAGAGTATGGCATTCATTTGCAAGGGTCTTCCTTTCCAACATATCCTAGCCAAGAAGCTGCAGAAAAGTTTGCAGAGAATTTGACCCAAGCTCCAGAGGGTTATTGCCTATTTTGAAATGCAGAGATTATGTAGCTATACAAGGTTGCCACAAATTAACCCAATAATGGGCTTTGCTTTGTTGTGTTTCCTAGATCAAGCCATTAAGCACCATGGCAAAGGAGGATGCTTTCAGCTGATAAGAATTACCCCCTGCAGCCCAGCCCAAAGGGAGTTTTATGTTTCACAGCACAACCATGGCAAAGGATCAAGTTTATGTGTTACATTTTTTCACCACAGTTTCCATCCTCAGCTACCTAGCCATATGTCTCTGTTTTCTGAGAAGCAGAAAAGTTAAGAGGAATCTCCCTTTTGAGAAAAGGTTCAAACATTCCTATATTGCTGGAAAGAGGCATTTTTGCCACTGTTGTGATTGTTCCCCTTTATAAACTGCATGGAAAATATCAGAGAACTGATAATACCCTGACATATTTCCATAGCATTCCTCGTATGTATTCAGCCTCCATATATATATATATGGAGCCTCCATATATATATATATATATGCAGCCTCCATACACACACACACACACACACACACACACACACACATATATATATATATATGATCTTCTAATGATAAATAGACTTGCAGTCCAATTCCAAACACGTTTGACTTAGTGAATTCAACAAAACTTCCAACAAATAAGTTTAAGATTACAGCCAAACTATCGTAAGCAGCAAGGAACAAAACCATTAAAAAACCAAAAAGCTCTTAATACCTGGATCTTTTGACCATATCTACAATATCACACCAAGGACACATACATAGAAAATCTGAAAGGAGAATATTTAGGCAGACACTAAGTTTCTTTGGTTGTCATAAAGGCAAGAGAGGTACACTCAAGCTAAACATAAAGGTTGTGTATATTATTTCTTTATATGTTTTGTAGCTAATGTGTTCTAGATTTATTTCAAATATATATTTAAATGCTACTTTTTAGCCTTAAAATGTCCACCTCATTCCCTCAATGGCTTACATAATCAGTTTTAAGTGCCAATTAAAATACAGTTTGAAAGAAGAACAGAATAAAGCACAACAGTATAATCATCAGAGGAATACTGGAAAATTTAATCCAAGTTAGAGCTAGGTCAGAGAAGAGAAGAGAAGAGAAGAGAAGAGAAGAGAAGAGAAGAGAAGAGGTCTTGCAATACGCCCAAGATTTTAAATGGAGGGAGCCGATCAAACTTCACTAGAGAGGGAGTGGATTGCCACAGTAGAAAAGGCCCTATTGTATATCACAACCAGCGGTACCTCTATGGTTGGAGGGAGGAATGTGTGGCCCTCCAGATATTTTGCACTTCAGTTCCCATGATCCCTCACCTTTGACTATTCTGGTTAGGGTTGACAAAACAGTGGCAGGTCAAAACAGGCACCCAAGGTTGAATGGAAGTAGGTGGTATTTCATACCATTGGGATTGTATAGGTAAGAAAGCATGTTGAACTGATATAATAGATGCCAGTGATATGTAATGTCGATGGTCCTGATTGCCACCATACCCATATGAGTCTAGCAAAACAAATGCGGCAGTCTTGCTCTTTCATTGCTCCTATTTCAAGGAAATGAATAGTAATAGATTACCCTAATGTATGGTAGTCCCCCTGTCTTTCCACTTTATACTATAGCATTAAATGGAATGAAGAATAGGGGAAAGGAGAAAGATGCAGGCTAAGATCCTCTGGCCCTACAAGTACTTAAGAACTTTAGAACCATGCTGGGGCAGACTAAGGGCCCATCTAACCCAGCATTCTGCTCACACACTGGCAAACCAGTTGCCCCTGAGAAACCTGTAAGTGGGGCATGAGAAGAACAGCACCCTCCTGTCCATGTTCCCCAGCAACTGGTGTATGCAGGCATACTGCATCAGGACCTGTAGCCACTAAAAGCCCTCTCCTCCATCCTGAAAGGCTTCTAGCTAAATTACAAAAGTTTATCTGCTTTTTCAGAGATCATCAGCCAGTACTGCAAGTTGGGAAACGATATCAGAAGCACAAAAACAAGGAATTAATGTGCGTTAGGTTTCCATGTGTAACTTTCCATCCATGAAAGTATATTCAACTCACGCTATACAAACATTAGAAAAATGCAAGCTACTCAACCATTTTTTTAAAAGAACAAACAAGAACACTTAGACTCTTGAAGCTGATGTAACAAGCATCTTTTATGTTGTTTATTTTTACATCACTGACTTGTTTCCAAGGGATGCCTAACCCCACTGAAACAGACAGGTGTTACAGGCAAAAAGCAAATATCGATTGCTATATAAAGGCTCTCACCACCCTACAGAGGTGCATATGAGAGCTATTAGGTAAGTAAACTTTCCAGCTGTTATTTCTATTTCCTCAGCCCCCCCCCCCCCCCGGTATTCCTTAGCTTAGTTTTTTCACTCAGAACAACCAACATTTTATACTGAATGCTTGGGATTCTGGCCATATGTAGAGTCTATAAATTAAGAATCTTTTATTTTGTATCTGTTTTTAGATTGATTCATTGGTCTGCTGCTGGTTTATTATTTTATTTTGTAATTGGTTATATTGTGTTTATTTTCCTCCTGTTTCCTATTTATATGGCTGTATCTATATTGTATTTTAATTTTATTGTGTGTTGTGGTTGTTTGCTATTGTTATTTGTATTTTATATCTATTGTACTGTAAGCTTCCCAGAGAGCCTGCAGCTATGGGGCAGCAGACAAATGCGATTAAATAAATAAATATAAAATGAATTTATTTCAGCTTTGTGATTGCCTGGTTGCATCTTCCAGTATTTCTTAAGAATTTTAGAACAAGTTATTGCCTTCAACTATCACAACCAGCGGTCAGTCCAGCAGGATGGGCGGAAGGAGAAGAGAGGGGAAAGCAAGGCCATTCCAGCAGCCCCATGGAAGACCTTCCTCAGGAAGCCTTCTCCTTCCTCAGCCATCACTACCAGCGGTCGTTGCAGCAAGTTGTACTGAGATGGACGAGATGCTACCAGGCCAGCTGAAAGAATTAATGTGACCCTGACTTCCTTCCCATCTGCTTTTCTAGTTTGTAAGCTGGAAGACAAGGGCTGCCTTGTGGGTTGATGTTATCGTAAACCACTCTGCAAGCCTTTCTTCAAAAAGGGGCATAAAAATACTCGAAATAAGTTTTTTTATATGTAAAGTATGTATAAATGTTCTTAAAATGCAGGTTGATACAGTCACTGTCTGGGGCATCTTTAATACATGGCCATGTATGTCAGAGTTGTGATCGTAGGAATGCTCCTGGTCTGTTCACTCTGGACTGAGAATGCTCTAGCTGGTTCCAGTTTTTTAAGTCCTGTACAACCAAAGACGCAGGTAAATACTAAACACAGTACTACTGTCTTGCGCTGGAACTTTATTAAAGAGTGCTTATCACTGAATCATTTGCCTATAGAATTTACAACTGATTTGCTTCTAGCAACGGAAAGTCCCTCAGAAACCTACAACTAAGTTCTATCGCCGAGAAGTGGAAGCACTTTTCGATGACCATCAAAGTAATACTGACAGAAGCGACAATGAAATAGAAATAAAGGTAATTCATTTCCAACCACTTAATACTATACAATTTAAGAGTTTAATGCCTTCCTTCCTATGCCCTTACTGATGTTCAAGTACAAACAACATATCTTAAAATAAACAATTTAATCTAAAGAGTGCTTCCATCCACAAAGTCATAGCCTAAAAGAATATTCCAACTAGAAATCTGTTAACATATGTGTCAAGTGGGAGAAGAGCCTTTCCTAAAGGAAGAATGAAACAATTGAGGACAGTACTTAGAAACCATTCCATTTATGCATAAATGAAGAAAGGATTTCTTAAGAGAGTCATTTGGCAGACAAAGTGAATTTACATGAGTTAGTGGGTATCAGTTATAACTGTCTGTTATCTTCTGAGTGCGCCATCCACTTGTGTGTCTAATAGGACCTGTCAGCTACAGCTGAATGGCATTTATGTGCAATTGAAACATTTGATTGGATCTAGGTCTGGCCCTTTCATTTTTACAGGCTTAGAGCTTCTTCTGTTACTGGAAGTATTAAGACTGAGCAGGTATATCAACCCATGACACAATCCAGCATTATCATTATTTATCAACAGATATATATGATATACAGGACCTTACACTAAAATAATCAATTGGATTGTCCTATCTTGCCCAAACACTGATTTTTTCCATTGGCATCTATTTCAGAAAGACCTTAGGTTATATCTAATTCAGTGAAAGATAATGTTTTGGGAGTATACTGAATGCCACATCTTTTAAAATAAGGGTTTATCTAAATCAGACAACTGCTGGAGGTGTAATTCAGCTAATGCTTCTCTCACTCATGCATTTCGGCAATGCCCCATGGCCAGCTCATTTTGGGAAAGTAATAATGTGGATAAACCTTGTGAAGTGTTTAAAATTAATGGATGTGCACATTCTTCTCAATTACCTACTGGCTTCTTGAAACCTGATGCAAGGTCAATGTAAATGGATTTCCCATACCCTTTTGACAGGCAAATGACTGATATTGCAAGGCTAAGTAGCCACCTTCAATAGAATGGGCTGAGGAACTAACTATGCTTACCATTTTTGAACAGGAAGTCTATAGGCACAATTTACAAATGAACAAAAATGTGGACACTGCGTCTGCTTCTCTTGAAATCTATGCACAATCTTGTCTAAAAATAGTAATATATCTTGCCATCTACAAAACAGATTGGGCATATATATCTAGTGTAATTGACATATTCAAACCTTATGTCATAAAAACTGTAATTATTTATTAGTTGTATTTTATCAAAATTTGCAATAACATGCAAGAATTAATTATGGTTGCACCCCTTGTTAAAATACTTAGATGTGTCTTTTTTCTGATAACTTGTCATTTCCTCAAGAAATTTAACTGTCATTTCTGAAATTAATTTGATTCACTGATAGTATCTGAGGAAAAAAAAATCATAATTGGGAGAATCATCTCCTTTAAAATGGCCATTCTACATAACCAGGAGTGATTCTAAAGACTGACTGCAGTGTAATTCATACATTAGTCTCTTTCCTAAGTTACTGAAATTCCTTTGATTAGGGTTCCTTTGGCAGAGATTGGCGGATCCTTTTGCAGAGTTGGATAAGTTGTTTTGAACCCTTACATGCAGGTCCTTGGAACTTGTTTTCAACAATGAAATTAGGCAACATATAAACAGGGTTTTTTTTTCCCCTTTATGGAAGTATCGTGACATATAAGTTCTGATTTAGTGTAATTGACTTCTTGGCTGATATTCTCCTCAAAACCAACAATCAAATGCTTCAATACTGAGATCACTTCCCATGGATTACACAAGATTAATGTATGAGAACACTTAAAATGTTAGACTTTTTGTCACTTCTTATATTTGAAATCTTCTATATAAAATCCGCTAGTGTTTTGATAGCTATTGCAAATTGCAGTGGTGACAATACGCAGCCTTGTTGAAAAATGTAATAAACTTTTACTACATAATAGTAAACTTAACTATATAGTTACGTAGTAAAGTATGGTAATAAATTACAGAAGTGATAACAGCCATATTTATGTTTGATGAACTCCACTTACTAGCGCTTCATCCTGCTTTTACAGTTTCACATGCGTAATAGCCTTGCAATTGGAAACTTATAATATAAAAACATATATATCTAAATATGTGAGCATACTAAAGAACAAGTAAAAACACACAACTATCATATATAATATATATAATAATTACATTTTCCCTTTAGTTACCTGAGCGAAGGTCCAATGTTAGTCCCACATAGAGCAGTTCCACTGAAATGAATGGGATGTAGGTTAGTCCTAACTAAAGTCCCATTAATTTCAATGGTTCTACCCAATGTAGGATTAACAGTGGACACTATTCTGAAACTTCAGTGGATAAGTCATTTATTCACATATTTTAAACCTATTTTATCAGATAGAGCTATCTCTTCACCCCTGATGACAACTCTTCAATTTAATCTGATACTTTGGTAACTCTCTGCTTTAATTTTGCAATAGCATCAAACCCTTAAAATACATGAACACAAGACTACAAATGAAGAGGAAAGGGAATATAATTTTCATGTTCTGCTGCTTTCCTTAGTTTACAGTTCCCTTTGAAGTTGGCATGAAAATTTCAGAAGAACAGTACAGAGACTATGGACAAATATTGGAGAAGCTGATGGAAGACATGCTTGCTGAGGATAATAAAGGTAAAAATCCCTTATTCAAGATAAGCGGGCCTTTAAGAACATATCCAGTTCAACCAATAATGGATTCTGAGTGTTCAATTATTTAGGCTCAGTTTAATACATTTTGAATGTCCTCTCGTTTACTGATCATATTAACCCCTCCATGTAGGTGAAAAACACTAAAAATACTAAAATCATTAGTAAGTTATGCCACTAATTTTGCTGACCAACTAAATATTGATCTAACCAATAATTAATGTATAGAATTTGCTGACACAAGAGGTAGATTTTTCAGTGGTAATTTGCCACAATGGCTGCCTGGAACTGGGATGTTCAAAGGGGTATTGTTTTTCCAATGTTCTTGTGAGCTTCCTAGAGGCATGTGGTTGACCATGGAGGAAATAAGGATATTGCACCAGATGGGCCCTTGGTCTGAACTAGCAGGACTTAAGTGTAATAAAACTGACTAGGAATTAAATTATCTACTGAACTATTTCTTGCTCCATTACTCCTCTATGGTAACAGAAACCAAAATATAGCTTCTTGTCA
This sequence comes from Varanus komodoensis, assembly GCF_004798865.1. NCBI lineage: Eukaryota > Metazoa > Chordata > Lepidosauria > Squamata > Varanidae > Varanus > Varanus komodoensis. Next base: position 23,775,459 of record NW_025336346.1, read on the forward strand.
CTTTTACTTGTATATTGCTTGTATATATAGCAGGTAAAATGTTGAAAAATGTTTATGTAACAGAAAATTGATTTCTATGGACTTATAGACTTAACTTCCATGTTCACCTTGCAGAAAAGCAAATACACTGAAAGATGAAACTCAAGATGACAAAGTCAGCATAACAGCTTAATCTATCGAATTAAATTGCTCATCTTGCTTCATGTTGTTTATTACCCAATAAATGATTTGATTCCAGAATGCAAAAAGGAGTGTTTGGAAACTTATTAGAAAGCTTGTGATGAAAAATCTGCAAATCTGCATACAAATCATATGCAAAAAATTTTTGTGGGGGGGCGGGGGAGGTAATTTGGATAACAAACTTATGGCTCTATGCTTTTGCTCTAGGGAGCAGAGAAAACACCAGGTTGCTTTTGTGCTATTTTGTCACACACGGCTGGTTTGCATGATCTAACAACCCATCATGGCTGCAGCATGTATGGCCATAATATATACTAATACAAACATAGCATGGCCATTTTTAAGGCACATCCATGGCTTCTTGAGAAACTACAGAAAAATTAGCTTCATCCCTAGAGGCATTAGGTTCTTCACTTTTGCTTTAAGAAAAAATAGAATTTCACAGGGTCACCCATTTACGCTTTTGTTCTAAATGGATTTTAAAAGCACAAAAAGTGACATCTGTCTGACCTGGAGGCTGGGTGCATGATTTTATTGTTGTTCCTGCATGTAGGCATACAGCTCAGACATTCTAGAAGGGGAAATTATTTCAGAGACCATTTTCACAAATATTGGAGAACACCTTTGACAACATGAACAGAAGTATCTACAAAAAGAAACTTTACATGCATACAACATGCTGCTTTGAATGTTTGCTTTCAGTGTTACTGATTGTAAGATTTTACTTTCTTGCCTCACTGACAAAGTCAATTATATAATCAACATAAACTTTTATATAAAAATACATTTATTTACAAATAATCTCTTTAATGTCCAAATTATACATAACGTTATAGAAACATGGAGTCTTTTTTTATTAAAAAGGAGCCCATTGAAGAGATTAAAGCTGGTCTAATTTAAAATAAAAATTAATAATGGATTTTCATGAAATTATCTTGAAACCCTATTTTAGTTTCTTTCCTTTGTTCTACTATCTTGTGTTGACATGGGTTTCTTCAGGTCAATATGGTGTATCAAATCAACATCTCATATTATCTTTCCCAATCAGCCTGTTTAACAAAATCTTTGAGTTATTACACACAGTTCATTTCTCTTTAAAAACAAATTCTTGCCGTATTAATGTTTACAGCCATCCTTTCATAAGACTCACTGTACCAGCACATATTGAAAGAATTGTAACTATCACACACAGGAAATGCATTTCATTATTTCTTTGAGGATAGTTTTATGCACATACTAGATCAAATGGTGGGGTTGTTTTAATTGTGGTAGACAACAAAACAGAAACCTGCAGAAATTACTTGGTTTGCTGTTCCAGGAGAAATACTCAGATATAGCCTTACTAATTTAAGAGCACTTTAGTTTTTTTAAACCTCTACATATTAAATCAACAACAGTTGGATTTCTATTTTCTGATGAAGTAGACCTTCCTAATATGTTCAGTTATGACCTTTTTAGAATATGTTAATAAAATACAAATTGAAATATTAAAATGCAGGCAAGTCCGTTTTCTTCATTGTCTCCACAGATTACTAATTTAAAAGGAAAGCTAATCATGGGAATGAAATCAATATTAAGGCACCTTAAATGGCAAGCAAAAAATAACTGAGGGTAGGAAGTAAGAAAAAGAGTGAAGTTTTAAAGGACAGTGCTATTACTGTCACTTACTACTATTTTCTTTCTTCCAGAATCAAAATATTTGAATTAATCACCATTAATGTACAAGCCACAAATCTGTATTTCCATTAAAAGTAATCACTTAAAGGGAAAGAAATACATACTGTCTTTTATTTTTATTTATCACATTTCTATCCTGCCCAGTATCCAAAGCTCCCTCTGGGCAGTTGACAAAATGCAATTTAAACCCATAAAATACAAAAACGTAAGAAAACATCATATAAAACCTAGAAGCTTTTTCTCACCCATTCTTTTACATTCTTTTGTACCTTCCTACAAGTCATACATTTTGTTGGTATTTTGTCTTAGAATAGCTAACATAACTGACAATGGCACCTCTTTAAGGCGGGCAATCTCTTTCACTGTGTGCAGAGCTACTCCTGGGTGTGAATACTGGCATATACTTTTGGGCACCTGGAACAAAACCAGAAACAGCAGAAGCATCAGTAGTGGAACAGTATTTTGCAGATTAGAGCTAGAATTCAGATTTTAAAAGTTAAGAACAAGAGTATCTTGTGAGCAATTTTGAGGCTACAAATTTTCATACAGCGGCAATCTACTCTGATCAGCAATCTACCAAGCATAGTATCTCACTTTGCTGCTTTGGGAAAGTGGCAGTGTTCATATCTAACAATCACGAACAAGGGATGAGTATGGGCTGTTGGAGCATCATAGGCTGAAGTAACAAGCAAACCTTGTACAGTTGTTTATGGGTGAAACTCGTGAGCATCAAGATAAGGGATCTAGAGTGTTTGGAAAGGAATTGTGGGGCTGAGCGGGTGATCTGTTCCCTTGACTTCCACCACATATTTGTCTGTCACGATGATGGGGCAGGGAAGAATATAAACTATGTTCCTTTACTTTCTCAAAAGGTTTTCATTATCAAAAGATTGATATATATTTATGCTCCTTTGGGTATAGGTTACTTCAGGCAGCTTCAATTAGGGGTTTGGTTATCCCCATCTCTGTATGTATTTTTCGGATAACCAAAATGTTCCTGAGCTGTTTTGACCACTCACTGTCCCTCAGTTTATATATGCCCAGCACAATAATCCTCTCCAAGCCCAGAAAAACAGCCATGCTGCTTTCCCGCCTATTGACTGATTGACTGCATTTATATCCTGCCCCATAAGACTCTCTGGACTGTTTACAAAGCCATCATTATTTCCAGTGTATAACCCCTCCTCATTCCAACTGGAATATTCTTGTTTTGGCAAGAAGAAACACGTTCTCTTGCCTCACGATGCAAATTGACTATCAACTTTACAGGCTTGATGGCAGAACAGGACTCAATGGCTGGGGCTGAGCTACAGTTTTAATCATGAAAAATAAATAAATAAACAAACAAACAAACAAACAAACGGATTTAAGTATTAATGCAATTTGAAGCAAATCTCTACAGCCACAACACTTACTGACCTATACATAACAGTAGGTGCTGTTATTAGTCTGAAGACTTTTCCAAGCATTTTGATTCTGGGGGTTTACCATGACATCAGCAGTGCTTAGAACATGCCATAGCAATACAGGCTCACAGAAATACACTTGAGAAGAGCTTATTTCTTTTATCTGTCACTTACTATTCATTCCATATTTCTATAAAAACTATGTTGAATCTTTTTACTGAATGCGGAAGTTTACAGGACCGCAGCTAATCTCCTAGTCCATCACAGTCTAATTCAGGGCAGTCCAACTTTTTGCACCTTGAGGGCCATAAGGACTTCAATATGGAGCTTGAGGGTTACACAATGAATTGCATTTCTATATTGTGAATTAAAGTGTTCACAATATATTTAATATGCACAATTAATATATTTAATTAACCATTAAATAACAGAATTAATCTTAAGATAACTTTAGGACTAACTGAATGAAAAAGAATGCTTTGTGGGCCTGTGATCTCTGCTGAGAGCACAGGCAACTCCTTCTCCCACCATAGCCTGAGCACAATGACTGCTCCTCTGGGGTAGCCCATCCCTTTCTTCCCTGTTTTTCTCACCCCATGTGACCCAGTCCATCCTTCCTTCTTGGAATTGGTGTGCTAAGCCTCTTGTACCGGATGAACGCCCCCAGCGTGCCCCGCCTGCTCCTGCTGATGAGTGCAAAGCTGCCTTTGCACTTGCCAGCTAGAGCGGCACAGGGCATGATGGGGTAAGCTCTTGTGAGGCAATCATGCCTGTGCCATCATTGGGATCTGGACTGGGGGAAGCGCTGAATGGCAAGAGGGCCGCAGAACAAGGCCTCAGGGGCTGCATGTGGCCCATGGGTTGGACCACCCTGGCTTTTAATCTCCAGTAGCACTATTCCATTTTCTACCTTACAAGCTATCACATGGATGGCCTGCTTCATCCTAAACCTCACAGAGATATAGCAATATGTTAGATTTCATACAGTGTAACATTAACAAATCCAAAAACAAGGGCAAACATTCCATTAATGCAGTATTAAACAGACAGGCAAAAACTGAAAAGTAATGGAACTTTAAGAACTCCAAACACCTTACCTGTCTCGGAAGAAAATAAGGTGCATCCGTTTCTACAACTATCCTGTTTAAAGGGATTTTTCGAACTGACTCTCTGGCCTCATTGGCTGATGGATATGTCAATAATGCTGTGAATCCCACTGTGAGATTTGGAAAGTACTCCAGCAATGGTTCAATGACACCATATCTGCCAGTAAAGCAATGCCTAAGAAAGAAGGGAATGGTCATTCTGCTTCATGTGATGATCAACCATCATACTACAGACCAGACAGCAAGTAGAACATATAACCTGATTGACTGCCAAAATGCTGTTTCCTTTTCTTTGATTGAAGCACCTAGGTTAAAATTAGTTGAGAGGGGAAAATGCACAGTATGTTCTGAAAAAGCAATTATGGCATTTGGCTTCAAAGAAATCGAGCTCTTAATCTGTGCCCTAAATTTCATCTAGGATTTTAGAATGCTGGCCAGAAAAATTAAATATAAATGTTCTTAACAGAAAAGGACATTGTCAAGATGTCTACAAGTCTGCTCAACAAAGGCAAGTGCCCTTTCCTTCTGATGGGAAGGTTCTCAGCACTTGCGCTGCAGACTGGAGGAGATAAAACACAGCTGGAGAAATGATTGCATGTGCATTTCCCAAACCCTCAATGCATATGAAGGAAATCCCCACCCCTTCCAAGATAGTGGTTTGAATGTATGAAGATAAATGGTTGCATCTCCACCAAGCCTTCTCTGTGCGCCCAAAAGCTAAAGTGGTGAAAGGAGTTGGAAACAGTGGCAAACAGAATCTGACTAGTCATCCAAGCAAGTATTTGTAGAATCTCAAATTTTGTGAACTGTTTTAGACAACTTATTTTTGATGGAATGGAAAGAGAGTATGGTTGCTGCAGAGATGTATTTAAGTATTTGAAGTACTATGTGCCTCTGAGTAAACTGCTGCTACTTATTCCAAAAGAGAAAAATTAACAATTTTACCCTTTAAGAGCAGCAGGTAGATGATGTATTGAAAGAAGAAGCAACTTTGAAGGAGTGGTATCATTGCATTTAGCAAGATAAATATTCTAACAATAGTTATTTATAACAAATTACAGTAGCTGCCAGACACTGTAGAAAGTGACCTGCCTAGAAATATTATTCAGATAATTTAAATCCGGAAGTACTTCTATCAGGCATTACAGAACTATATTATGTCACAGCCCTGCCAGATAGCTAAACAGATATGTTGTTCCTAGAAACACCCAGCAGTGGTGGTATCAACAGGTAGTTAGCTATCTTAATATATTCTAAACGTTTAAGCCACAATATTTCCTGTATTGTTGTTGCTGAAATGTAAAGTAACTCACCAAGCAGGTGGCCCAAAATTCAATTTCTTGTTATGGTATTTGCAGAAAAACTTTTAAACAAACAGATAAAAAATTGTTCTGGCCACAAAGTTTGGCAACTGTTCCAGATTAAACATAGAGGGAGACAGGGAATAATAATAAAATATAAACAAGTGAATAAAAAAGTTAATTAAGGCAAGACAACATGGCCCAAGATTCACAGGAGGGATAGCTATGGTGAGCAAAACATTTCTAACCTGTCTACTGATGCCCTGACACGCAAAGTTTTTAGTAAAATATGTCACAGACATTTTTCCAACATAAAAACATATTTTAAAAAAGAAACAAAAATACAGAATGAAGCTAAGATTTGGGGAAAGGGGGGGTTACCTAAAGCTTCTACAATTAGATATTCTATACCCCATCATCATAATGCAGAATTTTAGAACCAATGACCTTCAACAGTTTTTAATGGAATGCTAGAATTTTACAAGTATTTAATTACCAACAAAATTACTTATTGTTGTAAGCCGCCCCGAGGCTTCGGCGAATGGGGCGGCATAAAAATGCTTAAATAAATAAATACATACATACATACATACATACATACATACCTGTGTATTTTGTAGTCCTTTGGTACACATTTTTTCATGATTTGTAACAGATCATCATCAGCATCTCTGCAGTGAATTACCAAAGGCTTCCTTAAGGAAACAGCAAGATTCAGTTGCCTTTCAAATACCTGAAGCAAATAAGAAAGCAGCACATCTTCAAATGCCATTAGAACTGTCCTGCAAACAAAAGGCAAGATATAGGGGAAATACTCTAGCATCAAGTCCAGCCATTATTATGTTATGTTCCTACTTTTATCAACACGGTCTATTTCAAAAAACACACAACTAAAGAAATCTCCCCCTATAGCACAGGTCCTATTTGTTTCAAACAGAAATTGTATCAAAGTAGACTCAGCTTCCTTCTCCATACCGTATACAATCTGCCCACGCATTTGGTAAATATCACATGCTATAATTAATTTTTTGAGATAACATCTAACATTGGATAAAAAGATCTAATTAAGTCTAGAGACCTTTGCCTATACAAACAGGTTTTTGAGAAGTTAGAACAGCTGTTCTTTTTCACCTGCTGATGATGGATACAGGTACTCCCTGAGTTACAAATGTCCAAGTTACAAACAACCCGTACTCATACATGAACTGCCATAAAGCCTATTATTTTTTTTAAAAGACTACAGAAAATGGTTCTCACCACAGAGAGAGAGGAAATGAAAGGATACAGAGGGAGGCCTCCAAAGCATGCCTTCCTGTCCTGCCCATCTGGAGGGAAATCACTCCAGCATTCCCTTGCTGCCAAGAGGTGGCACTGGTGAGTTTGGGTGGGGGGCAGCTAGAGTCATTTTGTGGTTTTTCCACTTTCATGGGGGTCCTGCATCCCTAAGTCTCACAAATGTAGAAGGCTGACTATACATGATCCAACTTAAATAAAAACTTGACTTAACAATGAATTTCCGTTTTATCACGAATGGAACTCGTTCATAACCCAGGAACTGCCTGTATAAAATGCCCAAGTCAACAGATACTATCCTCTTGTTCTGGCCACCTAGCTGAGCTACTTATCAAACACGACCACTAATAAGCCATTTATACCCAGTACATCACTGCACACCAGCTCCAAGCAGTATTCAGCAACCCACCTAATTGTCCTGTGGGTCACAGAATACATTGTCTGATAAGATGTTTTCCTAAAGCACTATCAGTCATCCTAAGTGGGGGCTTATTGCTTCACAACTTTACAGATCTACAACATCTGCTACACAGAAAATGGCAGGTTTCAAGTATATCCCAAAGGCAAGATACAGTGGCCTCATAAACAAGTAGAGCCTTTTACCTTCTGCTGCTTTGGGACTTCAGTGCTACACTTGTAAGAGTAATCCAGCCCTATTTCTCCAAAGGCAACAGCTTTGGGGTGCCTCATTGCCTGTAGAAGATTTCTTTCATGAAGATCTGTATAGTAACGGGCAAAGTGTGGATGACAGCCAAATGCTCCCCAAACCATATCTTCCTTTAATAATTCTTCCCATAAGAAATTGTTCAAGTTACGAGGGTCACAAAAATCAGCTATACAGCCTTGAAATTCTTCAGGAAAGGTGCCATTATACGTCTTTCGAAATTTAGAAAAGGTTCCCCTGAAAGCCATTTTTGAATATAACATGTCCAGATGACAGTGGGTATCAATAAACCCTTCTTCTAAATATTTAGGCAGGTCACCAGGCAACTCCTGGTTTAAATGATTACTAATATAAGAGTCTGTCTTGCGTGATGTGGAAAAGATAGGAATGCATGATGCTTCTTCTGTACTCCTCCGCCTGTTTTTCTTAGTGCACATTAATGGAGAACTGTGTGCTTGTGGTATACTATGCACACTTTCCACTGCAAGTTCTTTATCCCTTGAGGTATTTGACAGAGTTCCAGAAGAGGTATCTAAAGTATTATCACAAAGACGACTCGTGTATGAAGCGTCTTCAAAGGGGCTTGGAAAAGAAGTGCAATCTGTTGGCTTGAGACTGCTTCTCCAATACTTTGCATAATCACTCATCCCACAACTGTACAAATGAGGAGGATACATTACAAAGTCTGTTGCCAACACTGACGTCTCCACTGTTTCTGAAGTATTGTGGGTTTGGATGGAATCCTCCTGTGAGAAAGTAGCTAGTGGTTCTGCATCCTCTGTATCAGACCAGTCAGGTACAACTGAAAGCTCTTTTTCTTGTTCCACAAACTGTGTATTGAAAAATAATCAAAATGTCAGAGTGAGAATAAATTAAATTATATTACCCAAAATCTGATTAGCTTAATTGCACCATTTTTGCAGGATGTATTAATTTCTGTTCACATTATATATGCAATGGGAGATGGCCAAAGTACAAGGGAAGGAGAGACAGGCAGTACAAAACGTAGGTTCTTTTATGGGTGTACAGTAAAACAAACTGTGCATTATTCAGGAGAAATTAAGCCTGTTGGCTCTCAATTGCTGGCCAGCTCTCACTGTGCTGAATAACCAAGAGATGTGCCATCCCTAGGTTGTTTAGTGTGATGTATAAACCGGTAATTATGGGTTGTTGGAGGAATAATCCACGTTTGGAAACCGTATGGAGGTGTGCAGCTAGAAGCCACCATACTCACATTCATAAGCACCCATTGTTTGTTTGACTTATGGGTTGTTGTGATATCCAAACCAGGACTATTTCTGGAAAGACATTTAAAGTCATTAAAAATTCTTACCTATTTGGAGTTGTCTGTTAATTTGGATGAAATCAATAATATCCCTGGCACATTTATTGATAGTTTTATAAACATTTCTCCACATGGCTCACCTTCTGATCTACTTCTGAATCATGTTCATCTGCAAACACAAGCTTAGGAGAAGGTTCTACAATAACTGTCCTTTGGAAATTCACAAACTTCTTAGCACCACCCTGTGTATCAAATGAACTGGGAGAAGTGTGTTTTTCTTTTGACGTGTTTTTTTGTTTTGTGCAAGTATTAGTTTCTTTTGTGGTAGCTTTTTGACTGCTGCAACCCTGCTTAAATGTTTCACAGTCATATTTTGAAAATTCAGAACATCTCAAGTGGTTTTCTAGTCCCTGTGATTCCTTTTTATTTAGACTGGCACAAACATGTTCTTCATTGGTTCTACTTTGCTGTTTGGTAGACTCATGCTTTGATTTGTGTTCTTCAACTTGTGAAAGGTTACACAGGCTTTTAAATTTGTTGTCTGATCTGCAAGCCTCTCTCCAAGGTCTTTTTTTACTCCATTCAAGAGAAGTACCAGTGTCAACTTCTGGTGTAATTATTGGGCCATTTGGTTTCTGTTCTTGTTTATCTTCCAATCCAGGTAATTCAGGAATTTGTCCTGAGTTGGCCCTTGCTCTGGCTCTGGAAGTCTCTTTTCCACTGTGCCTGCTTTCTTCTTTAGCATCAGCTTTCTGAAAATTGGACCCCTGACAAAGTTCTGCTTCATCTTCAAAACTTGGTATTATTGGAAAACATCTTGAGGCAGCTCCCGTTTTAGGAACCTTTTTTTCACTGTGTGTAGTGGCACTGCCTTCTTCCTTTGCAGCAGCTTTATGTAAGTTGGACTTCTGTTGAAGATTGGGTTCTTCTTCAAATCTTGATAATTCAGAAATTCGTCCTGAGCTGGCCCTTGTTCTGGAAGTCTCATTTCTACTGTGCCTAGAGTTACTGCTTTCCTTTTTAGCAGCAGCTTTCTGGAAGCTGGACCCCTGATAAAGTTCCACTTTATCTTCAAACCTTGGTACTATTGGAAAACATCTTGGACTGGCTCCTGTTCTAAGAACTTCTTTTTCACTGTGTTTAGAGGTACTTTCTTTTGCAGCAGCTTTCTGAAAGCTGGATTTCTGCTGAAGTTCAGACTTATCTTCAAACCTTGTTAATACAGAGATGCATCTATACCTGGCCCCTGGGCTGGATGCCTCTTTTCCCCTGTGCTTAGAGATGTTATTTTCTTCTTTTGCAGCATGTTTTTGAAAACCAGGATCCTGTTGGCATTCATTTTCTCCAATGGATCTTGAAATTACAGACACATTTCTTGATCTGCCATCTGACCTACAAGACTCTTTTCTATCTTGTCTGATAGAAATATTAATTTGCTCTTTTACTTTAGGTTTTAAACAGTTTGAATCTTTTCCAGCTTGCTGCTCTTGGAGTTTTGATGCTACTGAGAGATGTTTCAAGCCATCAACTGATCCAGGCTCTTCTTTTCTATTATGACGACTTTCCGCGAGAATTCCATTTGAAGACACTGCCTCTCTTTTGGCTAGCAGTGCTCCCCCGAGTATACCCAGCAGAGCTTTGCGGTAAATTATTCGAGATCCCTGATCTTGATTCTGGTCCTTCACTCTCCTCCGGCCAAATTCAGTCTCAGTTTCCTTTGATACACCTTTTTTTGCTGCACTTGGTGTGATGCTTGGATCTGTATCACTGCAACTATCCTGTTCAATCTAAACAGCAAAGAAAAGTATAAGCTTCATACAGCACACAATTCATAAAACAGTATCACCATATTTTAGACACAGTAAGCCAAAACTCTAGAGAATCCTGGTTTACAGTTGGCAAGTTTTGTGCTAGTGCACAAGGTCTTTGCATTCTTACTTGGTTCCACATCACAGTATATCCAGCTAAGCCAGCCTAAATCTGAAAACTGACCATGTTGTTCAAACACTGTTGTTCTACCATGTGCAACCCAAAATCAGAGCTCATGATTCCTGGTCTGTTGCAGCCCTGGTTCAGATGCCATGTTAAGTTTTTGGATTCTACCTGGTTTAGCCACACCACTGACAGAACAGGTAAAGTTGGAGTAAAAGGGTTGCACATTAGCATGCAGTTCATGAACGATAAGCTAGACTGAAAAACCAGTCAAGGCTTGATCAATTTTGGATGAAAATACATTTTACACTTTTTTCTGTTATCTAGCATGTAATAGTTATGTACATGCAGCCTTTTTGGTCCCAGGTACATTGATTACACTGCTGGTATTTTGATTTACAGTTTCTTCTTCCTTCTATAACTTACAGAAGAAAACTAGTTACCAATTGAAGTCTAGGCCTAATTCAAGATGCTATCAATGATATATAAAGCCCTAAATGGTTTAGGGCCTGGGTATCTGAAGGAGTGTCTCCTTCTGTATGTATCTGCCTGACCCCTAAGATCTTTCTCTGAGGTCCTTCTCCGGGAACCTTCTTTGAAGGAGATCAGAAGAGTGGCTACCTGGAGAAGGGGCCTTTTCTGTGGTAATTCTCTGGCTCTGGTACCTACTCCCCAAAGAGGTGCACCTGGCGCCAACACTTTATTTCAGCACTGGGCCAAAACCTTTTTATTTTCCCTGTATTGTAAGAACAAATGTTGTTTTAATGCTGGTTTTATTATATATTTATATTCTATTTATGTGTCCTATCTATTGTATTGCTTTCCTGAGACCCTTGATATTAGACAGGAGACAAATGTTTAAAATAAATAAATAAAACCACTTGTACTTTCAAGTCAAATAAACTTTCTCCTCCAAAACAGAATCTTTTTAATGAGAAACTGTTTCATCTTTTTTCCAATATTTAGAATGAGAACAAATTAGCATGTTTTGGAAAAACACAACTATCCATAGAAAGAAGGGAAGCTACCAAAATATACAAAGCTTAATGTAGTTTTCAATAATTATACAGTTTCTAAGCCACCCTTCAGTGAAGGCAACGAGTAGCAGGCACTTAATAAAACATATACAAGCAAAAGCACAAGCATATTATAACCGTTTCAGTCAGCCACAGTTTTTAAACTGCAGTTTTGGTTGTCATGTATATACCTTTTGTTTCAAAGATTCTTGAGATGAAGATGTAGCATTTCGCTTAGACATGTCACAGACTGACTGTTTTACATGCAGGGTTTTGCTGGAAAGAGAATGGTCTGGACTCTTCCTAACCATACTACTGATTCCATCATCTATTTCGAATTCATCAGAAGAAGAATCCTCTGCAGCAAATGAAGTTCTCAAGAATTCTTTATAGGAAGATTCTCGGGAATGCAAACTCTGAGTCTTTCCGAATGCAGCTGTCTGACCACCAAAGCTGCTGGTGGTGGAAGGATGTGGCGGCCCTTCTCTGGTGAGTTTGTAGTACTTGGTAGGTGAGCTAACAGACAAGCTGTCCCACTCTATTTTGCGTCTCCTGTTCGGCTGCATTGAGGCGGGGTTATCTGGGCATTAAAAGAGAGCGAGCCAAGATTTTAAGATATGCCTACAGTGAATATGATCCCTGTAATTTTTATAAAGCATTGCATATTTTTCTAAAAAAGATCTTGCCTGCACTCATTGCATGCATGTACCCACGCACACAACGCAAGGCAAATTAAAGAACGTGTAGCCCAGCCTCCCCTTTCCACATAATTTTACACGCGAACTAGCATAAAGAGAGCCAGACGCCAATACGGACTGCAAAACCACAAGGGAACACGCACCTAATCAGCCCATGTCACCAACCACTGCCTGGGCACACCTCAGCGCGCTTCCTCCTTCCTTCCCGCCCTCGCACCGCCCCCTCCTACGGCAATCCCACCCCGCGGAGCGGAGGAGGCCAGAGATCCCAGCCTGCTCTGGGCGGGAAAGAGGAAGGAAGTCCGCAGCAGCCGAAGCCCGTCTCCTCGCTGGAAGGGGAAGAGAGGCGAGAGGCTAAGGAAGGGGCGGAGATTTGCTCAGCTCTGGCGGCCATTGGCTGTCCGTCGCCTCCTCGGAGATGAGCCCGCCCTTCCCGCCCCCCCCGTAGGAGCAGTTCCGCGCCCCTCCCTCCGGGCATGTCTCTGTGGCAGTTGGCAGTCCGTTCCTCGAATCCCGCCTCCTGGGCCCCGGTGCTACTCACTGCCGCGCGCCCGCGCTCTCGGGCAGCCGCTGCACCTCCACGAGGGCTGAAGGTGACGCCCACAGCCCAGGAAAAGTGGACGGACGGCGCGGGAGGGGGGAGAGGGAGAAAAGCTGCCGCGAGCCTCTTCGCCTGATTGGATGGTGGAGGAAGCTCGCGCCGTGTGAACAGACAGGCAGGCGCCCACGTGACTGAAGCGCAAGAAGGGGAAGTCGAGTGCGGCCCTGCCAGGGTGGTCGCGTTCAGACGGACAGCCTAGTAGTCACGCGCGTGAGCCGAGTGAAGTTCAGTTCCCATGTCGCTGGGCGGCCTCCGGCGGTTAAGTCCTAGAGGATGGCCCTCTTACAGTACAAAAAGAAAGCTCACAAAGAGGAGACTTGTGGGGTCTTTAAAGGGGGACGGATTTGTTGAAATGTAAGCTTTGCCAGTCTGTTTCCCTTCAAGAATATCCATCCAGCACTGTTGAAGACACGTCTATCTTGTGTTTCCTTCAGAAATCGGTTAGGTAGCATGAAAATATGTAATCAATAAGAAACATTACAGAACCGAACCAGCAATTCTTTTTAGCACTTTAAAGATCAGGGCCAGCCTGGAAGCATTTTGCTGTCTGAGGCATCGGTACCTCACATGCCAGAGTCGACTGGACTGGAAGCTGAATCTTCTGGTACAGCACATCCACAGCTTCACTTGTGGCTGCCAACATTCGTTTCCTGAGATGGCTGTCCCATTCCTTTTAATGTTCTCTTAAGCCACTTTTGGGTACCATCCACGCTCAGATAACACATTTCTATTAGTATGCAACATATATGTAGCATTTGGGGCATGCTGTCGATTTGTGAGACAATGCCTCAGCTAGCAACAATTCAGCATCCTGGGAATGTGACCCAAAGTCTTCTGTAATATGGAGTGCTTCAAAATGCGGGGGTATGGGAGTCAGTTCGTGTGGGCAGGAAGAAGTAAAGTGAGAGAGAGAACTACAGGTGTTAATCAGATGGCTTAAAAAGATTTTGGAGAAGTGTGCATGCCTACAGAAGAGTTTTAGAAGATTCCCCATACCAGGTATCACTTCCTGAGATAAGTAGGGAAGAAGGCTATATGAGAAGTTTCCTTTAGAGTGTAATATGTAGTTACATCTTTGCATATATTAGGATCAAATGTATATGTTTGTGATTGGCTAAATGCATTCATGCTATATGAAGTTAATAAAAGTATAATTTTTTTGTTGAAGTCTGTTCAAGGAATGTACTTTTTTAGCTGATTACATGTTCAGAACGATAATAAAACTTACTGCATACCACAAACAGTTAATTGCTTTTACCCACCTCCAAGTCAATGAACCAGAGAATTACTTTCAAAATCTCACACCTCCTTGAAATGAGAATTAGACTTTTATGATTTCTCCAACATGTAAGGTATTAACTGAGGCTAGAAAATTTGAAAAACCCTGTTATAAGAGAGTCCATGTGGTATAGTGGTTTAATGTTGAACTGGGACTGGGAAGATCAGGATTCTATTCTCCATTTGCTATGACACTCACTAGGTGACTTTGGGCCAATCACTGACTCTCATCCTAACCTAACAGGGCTATTGTTGGTATTGAATAGGACAAAATAATGCAAGCTACCTTGGGTTCCTTGCATAAGGCGAAAAGGCATAATATAAATGTAATAAAAATAACTTAAAACACCATTTTTGCAGATGGGGATGTAGCTTCAAGCTAAGATTCTTGGCTGGGCATGCTGGGAGTTATAGGTCTTTTTTCTGTCTAAACATGCATAGGATTGTGCACCAAGGCTGGAATCCTATACATATTTGGGTGATTAGAAGAACTACTATGAGACATAAAATTAAAAAGAGTCATATTCACAGCATAGTTTTTTTTTCAATCATTTATTTCAATTGTATGCATTTGGAATAAAGAACTTGCTGTAGATTTTAAAATAAGGAGTTAGAGAGTGAAGAAATTTGTACGTACTATTACAAATGTTGTGCTTAATACTGCATTTGTATAATCTGCTTTGATATTTTAGGTTGCAATTCTATATACACTATAAGTGCGAATCTCATTGATGCCAAAGAGTCTTATTGCTGCATAGCTTTGCATAGGATTGTGGTTTTCTTTTTAAAATAAACAACAACCACTCAGCAAAGTTCTTAATAGCAGGAAGAACAGGTACAAATATGATTAATAGAACATGCTTCAGATTCCTTATTTTAGCAAAAATAAAGCTATTTATAAAACCATAAAATATTCTCACTATAAATACTTTCCCTTTTAACCTATAAATGCAATTAGTAAATAAATAGTTTAACTGTTAACCAATAGATTAGTTTATTATTAGCAAAACAAAACAAGACAGTACAGCATTTATACTGAATATGGCCCCATCCAATTGAGACACTCGCACCTATCAGGAATTGATTAACGTTGCTTATCTGGAGAAGAAAAAGGAGGAGCCTCCATCTTCTTTATTTATTTATTTTTCAATTTATATCCTGCCTTTTTCCTACAAAGGTCTCAAGGCAGCTTACATCATTCTCCTCCTCCATCTTATCCCCACAACAACAACCCTGTGAGGTAGGTTGGGCTGAGGGCCTGTGACTGGCCCAAAGTCACCCAGCTGGCTCCATGGCTGAGCGGGGACTAGAACCCAGATCGTCTGAGTCCCAGTCCCATGCTCTTAACTAACCTCTACACCACACTGGCTCTCACATCACTACACCACACTTTGCTTTCACTTCCCATCTCAGTTTTACTTTTATGGCTGCAATCGTTAGGCAGTGATTTCTATGAATGTAGCGGTAACTAAAGATGAGAATATGAGATTTTTTGATGGGCTGCAATTTTGTATTCACTTATTTGGGGAGGGGTCAAACTGAAGTCAATGGAACTTCTGAGTATATACTATTGCACTGCTAATCCAGTATCTTTTAATCTGAATTATATGTTTAAGAAACATCAAAACAAGGCAATCCAACAAAATACATTTAAAGTTCAATTTACATTTAGAGCAATTGTGTTTTTTAACAATCCTGCCTGCCACAAAATATCAGGTTGGTATTCACTGTTTTTAATATAAATTTTGCACAAATATGCAAATTCTGGCTAAAAAACTTTCTTACAGCAGCAATGTGAACCCATGGTGTCCTTCATATTTTAAAAAGGAATTGCTTTACCATGCTAGAACAATACTGTATGAAATTAGAGGACAATGTAAAAGATCAGAAATGGATAAAGAAAATAAAAATTGCCGTGTTTCCTTATTACTCGCATTCCCTCCACAACTAATTAATCCTAATGCACATACTGGTGAGTGTATCATTGTATTAGTATAAACATAATAAAAGTCCTGGTAGATCAGGCCAAAGGCTGGCAGTCCTTTTCAACAATAGCCATTGGCATTAAAAAGAGGTAAAAGCCCTTCCTTGTCCCAAGTACCAGCTGTTAAAATGTGCACCATCTCTGTGAAAACTATGATCAGATGCCCCACAGTGGTTATCACCTGATGAGACAGTGAAACAGAAGGAATGTGAATTCTGTTTCCACTTCCCAAGCAAAGTGATCAGTCCTGTGAGAATGTATCAACTGTTGACTCCATGGGGAATGTGGACTGTAAAATGTAGCTTCATATTCCACAGAACAGAGGAGTTGGAAGGAGTCTGTAAACCCATCAAGTCCCTGCTCAATGCAGGATTTGTTAAAGTTCTAGTTAAAGCACCCCTGACAGATTGCTGTCCAACTGCTTCTGGAATGCCTCCATTGTGCCAAGCAGATGACCTCCCTGGATAATACAGTACTGCTTTAGTCAGAAAGTTTTTTCCTGATGTCCAGCCAGAATCTGGCTTCCTACTGCTTAAGCCCTTTATGGCACCATTGCATGACAAGAAGGATTCTGCCTCTTCTCTATGTGATAAACTTTCAAGTATTTGTAAAATGCTACCATATCTCTCTTCAGTCTTCTCCAGGTCTCACGCATGACTATATTAGAAATATTGTCAGAGCTACAATCACCATTGCATAGAAA
The DNA here is from genome assembly GCF_004798865.1 of Varanus komodoensis. NCBI lineage: Eukaryota > Metazoa > Chordata > Lepidosauria > Squamata > Varanidae > Varanus > Varanus komodoensis. The sequence continues at coordinate 23,792,583 of NW_025336346.1, forward strand.
ATGGATGAATAATTCAGTCTGACACAGTATGTAGGACAATAAAATGCATTCTGTTCTTAAACACAGTTCAGCTAAGTAGTGCAAATATGCCATATTATTCTGATAACTCCATTGCAAAATGAGCAAGTTTTTTTCCTTGTACCCTGTTTTTCTACATTTCATTTTGGTTTTGCCTTTATTTTAAGGGGGCACTAAAAGATATTTCTATCACAGTCTCAAAGTAGTGAAGAGAATCCTCTTGCCTCTAGTCACCCCAAAATGATGCTTCCTTTCATACCTTTCTTGCACGGAGATCCAGCATAACTTTTAAATAATGCTTTTTTGCTTTAGCTTCTACTGATAAGAAAGAGTTCCATTTCCTGATAATGCCACTGGTAATGATTTAGTTATATCGAAGATTCAAAGAGTTCATGACTGTTTATCTTGTTTTCTTCATATAATAAAAATCGTTCCATCATCTTCTTCTTTTTGTCATTGATCTTTATTTCTTTAGCTGATGCTGAAATAAAAAAGCAAACAAGTAATTTAACATCATTGACATTGCACTTAATGAATGTGGTTGCAGACTACTGAGGCAATAACAAATTATTCTGTTCCCACAGTGACCAACCAGCTGCCTGTGAAAATCCACAAGTAGCACATGACTGCAAGAGCACCCTCCCACTCATGTTTTTCAGCAACTGGAACTCAGAGCTACATTGCATCTCCTACTGAAGGTAATATATAGTCAACATGCCTAGTAATCACTGAAAACTTTATCCTCCAATACATCAAGGGCTTGAAAGTATTAAAGTTTAGATTCAGCCATCCTCTCTTGGATGCACAGCTTAATGTAGTGAGGCGGTTTGAGAGTGTTAGAGAAGCTGTGAGCAATGTTGCCAGGAGGCCAGACTGTCTCACTAAGCTGCTCTCCAGCAGGGGTTCCCAAGACTGAATGGTTAAAGTGGAGGGACCAGACTGAGATCCAGCCGCTCTCTTTAGGACTTAACAGTCATATCAGCAGAAGAATGGATCTCTCTAATGGTGATGGGGTGGAGAAACTTCTAAAGGAATGCCTTCTTCCCTATTTGCCCTCCTGCCCCGAGATCAGTAGCAGAAGCCCTCCTCCAGGAACCCTCTGTGAAAGATACTAGGAGGCAGAGCACCCGGAAGAGGGCCTTCTCTGAGGTGGCGCCCCATCTACGGAATGCGCTCCCCAGAGAGGTCCGCCTGGCGCTGTCATTATATGTTTTTCAGTGCCAGGTTAAGACCTTTTATTTCATCAATATTTTAATAAGTTTTAATATGGTATTTTTAATACTATATTTTAAACTGCAGCCAGAGTGGGTCGATTTGTTTATGTTGTTGATACTTTGTTATTATTTATATTGATATTTGTATTTTATTATGTAAGCCATTTTGAGGCTTTTGCAATAGGATGGCATAGAAATATCACAAACAAATAAATAAATGGCACTACTGGGCAAGTCAGGTCAAGGGCTTGAAAATATTAAGGTCTGGATTCAGCAAGAGGATATAAAATAGTATCAGAGAAAATGAAAAAAGTCAAGGAAGAATACTCCAAGTCCCTTCCTAAACTCCAAGTGGATTTAAACTTGTATGAAGACAAATGGATCACAGCACAACATCCATTGTCCTTGCTAAAGCATCTGCAGGTGCCTAATCTGCAAATCAAAAGAGGAGGAGGAGGAGGAGGAGGAGGAGGAGGAGGAGGAGGAGGCAGAAGCACACAACCATTTTCCCAGGGGTTCAGAGGTTAACAATTGGCAAGTGCTTTTTAAGATTAAACAATATCAGTTATAATTTCAGAGAAAATCTGGAAAAAATAAAATGGCACGACTAGAAATAAGGAGGAATGCTAATAAGAAATGCTAATAAGAAATAAGGAATGCTAATAAGAAAGCTAAAACGTCTTATGTTTCTGAGGGTGGACAGTGACTGGGTGGACACACAGGGTGCATATTGCTTCCCAGTTCACCCCATTTCCATTTCCCTCTCTTATTTTGCCAGTAGTAAATTCTAGACTAAGTACCTTGGGGTAGGGACATATTAATAAATACATGAAAAACTATATGTGTCTTTAATGTCCCCACTCCAAAGAATACTTAAAAGTTACCTTGTTACCTTGTGAGGAACAGGCAGCATCACCTTCTTTTGTATTTGACTGAAGCATTCCACTTGAAGGGACAGTCATTTCCTGTGGCTTTATAGTTCTGTCACAGTCCATATTTTCTGCTCTGAAGTCACTGGAATCTTCTGGATCCTTTGACAGAGGCTTAGCAGAAGCGGCATTTCCTAGATCTGGATGGCTGTTCCTTGGTGGCTGGTAGGCTACATCCTCCATAGGGTCCCATGAAAAGTTACTTGATTCATCTGATTCACAAGGGACTTGTAACATCTGCCCAGAATATGTTTCAGGAGGCACAACTCTTATCAAAGGTGGCAACAAATCAGCACAGTTCAACGATCTGGGACTGACGCTATCGTTGTGGTCATCAGACAAACCAACGATGAATGGGCTCGCTGGCTCATCATTGGTTTCTTCTGGGGTATTGTCAGAGAATCCAAAATATCTGCTTCCCTCAGGCATTTTCTGATACTGTATTGGATGATCTGCTACTTCCATAATTTCATATGCCTATTTTTAACAGCAATGTTAAATAAATTTGTATTTTTCTCACAAAATAACTGCATAAACAAAAACATTTGTGTCTGCTGCAGGAAAGATTGATATGTGGGCACCTGGGGACAGGCCTGGGGAACCTCCAGTCTGCAGAAGTTCCTCAGCCAGCAAGTTGAGGCTTTCATGCCCACTGTGGGCTCTTCCCACTCCCCTCCATTGGCAAGGATAAAATGCAACTGAAGTAGGAAAGCACTCCTTGTTGGAGCAATTCATCTCTACCATACTTTCCCTCCTTCTCTAGCATCCCAGACTGAGGTGGCTAGAGAAGCATCACTGTCGGAGAATGAGGTGAATTAGGAAGGGGGGTGTCACATTTACCTCAGCCAAGTCAGCATTCTTTTTCCGCAGACAAACACAGACAGCCGTTGCCAAACGAACAGCACTCATTGGTGGAAATTGAACTGCTTGCTTGTCTTGATATTTATGACATATTTCTGCAGCTGCGAGTTTTTCAAAGGTTCTTTCCTTAGAACAGGATACTTCTTTGGCCATTTGAATTTCTTCAAGGAGGGCATCTTTCTGATAAAAAAGATTGAGAGAGATGGAAGATGCTCCATCACTTTTCTAGCTGAAAAATATTAAACTGGCAGACTTATCAAAATCACAGTATGAAGTGGACAGTAATGTTCAGATTTTATCTGCACCTAATTAAGATAGATTGCACACCAACAAGGGACAAGACAAGAAATGAGGATCTATGGGCTGAGCTGTCTGATCTACTAGGATTTCTTAATGGGATTTCTCCCCACAGGGCTGTGTTGTACTCATCAAAAGCCTGCCCCAGAGCGATTTAACAAAGTTAGACAGTTCTGGTTAATGTATATTGGCCTGTACAGCCTAGAGTAGATATGGGGATATCCCTAACAATTTTCTGCCATATCTAATTATATGGATTACTTGCTAAATACTATTATGTGGGTGGGGAAGTGAGCATCCCTTACATGAATGAAACATCAAATTTTGGACAACTCCCAAGTATTTTTCATCATCTCCTCCTTAACAGATTTTCTATGGAAAAGGGAAAAAAGATGGAAGAAACTGAGGGAAAATGCATGGGGGGTTATAAATAGAAGATGACATCAGAACTTCTGCTTCCCAAAATGCTGTGAATTAAGTAATGTGATTTTCTCCTCTGGAAGCTCATTGTAACTGAGCTTGATGATGCATGCATATTCACAGTGCCTAATTGCACAAGCATGTGCTGATGGTTGTGTGTCTGAAGTTACGTCAGTGATACAGTGCAGAACATTTCTATTGGGTGCTCCCAGACAGGTGGCTCCTAATGCTATTAGATCACTGCTCTTCCACGTTAAACTCAAGCAGAAGCAGAATTGGAACCAGCTTTCCAGACTTTCAGGAGATAATCGTGCATTTTCAGTGCATGCATCCCACTGTGTTCTTCCCTTAGCTCTACTATGCACTACTATTACATCTTCATTAAAAGTGTGGTTTTGTCATGGGTAATGACTTAGCAGGCAGTAGTACATATCCTAACTCAGTTCACATTCACTGAACTCTTCGAATGAGCACCATTTTTACCACCCATTTATTTTAAATGGATCATTTAAGCAGCACTAAAACACTTTTCAAACTATTTTAGATGAATATTTAAAAGTTAAGTACCATTAAAATGAAAGAAAGTTATAGGGTTAGACACCTATAATACAATACAGACAGGCAGACGGACAAATAGATATAGATGTAGGCAGAGAGATATGGGGGGAATGAGAACAACAAAACCAATCACTGCTATTTTAGAAAGCAATAATCAGAAAATTTTAAAATTGATTTTAATTATAATGCTATAACCCAATACAGGAAGTCCCCTACATACGAACCTTCAAGTTGTCAACTTTCAAAGATGCAAACATGCTTTTATGTACTTTACTGTACTAATTGAAAGAGGTGAGTCCAGTATAGCGTAGCACAGGTTGCACCAACCTAACAGTAATGCCATATGAGGAGGAACCCATCAGACGAACAAAATGGGTACACTTCTGCCCTGCTGTGTACGCAGAAGTATAATTTCCGGGAGTCCTCCAGTGTTGTCAACAGAAGCCCTCCAGTGTTGTGATAAACCTATTGAAGTACAGTGCTATATAGGCAATTGTGTTAGTTGGATACCTAGGCTAACTTTGTTGGTCTTATGAACAAATTGGACTTACTAACACGCTCTTGGAACAGAAATTATTCGTATGTAGGGGACTTCCTGTAATAATTTTTCTTTAAATCACTATCATATCACCACAAGTGTTTAGCATTATACCTCTATAATGCTAATTTTAAACTAATTTCTTTTTTAAAAAAGTCCTTTCTGGTCTCTGCCGTTAGCCACCTGCTATTGGGGCATATACAGCATATAAAATTAATATTTAATTTAAATTTAATATAATATTAAAATAAATATTAATTCATTGAACATAATGATCATGAATTAGAAACCAACTAGTTCGTGGTATCACACAATTTTCTGGAAATGTTTTGATTCAAACATATTCGACTGAGCATTTTCTTGAAAACTTGCACCACTGAATTTTGTATGAGCATGAGAGCATGAGGTTGCAGCATGAGATTTCTTTGGTTTTGTTTTGCTGCTCCATTCCTAGTAGCAGGTGGGATTTGGAACATAGGTGCAAATGAACTGCATGAAAAGTCAATTTTGGTACAAGTATTTCCTTCCCCAAAGCAGGATGAAGAGCTCCCATTTGTAGCAGCCCTGTTTCAAATACCATCCTACTAATAATATATTTTTCACTTACCAGAAAAACAGGGTGCCTTTCTTCGTCCATTGCCTTCATGCCAGTCAATATTTCTGCTAAAATCTAGGGGGGAATTATAAGTAAGTCTTTTTAAGTCTGGATATTACAGAATCATCCTAAATAATGGAAAGGCAGAGCAAAATGGCAGATATGGGGGCAAACTTACCTCTTCCTTCTCCATGGTCTTTATTTTTAAATAATGGCAGCTCAGGGCTGGCATGAAAGGGGAGCCCTGTCATGGGGTGTCTGTGGCAAATGAGGCAGTGAAATGATGCTGTGGATGAGGCCACCTCAGCTCTGCCTTTTGGACCCTTATAGCTTTGTATAGGTGAGGTGCGGGTCTGCATGAGAGAGAGATTTCTCCCCACTGCCAGAGGAGCATTTCTGCACCATTCTTACTCTCCCTTCTTTAGCAGATCTTGGGGGTTAGGTTAAACTTTAGTTGCCAAGCTATTTTCCATCCTCTTGTCCTCTGGGCTCAAGAAATATACTTGTCAGGCAAAAAATGATTCCAGTGCAGTTATTATATTCAGGGCTGTGTACATTTTGTGCTTGGGAGGGAAATAGTCTGGGCCAAGGTAAAGAAATAAGTTTGGTGCTTGGGAAAATTTAATTGGGTGATCTGAATAAAATATGTCAACACAGATAGTTGTTTCTCTTGCCAAATGTACTCTTGCCCTGACTGCCAGAGACCAAGCCAGAAAGAGGCTCTCCCTCTTCGCCTCCACACATCTTGTTAACCCCACTCCTGACTTCTGAAATTTCACCAAGTGTTACTTCCACTGTCAGATCATTAATTTTAGAAACTGTAAAAATTAACCAAAGCTTTGATGCATCCCTCACTATTGACATGGAACTCTACACGCTCACATGGCAGTACAAATAGGAGAGGATTATTAAAGGCATGCTAAAGCTTATCCCCCACCTGCTCCATTCCTTGACGGGAAATGCATTGAACTGGGTACCCTGCACAACTCTCTGCTGTTACCTTTCAGTAGATGGCCACTTGCTTGCCATGGTTCTGGCATGCAGGCTATTTCTACTTGGCACTCTCTGCACATAGTCATAGGGGCTGCTATATTCTGTAAACATATGAGGCAATCCAAAACTGAGTCAAACTAGCCCAGTGTTACCAACTCTGACTGGCAACCCCTCTCTTAAGTCTCAAGCAGAGGACTTTCCTAGCTTTGCCTCCCAAAATTCTTTTCACTAAAGATGTCTAGCATAAAACCCAGGAATGGCTCTATGCAGAACATGCTCCAGCACTGAACTATAGGCCCACCCTTAAATCTCTGGACCCACAGAATTATATTTAAAAATATATTATCTATATTATGGTGGAAGCAACAATTGACATTCACCTAAATGAATACTTGCTGCATTCTTGGCATGATTCACATGTAGCACTAGTCATAAAAGGTGGATGACTTACTATTCCACAACCAAATATGTCCACTTTTTCTGTGAGTTGCCCATGCCTGACAAAATCTTCTGGAAAGTAAGCAAGGGATGCTTGCAAGACTTTGGTTTTCATCACAGCATACTCAGATTTTTTCTTCACAGGGTGCAATCTAAGGCCTGAATGTCCAAGTTGTGGTGTGAAGTTTGCATCCAGCAAAACATTAGAACTGTGTGTGTAGGAGAAAAGAACCACATATCAAAGTTCAGCTCCAAAAATAGCAACCAATTTTCACCTGAAAGCCATAAAATAGCTTAGAATCATGCTTAGTTTTAAGCACCTTCTTAATAGAAAAATGAGTACCAAAACTGTAATGCTGAAAAGGCAGATCAAGACTTAAATGAGGGTCATATTGTCAGACTACAGAATTTTTTTTAGACAGTTGAAAAGTTTCACTAATTTATAAAAAAGAGTTATACTGGTATAAAGAAGAGTGTGATATTTTAAAGTCAGTTCCCAACCTTTTCACATTGCCATGAATAATTCCAAAGTGATGTAAATACTGAAGGGCTTGAATAAGTCCCAAAGAGATTCTGATGCATTGATCCCACTGCAGTGACTTAAAATCACCCTGAAACAAAAAGAGAAGTGCCTTTTTGAAAGTGTACAAGTTGCACAAGCCTTTCTCTGGAGCAGGAACCAAACAAGCTGTCCATTGGCTGATGTAGTCTGAAAAGTGTGCAGTTGAATCTCTGCAGCTAGTCCATATAAGGAATCAAGAAATTTAGTGCATCAAAGGGAACAGTTTGTCTCCATTAAAATAGACATACATGTATACATATGCAGACTGTGCATCCTGATCCAAAATGGACACCTCTGAAAAATGGGAGGCAACCATGTCATTTTGTTAGGTAAAAATCTTAAAGAAGAGAACTGCAATACCTCAAAGCAGGCATCAGTCCTAATAAAGATGATTAAACTATGGGTCCTTTGGACTGATGTTGCATCCACAGAATGGAGTTCAATGTACAATAGACACTGTAGTACTTCTATAAGTTTCACAGCTGGAATCCAAAAATCTATGTTAGGTTTGCCCAGGGACTTGATAAGCTCCAGTGGCATTTGTTTTCTTTTAGTTTCCCCCCCTTAATCAGCAGATTCCAGTGTTATATCATGAACTGCCTTTGAAAAGTCTCTTCATACAACACATTTAAAGATGCCCAGATTTATTTATTTATTTATTATATTTATATCTCACTTTTTTTCCTTTCAAGGAACTCAAGGCAGCTTACATCATTCTCTTACTCCTGTAAATCTTATCCTCACAACAACCCTGTGTGAGGTAGTTTGGGCTGAGAGTCTGTGACTGGCCCGAAGTCACCCAGTTAGCTCCATGGCCAAGTGGGCAGTGGAACCCAGATCTCCTGAGTCCCAGTCCAGCATGCTTAACCACTACACCACACTGGCTCACATCATGCGTTCAGTCATGCAGTTCTTCAAATTCAAAGCCATATTCCTAAAAGCACAAACTGAAGCTGAAACTTCAGTAGAAAATCCATGCTCCGATTGATTCATTTTTTGTAGCAGAATGCACTTTCTGTAGAGGATCTGCAGCCTTTTCAGTAACTGGCATGCATTCATGTTTGAGCTTGTTCCCAGCCCAACCCCACAGCAGCCACCACTAATGGGCAAAAGTGGGTGTAAAAAAAGTAAGAAAAAATATTTCTCTAACTTGTCTTCAGGCAAGAGTGCCATGTCCCAGTAGCCCTCCTTCCTATAGCTAGCAAGTGGGTCCAGAGTTTCTTTCCTTTAACCCCTACAGCCACAGGGCAACTGATCAACCATTGTAGCAGAGTTCTTTCTGGAAGGAACAAAGGAGTGGCTCCTGGCAGCTGTTTGGCCAAAGGTAAGGGTCATGCTGATGCCCCTGTTATTGGGAAGGGGCTCCCTCAGTGCAGAACTTTGCCTTCTCCCAGTGACTGTAGCCAGAATACATTTTGCCCTCCTCTCCTACCAGGGCAACTTCAGTATTACACAGGGGTGGGAGCCTATGGAACACATGACATTATTGGACTCAGCTCGCATCATTCACAACTACCAAGCATGCTAGCTGAGGCTGATGGAAACCGAGTATGGCAACATCAGAAATGCCTGCATTTTCCTGATGGGTGATTCTTGCCCAAGCCCACTTTTGTTTGCTTCTGCAGAACTGTAATGTAATAGTGTGTGGCTTACCTGACACTGTAGTTGATCCATCAGTGACCCATTGGGCATGTAAGGATATATCAGGCAGTGAAATCCTGTATCTACAGAAAAGCCTAACAGCCGTAGTATGTTAGGGTGGCAACACCTGAAGGGTATATGAACAGATATTATGGGGGGAAAACAGAACAGACCTTGATGTTAAACTAGAAGTTCTAATTTAAGTTAGAGCATTTGAAAAATGTACAGTTGTTATGTTGCCCACAAGCCACGTTCACCCTCAACCTGTTTTATGAGGGAAAATGGTGTCAGGAACAAATCAAAGCAGTCACATTTCATTTGTTTGCAAGCAATATTATTATTGTTACACTTGTCTTTCTTCCCCGTACAAAGAACCCAAAGCAGCTTTCAAGGTTCTTCCCTCTATTATATTCTCACAACAACCCTGTAACGCAAGTCAGGCTGAGAGTCTGTGAACAGCCCAAAGTTGCTCAGTGTGCTCATGGCCGAGTGGGGCCTAGAACCCAGGTCTCCAAGGCCCCAGGCCCATCTTCTTAACTACTACACCACAGAGGGTCCTAAAGGATCCAATTAACCTGCAGAAAAACTAAATTTGACCTTCATGGTGCTCTGTCTCGCATCATTTTCACAGGAGGGGTGTTAATTGGCAAAAGTGCCCCCCCACCAAGACCTCCCAAAGTTACCCATCCTGATTTTCAAAAAAGCTGTGATCCATTAGACTGGGTGCATGCAAGCTAGCACTTTTCTATTGCCTGCTATGGAAGGAGAAATCGACTGTCTGCTTACAATTCTGTCTTACCATTGCTAACACTGGAAAAATACAATGCCTGTTGCCTTCTAGGTTCTGATCAATGACTTAAAGCTTGCCCCACATGAGATTGTAATGGTTTTACAATAGCAGCAATACTGCATCAACACACACACACATCTGCAAGCAATATAATGAACTACCTTAGAGTCTGGAACATTGCACTTACAAATTTCATTAATGAGGATACAGAAAACTAAAGCCAGTGTCATTTTGCATGTGAGTTACAGACAACAACTTGAGAACAGCCCTCACCTATTTTCCTGTAATATCAACTAACGGTACATTTCCTATGTGCACAGAAAACAGGAAGTGCGAGAACCTGGGCTTTCTGCTAAAAATGCATATCAGCACAGCTCAAAAACACAATATTGCTAAAGGTGCTCGTACCAATTCCTTCTCCACCACCAGTGCTTACACAGCTACTTACCGAAAGCAGATCTGCACTTCTGTACGAAAAAACCTTTGTGTGTCAGCCTGGTAGAAAAAGAGAATACATTAATTACTTGTCCCAAGAGCATGACAGATACATGCATATGTTCTAACATGCTATACATTACTTGGCCATTTTATTAAGCAAGCAATTAATGTTCTCTAGCACTCATTTTTGCCTAGTACTCAAAACACTGAATCAGGAATAGAGGCATTGTAACTTACAGTGAGCTACTGTTAATGCCATAGCAGAAAAGCTGGATAGAAAATGAAGTTGTCATAATGCTGTTTGTAACTCCCTGCCATCACCACAGAAAGGTTCAGTATCTGAAACTATTGGCCTGTAGATTTGGGTGAACCCCAGCATACAAGTCTAGGTTGATGACTGATTCTAATATCATATTTTTTCTTTAATGTACTTGTTTTTATGATTGCTTTAAGTAAGTTCTTTGCTACCTTGAGCACTTTTTTGAGTGTAGAAAGTTAGGGCATAAATAAAGAGACATAATCTGGGCCCACCTGATTATTTTTCAAGACATGCAGAAATAACTGGGGGATCTGTATTTCTGGACCAGGTTTTCATTGCTGAGTCCCAAGACATAACTGATTATTGGTATTTATTCCATTTCTGTACTGCCCAGTAACTGATAATGGCAGCAGCACCCACGAGACTGTGGTTCTTAACCTGGTGAGGCCTACTGCACAGAGATGGGGCAACACACTGTGAATTCACTCCGCAACATTTGAGTTTTGATGCCTATGCCCAGGAGCCTTCTATCAAATACACAGATGAATGAAGCTCTCAGGAAACTGCTGTGTGAATTGGATGGCACCCCTAATTCAAACCAGCCTTCCTTAAACTCTTCTAATGGAGCAGTTTTCTTAAATATTTGCATAAACAGAGTTACTTGCCTCTTTTAGCTTTTTTACAACATACATTGTGTTGTCTTTCCAACCTTTGTAGGTAGTGGCAAAAATGCCTTCACTAATACGGTTTTCTGCACTGAAGCCACTAGTGGCATTTTCCACTTCTTGTGGGGTCCATAAAAGGCTGGCACTCTGGAGATTAGGGGGAGTTTCCTGTTGAGGAATGGAAGAACTGCCAGGCTGGGGATTTCAAAAAAGAAAAATTCCTGGGTTATTATAGTAAACAGACATTTTATCTTCAAACACCAGAGCACAGGTCACAATTACAACACACTACCTAAAAGAACTGGTTAGCCGTAGAGATACACATCAAAATAACTGAACAATAATATATTTTAGTATTGTTTTCTTTTAGATTGCACTTCACTCATATTATTGATCTAAGCTTTGCTTGAGCAGATGTTGTGAGTTCCACTGAGGTGGGGGCAAACTGGAAAAGATGACCAAAGTCTTTTTGGAAAATGAATATACTTTCACAAAGTATATTCATACCAACAGTCAGAGTGTTATTATCTTTACCACAGAAGATTCACAGGGCTCTGAGCAAATTACTTTCACAAGGAATAATACTGAAACTAATAATACTCTTAGTTATTATGTGAAGTAAGGAAGAGACAGCCTTCTGGTGCCAATTGTAAATGAAGCCAGACCACTGAAAAGGGAAATGCCTTACTTTGTTTTTGAAACATTTGAACCCATCACCATTGCTATTGGTATTTGTTGCTGTTATGTGCTGTCCATCCGTTTCTGACTTGTGGCTATCTGTTCAGGTATGATTACAAAGAAGGGCCAAACCAAATGCACATTTCCACCAGAAGCAGTGTGCAGGGTCATGCTAGGAAGCCACTGCTTAGCAGCAGAGCACATGCTTTGCATGCAACTAATACCAGGTTCAAGCCTGAGGAGAAGACAAAAACTGATGCAGGGTGCAATCCTATCCATATTGAGTCATAAAAAGTACTACAACAACCAGCATTCCACAGCCATGTTTTAGGACCTTTTCTGTCTCAATATGCTTCCCTATGCTAAGAAACAAACCTTCCTGCTACTCTTAGAATTCCTGCCAGTTATGATACACAAAACTGTGCTGGATAGGCCAGTGGTTTCACTCTACAGATCAATGGTCTGTGTACCACTTCACTGGTAAGTTCACACAACAAGGTATGGAGCTGTATACAATCATTATGGACATTATCCAGTGGGCCAAACTGGTTTTAGGTTAGTTGCAGTAATAGTGGTCCTGATGCTGGGACTTCACTTAGCTTATTTTCAGTGTCAAACGACTTGTTATTTTATTCAGTCCTTTTCAAAAGATGCTAAAGCTGGCTAGCTGACACATGCTTCTGGTCAAGACACTGCTATTTACTAGTGCATGCAGCAAAGAGGATCTTCAGGGGCAAATGGTAGCCAGTAGAGGACCAATTTTAGTGAGTAACTGCTGTTGTGCCCTGATCCAGATCAAGAACACTTTCCACATTGGAACTCCACACAGCTACTTTTTCATAAACCAGCACACTTTTTGAAAAGTGAGATTCTTGTATCATGTGGCTTGATCCTTATTTATTCTTGTTGATTTATAAAAATGTGTTGATCTGAGGCTGTGGTAGGGTAGGAAGAAAGCCATATCATGCAGCATGGATGATATCTGTATAATATTTCCCCCAACTGTCCAAAAGAGCTGCTTTCTGCAGGCAACTTAGATTAGTGTACTGTGGGGAAACTGGCCTCTGCCCTTCTCTGCTAGCAAACCTGTCAATCTGGTTTTTGTGGTTTTAAGCACAAACACAGCTGCTAAAAAGTACTGAGAATCTGACAGGAAATGCTCCTCAGGTCCCACAGGTCAGGTTCTTCTTCATGTGATCCCCTGATTCAGTTAGAATTTTTTCCCCACTATTTTGTTTTATTGGCTGTCCTGGAAATCAGTTCTTGTTACCCTACACTTAGTTGTTAATTTGTGTGATTAGTTGCATAATAAGCTGCTGTTATGTGCTAAAGGGCAGACACAGCAACACTGTATTTAATAAATACACATTTCCATGCAAGTGCACAGATTTAGGGCCACTGAACCCAATCAGGCGCCCGCCATGGTTGGCTGGGAGAAGCTAGAAACTATAGGCTAAAACATTTAGAGGAGAAGGCATCATTATTCAGCAGCAAACCTTGGAGCACCCTTAAAAGTACACATGCCATAGAGAATCCTGGCTCCCTAGTGAGCATGTGTGTATGAGAGAGGTATTTCCCAACACTTAAGTACACTTAAACATGTTAATGTGTAAATTTGCTCAGAGAGCCCTTTTACATAGCAGAATAAAGATGTTATGAATGGTATGTTCCCCTGCTATAGCATTTTTTTACCTTGGCACCTAGTAAAGACTGATTTGAATGTAAAGAATGTGGAAGGTCCATGGATGTTGGTGGTAGAGATAAAGGAAGCATTTGTGCAGCTGCTTTGAACACAGGATCTGAAAGTGAAAACATGAGTTACGTTAAGGGCGAGCTATGGGTATGAGGTCCCCACAGAAAGATTTATTTTGTTTGAATAAAAAACAAGAGTGTTAGAAATCCTCTATCAACTTAAACTCAATGTTCTAATAAAAAGACCTGCTCTATCTGCTAGGCTTCAAGTAAACCCAAGCAAGGCAAACTTAACAAGGCTGTTAGAAGTGACTTTCAATGAGTTAAACAGAGTATTCTCCAAAATAACAGTGCATAGAAGTGTAGCCACCACACCTTATTTTCCAAAAGCAAAATCACTGCCAGACATTGGATAATATTTTTAACTCTTCAAGCATATGGGTTGGGGGAGGAACCCATTAAGGTAAAGGTTCCCCCTCCTGTGTGCTAGTCATGTCTGACTGGGGCAGGCGCTCATCTTGGTTTGTAAGCCAGCATTGTCCGAAGATGCTTCCGTGATCATGCGGCCAGCATGACTGAACACCAAGGCACATGGAACACTACCACCTTTCCCACCAAAGTGGTACCTATTTATCTTCTCACTTTTGGATTCATTTGAATTGCCAGGTAGGCAAGAGCTGGGACAAAGCAGCAGGCGCTCAACCCATCACGTGGATTTGAACTGCTGACCTTCCAATCAACAGCCCAGTGGCTCAGTGGTTTAACCCATTGTGCCACCCACATCCCAAAATTTTTCTAACTTTTCAAGCATATTGGTTGGGTGGGTGGGGGACCCATTAGCAGACAATAATTTTAGTCTTCCAATTTACTTCAAAGCTGCCAAGATATAACACCAGTGGAACATGCAGGGCTTTACCACTAAGAGCTGATTTGTACTATACTTTCAAAGTTTGAATATGACGAGTGAGTTAGCAAATGATGTCATCGATTATGAAATGTAAGAGTGTTTAAACAGCTGCCTTTCTCTGCCATAAGTGAGGGCACAATCCCTTCCTGATAACTCCTTACAATGCAAGTTGCACATATTTATTTCAAGAAAGTCAGAACATTTACATGTACACATATTGTTCACAATTTGCCACTTTAAACTCAGGTATTTTGTATGATAGAATAAATCAGCTTTAATAAGGGGAGTGGATACTACTGAGGGCAGGTTTACTATAACAGTCTCACAGAACTTCACCAGGCATATCTTGTCTCAGTTCTGCAGCACTAACACATGAAAAACAGCATTTGCTGAAACTTCTCTCTTTTACCCAACTGGTAAAGGTTATGGCTCCATATTACATCTGGTCACCCTATACACCAACTCACAGTGGCTCTTCTGTACATCTAATTTTGTTCCAGTTGAATCAAGAGGAGAAAAAGTTAACTGCGCAAATGTGCTGAAAGGAAATCTGATGCAATGACACATTTGAGAAATAAGACCTAGAACGTATGTGGCTAATATTGGCCAAGAATCACTTCCCCTTTAAAGGGAACCAAAGTAGAAAGCCTTAGTTTGGGTTTTTAAATCCTAGATGCTGCCTGTGTCTTACCTGCATTTGGCAATGCTGGTTTTTCTGGTTCATTTCCTGTGCCTTTATTTTTGTTCCCAGTTGGATGCACTGATGGTTTTTCCTGTTGATGGGCCTCTAAAGGAGCCCTGATGGAATCATGAGTGAGCGGGAGTGATGACCCTGTAGAAACAACAATATAGCATACAGGGATATGAAGGGATACATTTTACACATGTGCAAAGAGGCCCAGAAGTGCAGTCTAGGTGGGGTTCTTGGATGAAACAGATGCCTCTGATGCTTCAGAAGGGTTTCCTTCATCCATCTGATGATCAGCAGAACCCTTTCAGTGCCCCATTCCTAGTGCAGGGAATACATGCTTCTGCTACTCTAAGAAGTGCAATCCAAGTAAAGGACCTTCTCATTCCTTGTTGACAACTATAGAAAGAAGCGAAGAGTTCTGCTGGGAGGCCATACTCAGTCAAAGGGTTGCCCTATTTACGACTAGTGACATCCCACAAAGGAGAGGACACTTCTGTGAGTAGCTGCATGGGAAAGTCTTTCAGATCCAGAGGAAGTTCATGGTCACCATCTATCCATTAGATTTGCAGCCCACTCTGTTACAAAGAGCTCATGGCAGCATTTGGGATCACAACAAACCTGTGAGGTAGCTTGCTTGAGAGAACTTCGGGGTCACACACTTGATTTTCCCCTTCCAAAGCTCTCCATGGGGAAGCTTACAAAAGCTAAGGAGGGTGCTATGCCAAAAACCTGTTCCCTCCTGAAAACTAATTAGTTTAATTGAATTATTAGTTGAAAGAAGGAATCAGATATGATCCATTCCATCTTAGGGGGACAATCCTATGCATGATTAGGCATAAAAAAGTCCTACAAATCCCAGCATTCCCTAGCCAATCATGCTGCCTAAACATGCATAGGATTGTATTCTTAAGCATTTTAAAACATCAGTGAAAAGAAGTTAAGCATGTTTAAACATTCCTACTGCAATC
This sequence comes from Varanus komodoensis, assembly GCF_004798865.1. NCBI lineage: Eukaryota > Metazoa > Chordata > Lepidosauria > Squamata > Varanidae > Varanus > Varanus komodoensis. The sequence continues at coordinate 23,808,735 of NW_025336346.1, forward strand.
CATGGGATTAAAAGTACTGCTGAAGAGAAAAGACATGATCAACATGATCCAACACATGACTGCGACTTGTACAGTCACATTTCAATTGCAAGAAATGAACTAGCTGGGTACAGGAAATGGTTAAATGCCGTGATTTAGGTGCTGATCAAAGGATGTTGTCTTTGAGTGCAAGAAGTGTAGTCTTGGGAACGACATCTGAATTCCCTGCCACAAATTGCTGTAGCATGTTATTGAACAACAAACCATTCTGGAAGACATTTTACAACTGAGCTAATAGTTCTTATTGTTCTTTCCTGGTATTTAATGATGCTGTACATGTTCAAATTGTCAAGGTAAATTTTATATTGTTGTTTATCAATGTGATATTGGGAGGATGGAATTGCAAAGCACACTGCAAATGCATTGGAAAAGCAGAGGGATAAGTGAGTTAAACATGGAAATATAAATAATACTGTTTGGAATTACCCATTGGAGGGTAAGACTCATTTATGCTTGAAATAACAAACCAAGCTGTAGGAAAGTAGGTCACCTGCACTTCTGAGCAAACTTCAGAAATTCCAGTATTACATCATGAAAAGTCAATGGCTAAAGCAAGCAGCAATTGTTCTTTTTCTCTTTTTATTTATGTTTGTCAATATCTGTAGAGAGGGGACCCAGTTCTTTCAAGAGTCAGTTTTGCCAGGTGGATTCTTACGGTTTAGAGGAGGTGGACAGATGACTCTAGTTTGAAGATTAAAAAGTGACAACTCTGCCATAGTGTTCAAACCAGAAAAGGAGGGGGACATTTCAGAAAACAGATGGAAGGAGATGCAGGGGGATTTCCTTGACACAGTCTGGAAACAACAGGTGAAGAGAGCAGTCAAATTAAGAGGTGTCTGACATTCCCACCACCTATCCCTCAAGCAGTAGGAGGCCCATGGGGGTGGAGTCAGAAGCTTTACTGAAAGGGAGGGAAGGAGGGGGTATTTCAGTATGGGCAACTCTTCACATGGGCAGATGCTATTCCCACATGTTAAGAGGATTGTTACTTCAAATTATGCTGTTTTGTAATGTGTAGAGCTCAAATAAAGGACTATGCTTGTAAGGTTTCATTTAGGTCTGCTAGAGGGAAAGGGGATGGGGGAAGAGACTTGCCCACAACAATATACTCAGTAATAAGTGCTAAAACTAAGCTAAGGATCAATCCTATGCATGTTTAGAAAGAAAAAGACATACCAGCTGGCATTCCCAGCTGGCTACAGGTTTGGACTGGGGCATATAACTTTGGCAGCAAGCATCTCCCTGCACTATGCCCCAGCTGAGGTTTTAAATGTTTGCAGTAGCCCAATTGTTGAAAGTGCACAGTTGCACAACTCTGGATATATTAAAAAACATTTTTGCATATTTTAAGAAAGCTGAGAAAAAATCGCAGGAAACACCTTTAACGCACTGCAGGGGTACCTTGAAGCAACTGCTTATAGCTAGCTTTTGTGTTCTCCGCGAAAGGAATAGTTCAAAGGGGAAAAAAGGCATGATAAGCCCAAACTGGTTCACAGCAGTAACAAGGACAGGAGGAAACCAGTGCCAGATGTCCCCAGTTGCTGACTGGTCTCTTTGGCGGTGGCTGGCACTGGTGTTTGCCCAGTAATCCTATACCAAATCAGCAAGGCTTTTTGCTACTCTTACTATGAGGCTTGCTTGCTGGTTCCCCATACCAGTAGGGCCAGTAGTTTGGATTTGGATGATACAGCAACCCATTGAGAGTACAACAACCCATGCACAAACCACGTTGGGTAAATAGGTCTGGGTCTGCGTGACATGACAACACATAAGGGGTTGCCATGCTGTGCAAACCCAGTCATTTGCTCCCCTCACCCCTTTTGGTGACTACCCTGTTAGTCATGGCCAGTGTAGTGAGTGGGCCAGAATCGCACGTTTTGCCGGCTTTCCAAGGGCTGTGCTGTTGGATTGTGAAGGGTAGCGCACCGAGCAAGAGGTGATGAGAGGGCTAGAGGACTCAAGGGGGGCTGGAGACTCTGAAGCTCCCTCGAGGTTGTTGCCCGCAGCTTCCCAGGCCAACTGTGAGAGCAGACGTGTTTCGGAAGAGAGGGGAGGGGACCCAGGAGAGGAGGGAGAGCTGTTGTCTTACCTGGCCCCTGACCCCAAGTTGAGGCAACCAGAGAGACGAGCTGCCCAGCTGTAGGGCTTGTGCAGGTCTCTCCAGCCGGAGCTACACTGAGGGTGGATCCTGCAGAATTACTGAGAGGGAAGAATGGGGAGAAGTTTCCAGTGTGGTCTCAGCACTCACTCACTCTCTGCTCATAAGCAGAGCCTCATGCTTCAATTTGCTGGAGGACTTTTGGAGCTGCATTGTCTTGTTAACTGTGAAGTGCCAATAAAGATTTGCATTTGAAGCAGGGATGCTCCCGCCCCCCTGCCCCCCCCCCCCCCAGTCACATATGAGCCTGCCATCTATGACTGGGGAGGAAAAAGTTTCATTTCTTGTGTGTGGCTGAGCAGTTAGGATGCCGCTCTGTGGAAGTTGCAGTGTGGCTGGAGTCCCAGGACTTCCCTCCTTTTTGCACTTCACAGGACTGTGGCGAAGAGAAGGCAGGAGGAGCATTTCCCCCTTTCCTCTCACAGGACTTGAACTGCGACCTGCTACCTTCCAACCCTGCGTCCTGCAGAGTGAGCCACTGGAGAATTCTGCTTGGAGCGGCTGAAGGCTAACTATCCAAGTTTCCCTTCTTCCAACCCATGAAGCAGTGCATAGTTGACATGGTGGCAGTAAACCAAACGGGGGGGATTCTAGAATTTGCAAGAAAGGGAAACAGCGATGACTCATTCTGTGAGTTTGCTTTACAGGCAGGCATCTCATATTGCCATGACTGTCTAATGACATTTTGCAACAGTTCTTAGTCCAGTGAGTGTTAGGTTCTTCTGGCCTGCTGGAGAAGGAAGCAGAGTGCTGCAGCTCATCCTAGTGGAAAATTGGAGTTCTTCCATTTCAGCAACATGAGATAAAGTGGTCACTTTAAAATTGAAAGTGAAACATTTTAATCTCCTTTGGTGTGCAAAAGGAGAAAGGAAGGTAAAATGGGGTGGGGGGGGGGGGGAAGCAAGCTCAAGGCTGCTTGCATTTTGTGTACAGAGTGGAAAAAGAAACCATGGTATGCCTGAATAGAGCCAGTGGGTATACAGCAAGGGTGCAGAACCTCTTTCTGTCTTGGGGCCAAATTCTATTCTGGACAAGCCCCCAGAGACTTAATTCTATAGGTGAGTAGGGCAAAAGGCAAAACACAGAAACAGAGCAAGTCAGAAGGGTCCACCTGGGCCATCTAGTCTGACCCGTGGCTCCAGTCGGCTCAGCTCATGACATGCCTACCATGTGCACGTCCAGCCTATCCTTGAACACCATCACAGATGGGGCCTCAACCACCTCCCGTGGAAGCCCGTTCCGTACCCTCGGGGTCCTAACAGTCAGGAAGTACTTCCTGGCACCCACCTTGAATCTTGGTTCCCTGAGCTTTGCTCCATTGGAACGCATCCTGCCCTCCTCCACAGGGGAAAAAAGGTCACGACCCACCTCCATGTGACACCCCTCACATACCTGTATGTCGCATGTGATGGTGGGTGAGAAGGAGGGCTAAAGCCCGCTGCCCCAGACTGCAGCATCCCCACGCTTATGCCAGCTCTTTGTTTATTTTGGGGAAAAACAGCAACTATGCCAGGGCAATGTCCTGGTTGGGAATGAAATAAATTTGCAGACAGGGGCATGGGTCAGTCTTGTCCCAAGAGAGGGAAAAAACAACACCGCTTCTGTTTTCAGGCAGTCTCAATGCACACTCTCAGATCTGTCACAAATTTGTTCTCAGGCCTTGATGGCTGAAGAGCTTTGCTTGAAAGACCAAGTGGCCTCACTAGCTAGTGTGGAGCATTCTTTAGGTGGAACAGAAGCATCCTTTGTTACTGAAATTGGAAACTTCAGGCACGAGGAGGTTCTGGCTTTTGAGACCTGCATGCACACGTTTAGGACTGAAAGAAAAGACCGATGGGGTGCTTCGTCCCAGTAGGCATTTCTCAGAATGGTTTAGGGTGCAATCCCATGAGCAGCACACAAACTGCTCAAGAGCCCCTGAACTCGGAGGCATCCTAGGGTGCTATACCGTGCAGGACAGAAGCCAGCAGTGGGGAGGAGCAGCAAAGGCAATCGGTGCCTCCCATCTCTGTATTTTAGCTGGATGGGGCTCTTACCTCATGTTCTGAGGGATTTGGAGAGGGAGGGAAGGAGGCCAAGGGAAAATTCTATCATGGCCTCTCCATATCCTCCCCTTCCACTGGAATGCTCCCTTTCTCTTGCACCAAGCCTGATTTCCCAACTGTGGCAAGGCAGCCAGAACAATACTGTACTCAGTCAGGGATCAGATCTTGGACTCTCCCTTCTGAGGTCAGAGCACTGTCTCTGACCTTAGAAGGGATTTTATGAGTCTTCCCATGATTTCTGTGACATTTGCCCAGTTATTTGGTTATTTATTAAAAATACTTTCATGCCAGCCTTTAATAAAAATCCCTAGAGTGCTTTAAAGTAACTTGCAGCTGATCCTGTTCCTTCTTACCTCTCCCAGTTGCTTTCCCTCCCATTCTCCTCCTCAGTTCCTCCATTCAAACAATAATCTTATTTCTGCACCACTGCCTTACACAGGTTTAATCTCTCTGCTGCCACACCCTCCTCTGCATAACCTTTATGGCTGGTTTTCTCTTTGTCTTACTCTGAAGATACTATTAGAACTCCTTTTTCTCACTTGCCTTTCCTTCTTGATTTTCTATTATTTTTTTCCTTCCTAGACCCTGGTTCATTCTGGCATAATGCCACCTTCCTGTTTCTTGTTGTCCACAGAGGCATTTGTTTTCTGTTGTTTTTTCAGGTCTGCAAACTGTAGGATGCCACAGACCATGCCAGGACCTCCACTGTGTTGCTTGGGGGCCCCATGTTGCCTACAAGGCTGCCAGCACTCAGGGAATGAGCTCAGCTTTGGAAAGAGTAAGGTGGTAAAGAACATGCCTGTGACTGCATATTTATGAACAAATGCCAGGTAGTTCCACAGAAAAAGAGAAACTACTCACAATCTGCAATCACTTGGGCTGCCCGATAGAGTTGCAATTCCTGCAAAAGGTCCAGCAGCTGTTGGACAGTTGCAAGCCTCACTCCCCACCACCACATCAGCTCTCTAGTGATACTGATTCCTGCCTTTTCCATGCATTTGATTTTCCTCAGTTCAGTCTGGTCTGTGATCACATAGGAAGCTGAAATGAAAAACAGAAAGATTTTGCTTAGAAAAAAGATCCAAGGCAACAATGGAGCAAAAGTAACAGAAACCCACATTCTCTTTAATTTGGCATCCAACTTTTTTTCCTAACTAGAAAAATATGTATCACTTTAAAAGCCAAACATTTGCCATAAAATTAGACTCCATCTACAGTAGTTTCCAGCAGACTGAAGAGATTCCATTTCCCTTTATGTTACCCAAGAATTATGATCACTTTTGACACCCCCAACAAATTAGTCAGTGGATCCCTTTGGATTTGAGAGGGGAAAGTTCCAGTGTGATAACTGAGGTATCTAATGATACCTGTGTATCTACAGTGCTTTCAGGATTGGGGCGAGGATAACACGACACAGACAGCAACACCAGGTGCTTGCAACTGGAAGGCATGCAGTACAGAGAACAGGACTGTAGGAACAAGCATGCTGGTCCACCTCTTGTGCCTCGACTGGGAGCCAGTGTGGCACAGTGGCCAGAGCATTGCAGTTGGACTTGTGAGATCCAGATTCTGGTCCCCACTTTACTATGAAGTTCACTGGGTGCCTTTGGGCAAGTCACAGACTCTCAGCCCATCCTACCCCACAGGGCTGTTGTGTGAATGAGATAGAGAGATGGGGAATGTTGTTAGTCACCTTGGGATTCTTGCAAAGGAAAGAAAGGTGTGGCATATGTATAATTGTTGTTATTATAGTCATCATTACCATTATGATAATGATTATAATAACTATAGTAACAGCAGTGCTCAGCAGAGTACCGAAACCTGATGGGAAGCATCAAAGAAGCAGGGCCCGGACAAACTCATGATCCATGAGAGTCCTTCTACCGCAGTTACAATCCCCCATGAACTGCTACAGAACACTGGCATTTGCATCCTAAGTGGCTGTTGCACTGGCATTTGGACTAGTATAAGCTTATTCATTTCATTTATTTACAAAATTCATTTACCACTCCTTATTCCAGGATGGAGATTTCAGAGTGGTGAGCAATAAAAGATAAAACAAAATCAAGAATGAAGCAGTGTTTTAAGAACAAGAGCAATAAAACTATCTCAATGCGTCTGAGAAAGGCTAGTTCAAGGAGGCTTCCCACAATATGACCGTCTTCAGCAGGCGCTGAAAGCAGCCGAGCGGTGTGCCTGCCTGTCCGCTTGAGGCAGGGAGTTGCACAGAAATGGAGCTGCTCCTGAAAGCTCATCTCCTGATGAGGTGGGCCATGGGCTCGGAGCATGGCCTCTGGTGACCTCATTGACCAGACAGTCGGTAAGGAAGCAAGAGCTCTCTGAGGATTCCTGGTCCAAGTTGTTCAGGATTTGTACACTAGTACCAGAACTTTAAATCTGGTCCAGCAGTGAATTAGGAGAAAGAGAAAAAAAGAGTCAGAGAGAGAAGCCAGGAAGAACAGCACACCGAGAGTGAATTTGTGTGACATGGCAAGCCACCCTGTGAATAAGCTATACCATATGGTTAGTTTGTGGAACAAGCCTGAAAAGCAACCAGGCCGAGTAAGGATTGTCCCCCAGTCCTTCCCCCTCGGTTCTCCAGCTGGGATTCCTGATTTGTCCGCTTAAGCTGCCTTGATTCCTTCTGCCACTGCAGTCTTCTGTGCTCAACTTGACATCTTCTTCCTTCTTGCCCACTTTATTTTTGAGATTGTTTTTTGCAGTCTCTAAAGTGACAGCAACAGCCACTCCAGAGTGATCAAGAGGTGCTTCTGTCCCTGGTTTGCCATCACTTTTTAAAAACTATTTTTAAGTGCAAGAAATTTGTGCAAATAACACACTCACATTTTTGGTTAGTCTTGCAGAAGGTATAGGTTTTTTTTTTTTTTTACTTTGTGCTGTTGAAAAGCAAGCTATCAAAAAACTGTCAAGCTAATGTAGAGCTCTGATTCCTTAGCTCATGAGAATGGGGTAGAGACTTTTCCTCCCTGTGCAATGAAAAAGAGCTGGAAACTTCCCCTTCCTTTGCAGTGAGACCCTCAAGGTTTTAATGTCTCCCCCATAATCATTATTTATTTCATGTTGATACCATCTGATAGTCAAAACTCTCTGGACAGTCCTCAGTGTTCAGGAATGAGAAAAATCCATCCCACCCTTTCTCTAAAAACTTCTTCCTACAGCTGTCAAAAGGAAGACCTCATTTTAATACAGGGATTTAGGCAGGACTAAACCTAGTAGTTTTGAAAGGGAAATACATGTGTTGAACTTACACATGTCCCTGTCAAATCTGCCCCTGCACATGCTGGCTGCATGCTGGAAAGAGTTCCCTAATTATGCTTGTCATGTAGTCCAAACCCAGGCAGCACAGTTTGTTCAAAGGGCTGTGGTTATTTGTTGGATATTTGAAGGTTACTGCCTCCCTCCTAAGCAAGCTTTGCCATGCAGGTTCAGACGACATAGGAAGCCAGTTCAGCAATATTAATTAGAGAAATCCAGCCCTTGCCACTCCATTTCACCATGACGTTGCACAGAGCAGCTGCACTGTCCTTTCCTGGGATATTTGACTCATTTAACTTTTTCAGCACAGCAAGTCATTTAATCCCACAATCTTCAGGAATGTAGTCTAGGAACTTACCACCCATGACTCACAGTATATGGTGAATGAAAAAAAGTTTCAAATAAGACCTGCTTCCCTGCGTACAAGGCATCTTCCAGGAGAAAAGTGACAACCCTGATGAAATGTCTACAGCTGCCAGATTCTCAGTCTGCTCTTGAACAAGCAGCTTATCCCAGGTCAGTTCACAGTTAATTTTGATCATGACTCTATTAATATTTTTTAATTAAAATCACCAAGTATAGTGATGGAAATGGAAGCATGAAACATCCTACACTGTTACTGTTTGAACACAGGTGCTTCTGATACACACCCAGACACCATGTCAGCCATCCCCAACCTGCTGCCTGCTGCCTGGTTTGGACTGTCACTCCCATCAGTTGCAGCCAGCATCCTCCATGATCAGGAAGTATGTCTTAGGTTATCATGCTGAGGAAGGCTAAGCTGCATACAAATGCTGTAGTCTTGCAGTAATTGTCTGTTCCCAGAGCTTCAGAAGAAAGGACTTGGGAGAAGTGCTTCTCCCATGGGAGCTGAGTTTTTTAGTACTCTTCTGGGAATCTGAAAGATTCAACCAGTATTCTGCTTTAGCAAATGACGTAATACCTAGGATGAGGTCATGATATGAGAACAATCTTTCCGTGTTGTTTCTGTGAGCCACCCTAAGAGCCCTCAAGCCATGGGGCAACATACAAATGCAATAAACAATAAATAAAATGGTTGCAGTTTCGGTTTTGCTTTTACAGCTACCTGTAGTTTTCTTCCCATGGATGAACAATAGCTTTGGGAAAAGGAAGACAGATTAGGGAAGTGTGTTAAACACTCTTATCCCCAAATACTACTGCTATGATCTAGAGACTCTTACAGCTGCATTAATACAAAAGTATTCAGAGATTCTGTCATGGATCTTCCAAGGCATGTGTAGCTTGGCCAGAAACCAGTAGTATTTTAATGCTCATTCACAATATTGGAAGAGATCAAGGGTTCATCTAATCAGACTTCCCATGGTGGCTAACCATGCTACCCTGAAAGCACCCACTCTCGTCTGATCTTGGAAGATAAACAGGGTCAGGTCTGGTTAGTACTTGGATGGGAGACCGCCTGAGAATACCAGGTGCTTGTTATTGAAAGCCCTTTTGGCAGTTATAAGCAGCATATGAATTTGTGCATAAACAAATAATCAGGTAAGCAAAAAGCAGGACTCCAAGGTGCCGGCAACTTTCTCCTCCTGCTGCTCCCCAGGGACTGGCGTTCAGAGGTACACCGCCCCTGAACAAGGAAGGTCCACAGAGCCATCACAACAGCTGGGCATAACTGCACGCACAAGCCACGATGGACGCCTCCAATCCAGCCCTTCAAGCCAACCTGCCTCCTCGCCATCCCAGCTCCTGCCAGCTCGTGTCCCTCCCCACCCGCCCTCGATGCGGGGCTCCTCCTCACCAAAGCGCATCCAGTCGTAATCGCTGAGACAGTCCATCTTCTGACAGAAGTCCTCCAGCACCCAGGCGGGCATGCTGTGGATGTAGGGAGACGGCTGCGCGGGATTGCCCGGCGAGGGAGGCGGCGGCTGGCGCGCCATGTCTTTTTCCGGCTGCGTCGCACAAGTGGGGTTCGCGCTCTCTTCCCCTTTGGCCATCAACAGCGGCCGCTGCCCGCCGAGAGGGGCAACCCAGGGCAAGTCAGGCGAGCCAGGCGCGCTCGTCTCCTTCGGCTGCGTGCCTCGCCGTCGCACCGGGAGCCTCGCCTCGCCTCGCTGTCCCCGGCGCCGGAGCGGGTCTCTCTCGGGGGACGGCGAGAGGCGGCCTCGCCTCCGCTGCGCGCGCCTGGCTCTGCTCCCACGGCCGCGGGGCACCGAGTGAGCGGCGCGCGGCGCGCCTTCTCGCCAGGGCCGTCTGGCCCCGCCCCGCCTGACGTCAATTTCCATACGTGATGCAGGCTGGCCCCGGGCGCATCAGCTGGCAGAAATTTCGCACCCTCGTCCGGAATGTGCGGACTGCGCTGAATCCGGGATATGATCGGAGCCGGGCGGCGCGTTGCAACACCTCGAGGGAGCGTACCAACATGTCGAGCGACGTTCAAAGTTTTGGGCTCTCATCTCCCGGCGTTTGGTTATGCTGGCTAGCTCGGGCTCATGAGCATTCTTATTATTTGTACCCAAGCTAGCTTACATGGTCCTCCTCTTCTCCATCTTATTTTCACAATATTTACCTGTGAAGTAGGTCGGGCAGAGAGTCTGTGAGGGGCCCAAAGTCGCCCAGGAACCGTCATGGCCAGGTGGAGCCTAGAACGCAGATCACCTGGTCCAGCATCCCAACCACTGCACCACGCTGTACCGCTCGTGTAAAACTTCTGGAGGGGGAAGCTGAAAACAGTTGGAGAGCTCCTGGTTGGGGAAGGCTGCTTTAGGAGATCCCTAACTAAAATACCTTATTTTGTTTTAGAAGAAAGGAAGCTACAGGAGTTGGTTGGTCCACTGGGTTTAAGAAAATGTGAGGGAGGGAATGAAGTCCATCCCCATCAAGGATTCTAGGGCAACTTCCGTTATGGCGTCGGAACAATACAGACGTGATTAACGAGCTGGTAACTGCCCGGTGGTGGGCCGTGGAGGCTCAATCTAAGCCCTGTCGGGGCTAAGATAGATTGCTTGGCGAATCTCCCAGATGATGTGGAATGGCAATTCCACATTCAATGGGAGAAATCAAGCTTTCTCAGCCGGGTAGCACAGGAGGGAGAGAAAAGCCCTCTGCTGGTTCTCGACATGCAGTTCTTTTTTTAGACGAGTTTTAGCTATTATAGGCGCATCGGACTTATTGGGAATTATTTTTGTTTCTTGTTTTTTGCAATAATACCCGTGGAATAAGCTGCATTCCTTGCAAATTGATACAAAGGAAAAAGAAAAAGCCCTTCAGATGGAGGAGGAAAGGAATCTCCCCCCCCTCCCCGGAGTTGAAAAGCGGCGAATTACATAAGAAGAGATAGAGCACTTCGTAAGTAAGGAAAAGATTTATCTTCCTTAATCTCTCCAAGGGCGAAAAATAATATTTACTGTGGATTTGACTGATAGAAAGATCTTTCTTGTGTTCGTCTATGTTGAACTACTGCCAAGAACTAACGGCCATCTTTTTCTTTGTTCCTGGGACCCCTGGACACCTGCCAAGCCTTGGTAATTACTGCTACTATGGAAGCAATACAAGAAATACAGAAGACACTCTCGGCAATACAGACTTCTTTAACAGCGGTACAACTATCCCAGCAGGCGATAATAATACAACAGAAGACGGTTTTAATTGAGAAACTTGATTGTTAATTGAACAAAAAAGTCGCTTTGATAAATTAGACACTTCCATTAATCAGGCTTTGGGCAAGCGATTTGTACCTGAGCAGAATATGCAAAATATCCAGCAAGCAGAAGGAAAATCTGAAACTGGAAAGACAACAAGCGTAATGGGAAAGTTAACACAACCAGTGAACTCATTAAGTAAGCCTTCATGGGATCTGCTTGTTATGCTGGAGAAAGAGAAGATAGCTTGGCTACAACTCAAAAAGCAAAGGAGTGGATAGCTAACCACTTAAGAGAGGTTTTGTTTATGTGGCTACAATTGAAGACTCCATCACAGATAATATAATGTTTCAATGGAAAAAAAACAGAAAGGTCTGGTAGAGGTGTAAGGAAAAAATAAATATGGCAGAGGTACAAAGGGAGGATAAGGGAACTTTCTTTCTTTTTATTCCAGAAAGGGGTGATTCATATAGGTTGGTATGTCCACACATGACGTAGAAAGGTTAAGCTATTATTGCTGGTGAAACATTAGTAACTTAGCTTAATGAAATCCTGTCTAAAAGGTATTATTGTTAAATGAATATCTCTGACTTTATCTGTAATTGAGAATAAGGAAACTTACTATCTTAAAAAGCAATGATTTAAATGGGTTGGCAAATCTATATGTGATATGAGAAGGTTAAGCTATTGTTGTTGGTGATGAAAACTGGTTTAAAAGATATTATACATATTGGTTACCACCAAGTACAGTAGTTAAGATACCTTTAGAGATGTTAAATGGATATTTTTGATGTTACTTGTAATTGTGATAGTGAGGAAGTTATTTATCTTTAGAAAATTGAAAAGATCTTGAATTGTCCAGAAATGTTTAGATCAAACTTATCACTAAAGAAGAAAGAAGATACTGCAATCTTATTTAACTTGGAGATTTCCCTTTGACATTGGTTAAGAGAAACAGGATTCTGCAAGAAATGATGAGACTGATTTCACAGATGAAGAAGAGGAAGATAGTGACTTCTATCAAATTTGGAATTACTTTTTTTATTGACTGGAGAAATGGGACTTAGTTCTGATCTAAAGATGTTTTCAAGTTATTGTAAATGGGTTTTAGTATGATCATAGAATGTTAAAAGATATGTCGTAGGGGGCTGACCCAGTAAATCCAATGTGTGTGACGATTGATGTTTGTAGTAGTAGTTCAAAATCCTAATAAAATTTCTTAAAAAAAAAAAAAGGATCCTAGGGCAACAAGGTCCATGGAGGGACAGTGACTTTTGCCCCCTCAATGATCTTTGAGAGGAGGGGTTCTTTCCCCATGCAAATTAATAGAGAAATTGTTCTATTCGCTTGCATGGCGGTGGGGGGAGGGATAAAAGCAGAGAGAGGAGGAGGAGGTGGCAGAAAGGGGAGGGGTTGGTCACATGACATAATTTGACTGGGTTCCTAGATTCTGATTACTGGACTTACATCCCGCCCCAGCTTTTTAAAACAGCAATGCAGTAAACTTAAGGAAATAGTATTAGCAGAAGAGACTGGAACAAACTATTTACTACCAAAATAAAACAGGGAGTGGAGATGGCTGGCTGCAGGTTTGGTGGGACCCACAACACAGTAGCTTCTGGTGTGTTCTCTCCACTGAGCTTCCCATTATGGGATGCAGGATCCTGATGATCGACTGCTTACATATCCTGTAATGGGGTGCATATTTCTCTGTGCAAAGGCACTCTAGTGCACTGGAGGTAATTTAAGTAGTACTGGCTTCAAGAGGGAGGCCAGGACAGGGTCTTCAGTGACAGGTAGAAGCTGCCTAGCAATTCCTGTTGCTAGGAGCACCCTTGGCAACTGACACAGGAAACAGGGCCTGTAATGAAAGGCCCTTTTCATTCACTGTGAACTAGATTGAGAAAGGGAAAGTCGTAAGCTTCTGTGCACATACCATTTTGTGAAGGTTGGGTTTGGATTTTTTTTCTCTGTTCCTTATAGTTAAGAACTCATTTATTTCAGCGTTTTCAGAGGGCCAATCTGGTGAGGTGGCTAGAGTGTTGGGCTGAGGACCCAGGAGATCTAGGTTCTAGTTCATTTGGCTGTGAAGCTCACTAGGTGACTTTGGCCCAGTCACAAACTCTCAGCCCATCCTACTTCACAGGGTTGTTCTTGTGAGGATAAAATCGAGCTATGTAAGCTACCCAGAGTTCTTCACATGCGGAAAAGAGGCAGTATATAAATAAAGGGTAGCAGTAGTAATAATAATATCCAAAATTCGTACTTCATGTACTATACGTTCGATCAGTAATTCAAGACTTGGGAGAACACTGATGAGAAGCAGTGGAGATATTTGGAATAGGAGTCTGTAGTTACTGCCCTCGCAGTGGAACCTTTATGCGTGTTGATTCAGATTAAGTCACACTATATATTCCATTGGGTTTACTTTCTACAGTATGTGTGATTGCAGCCTCAGCAGTCCGATTTCGGGCTGAAATGATTGAGGAAGCTTGGTGGAGGCAGATATATTGCCCCTGCTCTGAAACTGGTGGGGGCACGGGGAGATTTCCCCCCGACTGTAGCTCCTCCAAGAGCCAGTGTGATGTAGTGTTTAGAATGCAAGACTGGGATACTGGAGATCCTGGTTCTAGACCCTGCTCAGCCATGGAGCCCCCTGGGTGACTTTGGGCCAGTCAGACTTGGTCCAACCATCCTCCCAGGGTTGTCATTGTGAGGAGAATTAGGTAAGCCACCTTGAGTTCCTTGAAAGGAAAAAAAGGTTAGATATATACATATCCAAACAGGAAAATAAATAAAATCCAACCTGTGTCCAGGACCATGTGCTAGAAAATGCATGGTTGTAAGCAAATTTTGTGTAAGAATTCAAATATGGCTGATTTTTTACCTCATTCTTATTTAGTAAAAGACCTCTAATTTGAGATAAATAGACCAATTCTGCATCAAGGCTGCAATCATACATCCACTTATCTAGAAGTATGTTGACTGAAAGCAGTATTTATTTCTGGGTATGCATGAAGAGGATTGCACGACCAAGCATTACCATCAGCTTACCAATTTGGATGATTTATGTAGAACAAGTAGATCACTCAAAAGTCTGCCTAAAAACCTCAACACAGTGTTCAAGAGAAGAAACAGAAAGAAAAAAGGAGATGTGGTCCCGGTACCAAAGATGAAGACATGCACCTGCATATCATGCCATTGTTTCCATATCCAGACATTGGCTAAGAAAGACCTGCTTCCAAAATGAAAAACACACATTGCTAAATGGGAAAGGGAACCAAGTTTGATTACCAAGGACACTAAAGATGTGAAATTAATCTGGGAGCCATGTGTAAATAACAGGAAATAAGGAGGATGTAGTGAAATGGCCAAGTTTGCAGATGACACTTAACTTTTTAGAGTGGTTAAAACCAAAAGGGATTTTAAGGAGCTCCAAAGCGTCCTCTCCAAGCTGGGAGAATGGGCATCAAAATGGCAAATGCCATTCAATATAAACAGTATATATGGAGTGCTGGTAGAGATGGACCTTTGGTCTGATCCAGCATGGTTTTTCTTACATTCTTATGAAATGAAAAACTGGCAGGCAGACCATGGCAAGGGAAAATGCTACCAGCAGGCTTCATTGCGGGACTACTTTCTACCACCATTGCTGATGCTGCTCAAGCACAGGGTACCAGCCAAAGCAGTATTTCATTTTTATGCAGCATAGCAAACTGGGGGAAAGGGAGTATAAGATAAAAGAATGGCACTACAATTAGGAAACAAACCATTTTAATGTTTTGAAGTTCTTAAAAAAGATGAAGTTACATTGCATGGAATGTTGAGGAAAAGTTGAGTACATATTAAAAGCAAATTTCCTAACTTCAGAAATGCAACTGAAACAAACGGAATCTTGGCAGCTGATCCTACCACTGTATATTTTTCAGGTAAACGCATAACCATACTGTGTAAGAAAAAAAGCTTCAAATGATTAATTCAAAGAACAGTACCCAAAATTAACAAGGTTCCAAATAACTGGGTCAAATGGAGCATAAAGCATGCCCTGCCATATTTAGGAAATACAGATGTGGAACTGAATGCTTATTTACTAGATTATAACATGTACAGATTTCATTTTCACAAAGACATTCTTCCTCTTCATGTTGCTATTTTTGCTATTTCATTTTGAAGCAGAGGGTTCTGCAAAAGCACAGCCCCAGTGCCCAGGCAGAAGAAACTGCAGAGCAGCAAGTGCCTATAGTCTGCTTTCAGAATTGAAAAAGCACCTCTGCCCAAGCTGGAAAAAGGCATTTGAAAAGTGCCTCATCACTTCCATCAAGTAGTCATTCCTGTCAGACTGCAACATCACCCATATTCTCTACCCCACAGAGCTCTAAGGGAAAACTCCAGCTGCATGCTTATATTTTCTTTAAGGTAACACACAATGTACAGATTCATCCTACATGCAAAATTCCTCAGTCCTTTAAAAAACAAATTTACAAAGCATACTTTTTAAATGTCAGTATGCTACCTAATATCACAAGCCAGTGTCTTTATAAAAGGTAATAATTTACAAATAAAATAAAATCAGTACACCTTGATGTTGCCAAAAATTCCATTTCTCAGCAATCCTGTTGGGATGCATGTTCAACCAGAAATAATTCTATAAGATCGATTAAATGAAAATCATGTTTGTTCATATGTGACAGTTGCACAAATAATCGCACAAACCAACACATTTTGATAGCTGTACTTACATAATTTTGGGAAAAAAAGTTAACACTTTACCACTGACCACCACTATAGGTCAAAACATAACTTAAAATATTTTATCACCTTTACAATGCCTCTTGTAGAGTTTTAAATAGCTATCATAACAAGGGGCAGGAGAGGAACAGGGGGGAAAAAAGCTCCTTTCCCATCAAGCCAGGGCATGGCTGTTTTCTGGCCTAAGAGTCTCCCTGCACCACTGGTTCATGAGGCTCTTGCTTTGACTGAAGTGGGAGCAGCAGTAGTATGGAAGTTTATTTATATCCTAACAAGAGTAGGATATGTGTAGCGCAACCACATATATTGCTTTACATCTTTGCTCCCATCATACCAAATTTCCACAGCAGCACAGACAGGTATGGGGCAAATACAAGGGAAAAGTGCAAATCCTGCGCACTGGAAACAGATTGACATGCCACCTGAAATCGCAATGTCTTTCAGGAAACCACTGGGACAGGAAAAAGCAAATAAACATTCTAGCTTCATATTTAACCAACACAGTAAATCCAGGCTTGCTTACAGTTTTAAGATAATGTATCCTTCAGCATGAGGGGGAAGCTACCCAATTTCTAATGATAATAAATGCAGGGCATTTTCTAAATATCTATAATAATATATTTTAAGTAAGGGAAACGTCATATGAAAACAGCCTTGTGAACATTTCACCTTCAACCACATGACAACTAGACAAACATTTTGTACTTGGTCTAATGTAAAGCTGGTGTTTAGCCAAAGCAAGATCTAGCTAAGCCTTTTCAACCGCAGGATGGTAGTACTTTGGCTCATTGTCCCACAGCTGTTCCCATGTTATGAAGTTGCATGTGCTACCTCAAAACAAGTCCGCTTCCAAGAGCACTACGAAACGTTGAGGGATCTTCAGTTCTTAAACCAAGTTGATGTTTGTGCTTTTACTCAGAAATTTATTAGTAAAAGTAATTTTCCCACTTAGGGATTTTCACCTCTGTTGGGGATTCCATTCCTTGGCTTATCACTCCTTTCCAGAGAAAGCCGCTGAAGATCCTTCCTAATGTCTGGATGATCTTCTAGATCTTCATACAATGACCGTACAATGTCTAATTTTCTGTAGTCCACTGGTTTCACTAAACTTCGGACAACCTGAAGACATCTTTCTTTTAGAGTAAACACTGTGGAGAGAAGGAAAAATGTAGTGATATATATTGAAGAAAAAAATGTATTTTAATAGACTGACGTATAAGAAAAGAATTCATTCTTCTTCAAAACCCACTAGACTGACAGGGAGTATTATTGGGTAGAGAATGAGAAATCATACATTATACAAGTAAATTAAACATAGGAACAATTGGTATAAACATTTTAAGAAACAAAATTTGCTGACTTCTAAAGCCCACTATTACAAATGCTTCTTATTTGGAGGTAAGATTAATGCCACAATCATATACACACTTAATCGGGGAATTAGTCCTGCTGAACACTGTGAAACATAGCTCCCAGTAGAAGGACACAATCTTACTGTTGTATTGTTCCCTCAATACTTGTGAACAGCAAACTTGGAGGTTTATGACCAGCCAGTGGAGAGCTGAAGGAGCAATGGAGGCCATTTCTGCCGCCCCCCTCCCCCCATGCCTCCCACACCATGCTTCAGCTAGATGGCCAGTTCCAGCCAGCTAACTAAAGCACTCTGAAGGGGGAAGGAAAGAAGCTGCAGCACAGTCAGGATACATCATATCTTAGTGGCCCCAGTCTCCTCCCCTCTCTGCCCCCCCACACCCTCTTCGAGCTGAATTTTCCAATCTCAGAGAAGTAGCAGCTGGCACCATTCTTTCTATGCCAGCTGCAAAGGGCAGGAAAAGGGAACGGAGCATGGACCCCCAGTTCTGACCTCAAACTCCAGAAAAATGAGAATCGTATGATTCTCTAGACACTGTCTAGGAGCCCCCAGATCACTCTTCTACTTATTAACATTATTGTCAGTCTCAATGGAATGGGAAACATCTACCATGTTTGATGAAACAGACCACTGGTAAATGGCTGTACTATTTTACGGAGCATTATACCCTCACAGGTCCAAATACTGAGGAAGTTTAGATAATTACAGCTCAGTCAAATGGAAATCCCACTATAAATGCACACAATTCTTCACAGTCCAAGGAGACAAACACAGTCATCTAAGGATATGTGTTGGTAACTTTACCTGGTAATGTGATATCTGCAAATACAGGCTGCCCATTCATATTGCGAGTAGCCACAAACAGTTCTGCCTTGTTGACAAGAAGGCTATCATCCGTCCCAGCATCTCTGAACAACCAAAGGTGTTCTGGAAAACAGTGATCACAAAGAAAATGTCTACTGACCATTATTTCAAATGGTACAGAAATACTGAAGAGTCACACCTTTTTCAGGAAAACCATTATAGCTAACAAAAGTACCTGGAAGAGAATGTTATCCGTTTCCTGGGTCTTAGCAAACAAACACGCAGCTTCATGGATGCAATGACCCATGGGAAGAGGTGGTGAATTCCCAGCAACACAGCAATCATATACACACGTCAGATTGTACGAATCTACAGAGCCTAAACTAGGCACCATAAGCAAAAATTAAAATACCAAATAAAACAACATAAAAACAGCACAGTAGAGGAAACTGGGGATAATAAGGTATTTGCCTAGCAACAAAATAGTGCTGAGGACATGTAAGCTGAGCCTTTGTCCAGACAAGATAGATACTATTTGTGGTTGAAGAGTCTGTTTGTAGAGGAAGTGTTCTTGATAGGATTGTACTTCCCCTAACAAGCCAGGACTGCAGCCTTGCCAGAGTTTCCATTTTGTTGTTGAAAGTTCAAAGTGATCTCCATGGCCCAAACCAGCTAAGCCTGTGTTATCTGGGTTGTTTCTGGAGAGAGAGAGTCTGGCCAAGTTCGCTCACAGTCTGGTAACTTTCAGATTGGTCTAAATTGGAATATATTATACCTGGAGCAGCCTTTGAAGACTGCATAGAAATTGTTCTGCAACCAAAATATAGCTGCTAGGCTGTCAACTAGGACAAGTCAATGCAAACCTACATTGATGGTGCTTAAATAGCTCCAGTAGCTCCTGGGTCTACTTCCTAACATATTTCAAACTTACTGATTGTGTACATTTGAAGTCCCCATCTTAGATGCACACCTTGATGTGCCAAGCAGGTTTGAGACTGTCAAGGAAGACAGAGCGATACTGTTAGGGAGCCAGAATACTCTCACTAGGCTGGTCTTCTAGCAAGATCACCCAAGGCGAAATGGTCAAGGATGAGACACCAGACTAAGATGCACCTGCCCTCTTCAGGAGTAATGCCCACATCAGGAAAAAGAGAGTGGATCTAATTAATGGTGATGAGGGTGGAAAAACTTCTGAGGGGCAGCTGCTGAGTTGAAGGCAACACTAGCAGAAGATCTTTTGCAGACAAAAGTTGTTGTTGTTATTGTTGTTGTTGTTGTTGTTGTTGTTATTATTATTACATCACAGGAGAAGGATGTAGTAATCCACTTCTGAATTTTTTACCCCAAAAACCCTATGATGAAACAATCAAAAATGAAACGAGATAATGTCAGAAGTTAAGATTCCCCAGTTGGAAGCCCTTTATGAGCTACTGGGAAAGAGCAAAGGAAAAATACTAGTAGCACTGTCATCAATGATGCTACTAGAGCAAAACTGAAAGGAAGCTTAGTGGCCAATGGGCAACAAGGTGAAAGGAAAGTCTGATGCTGTGCAACAGACACAACTGGAACATGGAACATCAGAAGCATGAATCAAGACAAACTGGAACTAGTAAAGCAAGAGATGGGAAGAATGAACATCACAGTACTTGTTGTGAGCAAACTAAAGTGGACTGGAATGGGCCATTTTCAAAACACAATGTGTTTTACTTTGGAAATGACAAACTTGGAAAAAATGGAGTGGCTCTAATACCAGGGGTGTCCAAACTTTTTGCAAGGAGGACCAGATTTGGTGAGGTGAAAATCTGTGGGGCCTGACCATTCAGCCTGACATTCTTTGAACCATTAACATTAAATGCAAATGAACTATTTTATGAAAGACTAAATGACTTAACTGCACTAATGTGAAGGGTGATACTGAGATCTCGACTGCATTATATAGGCCAGGTCTGGCTCAAAAACAGTGGTTTTGATGCGCAAGATGTCACACAGGTGAAAGTCACTTAGTCTTGTCCTCACGTGGTTCTTGTTAATGTTCATAACAAAGAATGTCTTCTCGCACAAGTATGTCGAACCAAACAAGCTCAGCATTTTCTTAGCAAATGTTCGAATCTCTTGGAACCTGTCTTTATCCAGCTGGCGGTAAAAGCTGACAAGAGGGAGCTGTTGGTGCCGACTGCAACACTTGGCGTCACACTGCAGCCCAATGAGCTCCAGCTGCAGGTGGTCTGGAGTGTCATCAGGGTCCACAGAGAAAGGAGATGAAAAAAGCGTGATCTCCTTTTCAATAGCTGCAAAATCCCGAAAGCGCTGTTGAAACTCCTCAGCCAGAGATGAGATGTCTGCTTCATACCTCCTTATTTGAGCACTCATATTGTTCTGTGGAAAACTGGTCATTATTTCCTGCAGCGATGGGAAATGTGTGGTACTGGGCTGCGTTTGTGACAGGTGCCTTTGGAAAAGTAGCAGCTTGGTCCCAAAGGCTTTGATATGTGAATACAGTTGGCTTACCACTGCATTTTGCCCCTGAAGGCTCATGTTCAGCATGTTCAGATGTCGTGTTATGTCAACTAAAAATCCAAAATCAGCCAGCCAAACAGGATCAGATAGCTCTGGCATCGGTTGTTCCTTTTTTGCCAAGAATTGTCCGATTTCCTCCCTAAGAGAGTAGAAGCACTGCAGTGCAGACCCCTGACTGAGCCATCTTACCTTGTTGTGATACACAACATTTCCGTATTCAGCCTGGATGTCGAGTAGAAACTGTTGAAACTGGTGGTGGCACAGGGCTTTGGAGCGAATATAATTAATAGCCTTCATCACCGGTTTCATAACAGGATCATATTTCAGAAGTTTGGCACAGAGAACTTGTTGGTGAATAATACAGTGGAATTTTATAGCTTTGCCTCCTCCTTTGCTGACTTTGTTACAGACTAGGGTTGATAATCCACTTCGCTCACCAGCCATGGCAGGTGCGCCATCCGTAATAATCCAGTGACTTTATTCCACAGTAGTTTCATGTCATCTACGGCGGAACAAACAGAAACAAATAAATCTGTTCCTCTTGTTTGGTCCTTAAGGCTCTGGAGGTCAAGTAGCTCTTCACTCATGTTCATGTCATTGTCCACTCCTCTCAAAAAAATCAATAACTGAGCGGTGCCAGATGCATTCATGCTTTCGTCACAGGCTAACGAAAAAAAGTCAAACTCCACTCCTTTTGCCTCTGTCTCTTAATATCAGATGAAACGTCTTCAGTTCTCCGTACCACGGTGTTACGAGCCAAGCAAACATTGGCAAACTCATGCTTCTTCTCGGGACAAATTTTCTCCACCATTTTCATCATGCAGTCTTTAATAAATTCACCCTCAGTAAAAGGTTTGCAGTGCTTGGCAATCAGCATTGCCACCTCATAGCTCGCCTTTGTGGCATTTTCATTTGACTCACGGGCTCTTGTGAA